>NC_142084.1:20532876-20835426 GCF_054644295.1 Miniopterus natalensis
CCATTAGGGGCAAAGAGATCAAAAGCACCTTAATCTCCTCTATCAGCGGGGCCAGCCACTTACCAAGTCGAAGAATGTTCCCCATGTGCTGCTTCCTGAGCCTGCCTGACAGTCCCTAGGATCGCGAGCCTGGATCTTGGAAAGTAGAAATATGGTTTTACTTATGCAGGTCTCTATCTCTGAGAGATGCATGGAATGATAACGCAATGGCCCAATCGTCTCCCACCCCAATGGCTGCAAAGGGTATTTCAAAATTCATAATTGGAATAGCTGTGGTTGCTTCCTTTAAAAGAGGGATCAAAACATTGAAATCCATCCAAGAGCACTGCTTGTGTAACCTGAGAATGGGAGGCGTTCATTAATGGGGCATGCACAAGGCGCTTGCCCTCATGTTCTTAAGAAAGATTCCTCAGCATTCCTTAGGGAGAGGCTGGCCCCATGGCTCCGAGCCCTTGGGAAGGCACCGCTTGTGCAAGAGGCTGGTACTGCGAGGCTTACCCGCGCCAGAGCCTCCCTTATGCCACTAGGCTGCTACACATTAAGATTGCATTAACAGAAGCATGCTCCCAAGAACAAGGGAGGTGAAGCCCTTCTTGTTGCCATGTAGCTAACTTATACAGGGCGTACTGCCTTTTGAACCCTTGCATTTTAAGGCAGACTTTGTCCAGATACAGTGAGTTGATTGGAGGATGCTCAGGATGAGGGGAATTCTGGGGCCAGGACATAGGAAATGGTTGTAGACTGGACTAATTCAGCATTTTTGTGTTCTTAATTCTGCTGATGCTGATTAGCACTCTAATTCACTTACCTTTCTCACTCTGCAATCTGATCTCACATGTACTGATCCTTCCCCCTCAACTAAACTTTGAGCGCCTTGAGGGCAGGGGTGATGGGTGGCTAATGCACAGTACCTGGCATGCTCAAGAAATACTTGTTGGATGGATGGATGGATGGATGGATGGATGGATGGATGGATGGATGGACAAAAGGGCTGCTTTGGGAGGATGGATTCCCAGGTGCCAGTATCTGCCCACCCCGTGCTTCCAGGAAATGGAGGGATGGCCCTGGCCTACCGATGGAAGTTCTGTCTGCTTCTCACAGAGGTGCCAGGGCTGAAGAATTAGGCTCCCCCGGAGTCTATAAGCAAGCTGGGCTCCACTCCAGAAAGCGTGAGAATGAAAACCAAATCCGAGGAAGCCAAAGACAGGGACTGAAGTGGGGTCATGAAGCCGTGGGATGTCAGACAAATTGCTTAGCCTTCCTGTGCCTCTGTTTCCCCCTTTGTTGTAAAGTGGCTCAAATCTTGGCTAACTCATGAGTGTTGCTGGGAGAATCCAACAAGATGCTGCCAGTGAAGGCCACATTAAAAACGATGGAGGGCCCTAAGTAGGTAAGGACAGAGGACAGTGATAATAATGGACATAAATGGCAATCTAGGGGGAAGTGGCAGTCTGGCTTAAGGTGTGGATTGGGAGGTTGCAGGGAAGAGCTCTGGACCTTACTGGGCCCAAGGTGCTCAAACCCTTCACCTGTGGGCAGCCAATCGGGGCATCTGGGCTGAGGGAACCCAGCCAGGAGACTGGCCGTGAAGCGGGAGGGGGGTAAGGGGGTGGTTAGAGGTGGGACCTGCTGCTCTATTGTTATCCACAAAACACTGAGAAAACACCCCCCCTCTTGCTTTAGCCACTAGGAGGCTTAGAGTCTGATTTGCAGCCTACCTCCAATAAAAGCAATGGATGGGTGGCCTTTTTTTCTTTCTTTCTTTTTTTTTTTTTTTTTTTTTTTTACACACCTTTTCTATTAGACTGTAAGCTCCAGGGGAGCAGGAGCCATGGCTATTTTGCTCACAGCTATATCCACAGAGCCCGACACATGGTTGAAACTCAGTAAATACTTGCTGAATGACTGACCACACCCCCGTTTTCTTACCTCTCTTTTCCCTCTGCCCAGTTTCTTCCTCTATTTACTGTCTATCCTGTTGTGCCATCTGTATTTCTGAAACCACCTAGGTCCTCTTTTCTACAAGGTGGGGTACAAGTAAATACATAATGAAAGGACGGCAAGTAAAGAATCCATGGTGCATCGGTCACCCAAGCAGCTTGCACAACATGGCTCTGCTTTCCTGTCCCGCCCCCACCTAGGGGCAGGCCAGGCAGTGCGGGCGCAGGAGATGCGGTTTCTGCAGTTCAGCTTGTCCTTAGGAGGCCCTCCTTCCAGGCTGCTCCACAGATTATGTTACCTCCAGGCCCAGCCGAAAGGTTGCCTGGCAACATTCATCAGGCTTCTCGCCTCTAAATCCCTCATTTGTGTCTTACATGCACACGGTGCGGTGTTGGCGTGATCCTGAGCTCTGCCCTCCTCCCACGACCCTCCACCTAAAACAGGCCTGATCTGCCTGCATCACCAGAACCTTCTCCTATGCCTGGCCTCTGACTTCCAGCCTGGACCCACGGGTTCCTGATGACGTGAGCACACATGAGGCAAGCCGACCAAGCTTCAGAGCCACCGTGTGTGATTAGCACACGTCAGAGAGAAGCAAGGAGGAGAGAAAAGATGGGCTGAAAGCCCACATATGTCCAGACCCTGTCACCCCAGGAGCTACCTCCTTTGAGATTTTCTGCTCTCGGGCAAACACTTTATTTTTCATCCAGAAGGGTCAAAAACATGCAAACGCGTAAATAAATGAAGTGTTGCTTAAGATCGTGTCTAAACAGTGCGCAAGAATAAATATCCTTACTCTACAGCAAGACAGTATGCAACAGCCATCCGGGCAACCAGGAAAACAAGAAGCGATCTGGGGGGGAAATAGCTTTATGAGACTCAAATTTTATCTGTGGCTTTCCAGAAGCAAAGAACTCCAAACTCGCAGACTCCCAAAGGCAGGCCGGAGGAGTAGACATGGACTCTCACCCCTTCCCTGTGATCCTAGGACAGCTCGCCAGGCGACCCCCTCGCTGCCAGCGGGGGCAGGTTTCACTGCGACCTCTCCAGCTGCTCCTCCAGCTAAACTACCAGGCGACTGTCCGCTACGAGGGTGTCAGTAGGAAAACACAGCTCTTTTCCATTTTACTCAAAGGACACATCACACTTTCTTGCCTTGGGTCTAAAACCAGCCACCCCCATCTAGCCTCTGTCTCTCAGCCGAAAGTTAAAACATTAAGCATTAGATACACTAAAAAAGGCAAAAGAGCAATTTAATCTCTCTGTGATGAAATACATTTCTGATAGCGAAATGAAGGACAGACAAGTGGGACGGGCCAAATCAAGACTTTGTCGCTGTGCCGGCCAATATGGTAGCCAACAGGCCTTACTTAAGCTTAAATGTAATAAATCTAAATGAAATAGGGGTAAAAATTTAGTCCTTCAGTTGCACGAGTCACTTTTCAAGAGCTCAACAGGCACACGTGGCTAGTGGCCGCTGTGTCGGACAGCTCAGATATTGAAGAGCATTTCGATCGTCGCAGGACCTTTTCCTAGGACCCTCCCCCCCCCCAGTGCAGTGTCTCCACCAGACTTACCCTGTCATCCCATCAAAAGTTACCTTGTAACCCCTCTCTCAAGCCACATTGTTGCACTGCTCTGGGGGTGTAGGGAGTGGAATGGTGACTCCCCAAAAGGTATGCCCACCTGGAACTTGCGCAAGTAAATGTATTCGGGAAAAGGGTCTTTGCGGATGTAATTAAGTTAAATACCTTGAGATGAGAGATCGCCCTGGCTTATCCAGGTTGGCCTTAGATCTAATGATAAGTGTCTTTATAAGAAGTGGAGATATACAGACAGGAGAGGGCCATGTAGGGATGGGGACAGAAACTGGAGTTCAATAGCTACAAGCCAAGGGAAGCCCAGCGTTGCTGGCAGTGAGCTACAAGTGAGGCAGGGAACAGATTCTCCCTCGGAGCCTCCAGAAGGAGCTGATCCCCTCAACACCTGCATTTTGAACTCTGGCCTCCAGAACTGTGAGGGGATAAATTTCTGTTGTTTTAAATTAAACCAACAAGTTTACGGTAATTTGTTACGGTAGCCCTGGAAAATGAATGCAAGGGGTTAATGGCAACTTATGATTGAATGGTTTCTTCTTCAAGGGGAGACGCGTTTAGCATCTATGTCTGGCCTGTGACTTCCAGCCTGGACCCACGGGTACCTCTGAGCATGAGCACTGAGGCGGGGGTCAACTGGACTTCCAGCCCCGCCCCGTCCGATCTGTACATGCCAGAAAGAAACACCTGCTGGTGGTGACATAGAGAATGATTAGGGGACGATAGGCCTTCTCAGGACTCCCCAAATGATGGCACCGAGACGGCTATGGCACCCTTCCTGCTCTCCAAAGTCTGCCTGGAGCCCGCGCCTCCCCACCATGCTAGGCCAGGCTGCACTCCGCCCCTCCTCTTCTTTCCTGCTGCTCTCACTGCTACTCTTGCTCCAAGGCTCATCTCAAACCCCACCCCCTCCGGGAGGCCTCCTCAAACCCCCCCATCTCAGCTTGACAGCCACATGCCATGGCGGAGGAGCCCTGGGTTCTAGCTTGGCTCACCCTCACTGTGAGACCCCATCAGTCTCCGCACCTCCCTGGGCCTCAGTTTGTCCATCTGCAGCAGGAGGGCTGAGGCTAAGCTGTCTCAGTGATTTCCGGCTCTCATGTAGCACATTCACCAATTTATCCCATTATTCACCTTTCTGGTCTGGCATGCAATAAATGTTAAATAATAGCAATAATGTTAATTATGATAATAAAACTAACATTTATTTAGTTGGACATGATACTAAATGCTTTACATAAATGATCACATTTAATCAACATTTTTTGGATGGTGAATGGATAGAAGCAGGGAGGGGAGGGGAGGGGCTACACTCTAAGCAAGTACCAGAGTCATGAAGGCAGAGGCCTTGATCCCTGGCTGGACCCAGCACTGACCTTAACTTACCACCAGGGACTGAGTAAATATGGGAACAGATACCAAAGAATTTACAGAAAGGACACCAGACTTAGGAGGTCTCTCACATCTGAATGGGGACCTGCATTCTCAATGGCCCATCCACTCCCCCTCTCCCTCCTCTGAACTGTAGGGGCTTCTGAAGGGACTCAGAGCTCCCAAATCAGAGACTGTGACGCTACGTGGGTCCCCACAGATGCTGGCCTGGTGTGCATCTGACTTTTTACTCCAGCCTGCCTGCCTGAGCGCCCTGGAGCCGAGGTCCCCGGGAAGTCGGACGCAACCATAAACCAAAAGGATTAACCTTCCCATCAATACCTGCTAGTTGTCAGGGATCCTCTCGGTCGCCCGAGAGTTGTCTGAAAAGACCCATCCCTCCCACCTCTGTGCTCCTCTGGGCCGCCCTTTCCACCTTCACTTGTTTACCCGAGTAACCTGAGCTCAGCGGGCCTCACGGGGGCGAGGCGAGGCGGAGGCGGTGAGTCCCCGCATGGCTTGGAGGCCCCACAGCTGCTTTCAGAAAAGGGGCCTCGCCCCCGTTACCCCATCATTCGCGCACTGGGCACAGAGCTGGCTTCCCGGGGGCTCAGCTGGCTGCTGCCAGGGACACAAGGTACACTCTGGGAGGTCCCGAGCTCTCAGCACTGTCGGGCCCAGGAACCTGATGCGCGTAACCGCTTGCTCTCCTCCTCCCGCAGCGGAAGCCCCGGTGCACCCCAAGGAGCCAGAAGAAAGGCGCCGCGTGCTATTAGCTCAAATAGGGAAAATAATGCTGAGAAGACTGAATTTTCTGCAGGCTTGTTTAACTTGGTGATTTCTGAGTGCTCAGTGCTGGCAGTCATGGGGGAGTGGGCTGCCAGCCGGCGATTTATCAGCCGATTCTTGAGAATATTCGGAGGCTTATTAAATCAGCATGAGTCACTCTCCTGCCTTCCCTGCAAACATGAATCACGAGTCACCAAACCCAAAGCAAAAACGAGTGACTCAATACTTTCTTTAGGGCCTAAAGGGTCTACAGAGCTGAGGGAGGGAGTTGTCAACCCCGGGTCTCCCCACAACCACTACGTGGAACTCCCTAGGAAGGCACAGGGGCTGCCACGGGGCAGAGGGGGCCCGCCAGGTGTGGGCCCATCCACACGCTCGGGGGCTGGTTCGCTCAGTCCTGCCATGTGCGAGGCACCCTGCACACCGGGCAGTCAGCGGGGCACTGGCCTGGCCCTGGCTCTGCCCTCACACAGCTCATGGTCTACTGGAAGTTTCTGAGTGATTGGATCCCTGTTTCTCTTTCTTAGCTGGGACAATTTGGGCAAGTTATTTAACCTCTCTGAACCATCCTAAAGCCTACTCACAGAGCTGTCACAAACCTTCACTGAACCTTCACTGGAGGGAGGGGAGTGACCCATGACACCCTGCTGAGAGCAGGGAGTCCTCTGCCAATCCCCACCAACCCTCCCTGTTGTGTCCAGACAACCTGAGTCTGGCTACCAGGCTCAGTCCTGGGGACAGTGTGTGGTACACCTGCGGCTCTGGCTGGAGAGGGCAGCTGGTCCTGGGTATCCTGCCCGCCTCCAGAGTCTCAGCACATTTAGGTCGTTCTTCCTGGCAATCTATAGCAGCATTTCTTTCTCTGCAGCCTTTCTTCTCTGGTCTTTTGACCAGTGGATCCTGACCACACTCTCAGTCTCCAAGCCTCACCTCTCTCCAAAGAGACATTGCAATGAATAGCTTCCTCCATGGGTCATCCCAACCCTAGGTCACTCTCCCACAGACCAAAGTCCAAAGGCTCTTCCAAAGGTCCGAAGAGCTTCCCCTTAATGCTCACACTGGACTCTTCTGCTTCCCCAACAAACTTCTCTCCTTGCTCCCAGTTTCCAGCCCCAGGGCTGCAAACATCACCTTCAGGACTGATATTTCCAGGGTAAAGGCTGTCCCAACTGGGACTGAATGGCTAGACGGCCCTGGGCCTGATGCAGGCATTGAACCTGCAATGTTGGTCAACACTTGCTGAAGCCCTCTTATGGTGTATCATCTTATTTAATCCTCACGACAATCCTACACAGCACAGACGCTCAACCCCCTCAGGGCAGACTGAGGCTCGCAGGGGCTGGGCAGATGGCCCAAGGTCACATGCAGTGGGTGATGCAGCTGAGGGAGGGACCTGAACTAGGCTGGAAGGAGATGAAGGGGTAGGAACATCAGGTGGAAGGGCTGTGGTGTAGACAGAAGAACCAGAGAGGCCCTGGAGGCTACAGCCAGGGTAGCGACATCCCTGAGGCCGCATCTCCTACCCACTAGCCCACCTCCAGGACTGGCCTCTGACTCTGGGAAGCAGCTTTACAAACAGCAAACTCTCCTCACTCAGGCCTTCTCTGCCCACCATGGGAAGGAGTCAATCTATCTACCAGCCCCAGGCCCCAAGACAAAGAACTCCGTGAAAGCCCAGTATATCCACGGGTGGTGGAGGAGCTGTCCTCACTGACAGCGCGTGTCCCCTTCTGGTGGCCAAAGCCCAGTGTCAAAACCTCAGCCTGGAGGCAGCCATGAATAGTCACCACCAGCACTGTGGCTGGGCGAGCGCATTGCAGATAACTTCCTTTTTCTCCTTTTGTCTGGTTCCTGAATGTTCAGTGTTATTTATTTTAAAAACCAGATTTAAAAAGAGTAAATATCAAAGGTGGAGGCAGAGGTGCAAAAGGAGGGAGGGAAGAGAGAGAAAAGAAGGTGAGGGGCCTGAGCGTGAGAGCGCTCACCTCCTGAAGGCAGACTGTACTCAGGCCCGCCTTCCCAGAGGGGACAGTGACATCACTGACCAGCACAGTGTCGGAGCTGAGCAGGGCCTCACAATCATCTCGGGCAGAGGCCAGGGACACAGGGCAAGAAGACAGGGGCTGGTCAATAATGGGGACTCCACCTGCTGGCCCTGGGGTCCCAGATCACGGCTGGTACTTGGGTTCTGGGGTCTCCTTGACAACTTCTGCCCCTGTGGCCACAGGTGACCACCACACACTGACCCTCCTCCAAGAAGGAAAGTGGGACCCAGACCTCCTAAGGCTCATTCTGGATGTTGTCCCTGACCTTCCACCCAGAGGAGCCACCTTTCATTCACTCCCTCGCGTGCCTTCCCAAGGTGAACGCTCCCACCAGCATGCACCCCTTGCTCGCTACCACTAACAGTCCAGGGCCCATGGCTCTGCCTCACCCCCAAACATACACAAATGTGGTCACAGAAGGGGAGGGATGGTCAATGACTTCCCATCATTCTAGTCTGAGTGACATCTATTGCCCCTTCCCTTAGGGGCCTGGGGAGTGGCACATGTGTCATGGTAGGGGCCAATTACACAGGCTAATCACAAGTCCGTGCCGGGGCCCAGAGTCACCCAGATGGTAGAGGAAATTTATGGCCCGAACCTGACTTCCCAGAATCCAATGAAGGCGGGAACAGCAAGAGGCAGACCTGACAGTGCTCCCTTCCAGGTCTCGCTGGGAGCCAGTGTATTTTTGGAGGGCTCTGGCCTCGCCTGCTTGCTGTACTTTATTGCTGGCAGAGAGACGGGAAATTTATTACTTTACAAATCATACCATTCGCAGCATAAATGAACTGTCTGGCTGCGGCACGCTCAAGCCCAGATGATTTGCAAAACGTTTAATGGTAAGCGAGTTATGCTATCTGCTTATGGCCTCCAAGACAAAAGCCAACCGTAACGCAGAGCATCTGCACAGTGTAACCCGAGGCCGGCAAATTGGCTGTGACTCATAAATGTTGGCTCAGCAGCATTACATAACTCAGTGCGCTTGGCTGGGGACTTGGAGCAACACGGGGCAGTCCCCGAGCCCCAAGAGCTGGCCCTGACGGGGCTGTGGATGACAGGCGGGGCACCCTGGGGGGCTCAGGGCCCGAGGTCAGGGCCAGGCTACACTCCACAACCCGGCCAGTCCTGAGGCCTGCTAGCAATCAAGAGGCAGGGTGGGCTTCTGGGCCTGCCTGGGAAAGGGGGTGCCAGTTACAGCCCTTCTTCGCACAATCCCCTAAACCCAGGCTTGGGAGGGTGGCTTTGCACTCACTGCAGCCCCAACGTGTACACAAGCCAAGCGGCACCCACACCTCACAGTGTGGTCTACCCTCTACTGGTTGGCCTGGCCGGTAAGCAGAAAGGACTGGTCACACGATTACCACTGACAAGCTCAGCCAAGTGCCTGGGACGTGGGACATCACTAGGAGGGAGGAGGTGGCACACAATTTTCAGAGGAAACCAGGTCATTGAGTCTCTCTGAGCTTCTGGCTCCTACGAGTGGCAGAGCCAGGATTCACGTCCAGGCTGTTAGGAGTTTGCTCTCACGTACCTACACTTGAGCACAACACCTGATCATTGTTTTCACAAAGTTGTGAAACAACCTGTGACATAAAGATATCATTCCCGTTACACATGCGAGCAAATCGGGGCTCAGAGCAGTCATGTTCCCTGACCAAGCTCAAACAGTCAGTGAGTGGCAGAGAGCCAAGGTTCAGGCTCAGGATCCTTTGGCTCTGAAGTTGCTGTTTTTCCCATGACATCTTCCTTCCAGGGTCTAGGATGTCATTTTAAGGCTTCCCACCTTCTCACATTGTGTTGTTTGGGACAGTGCCATCAGGCACCCAATCTATTAGTACTTTCTACATGCCCAGCAATGGGTTAGAAAAAGGTTCCATAAAAGAGGGGTCCATGCCTCGCCCCTGGGAGCTGTTGATTGTGCTCAGGTATAAGCCCCAAAGCCCCAAGAGGTGTGTAGTAGATGCTCCCTGAGAGGTCCGGGAGGGTGGGGTGATCAGGGAAAGCTCTGGACCAGGGTTCCTCAAATCACGCAAGCTTGGCTGTGGTCTAGAGGAGCAGCAGAGACCTTGTTTCCAACAAATCTGGGGCCTACCTGTAGCTCAGGGACTTGAGTGACCTTCACAGTCAAGAGAGGGACCCAGTAGAGCTGGGCCATTTGTGGATGCGCCGAAGGGTCCTGCCAGGATGCAGAGGCAACCGTAAGCTCAGGCTTAGGACATAGCACCAGGAAAAGGTAAACTGCTGATTCTCAACCTGATGAGGTCTTTAGCTTACGAAACAAAAACAAAACAAACCAAAAACACACTCTCTGAACAGTTGATATAAAAACAGAGAATGGTATTTGAAAGCACTCTGATCTTCAAAAATAAGCAGGCTATTTTATTACCATGGAGAATTTTGACTGTGCCACTTGGCAATAAGAATAAAATGCCGTTTACTCAATACTTATCTAAAAATAGCCCTTGGTTCACAAGCCTCACAAGACACATGCTTGGCCCAGGGATGCCATTCTCTCACTCCCTCTCTACCTCACCCATTCATTCACCTACTCACTCATTCAGCAAAGCTCATGTCTCCAGTCCTAGTCAAGACCCAGCAGGCAGCGTCCTTTGGATTTTCAATCCCCTCCACGCCACATGCCAAGTACAGAATAGACCTCACGATCTCTAGAGAAGCTTAAATTCAGTTAATGGACTTTTTATAGCATGTAACTGTCACCCTCAGCAAAGAAGTCTATTAGCCTAAGTAATGCACACATGTCCACATGAGGGAGGGTGGCAGCACCCAGTCAGCACTCGCACCCCCACCAGGATAAATGTTTTCCGCCATTGCAACCAGGGGCATTGGTACGTCGTCATCATAACCTTTTTGGCACATAACTAATACCTTGTATGACAGCTGCTGGGAAGAGGACGCAGTGGCATTCACTGCTGGGTCTGATTTTTTAGGAGAATCTCTTAAAGCTCAGAAACTTGGCCCTGACCTAGACAGGAAGCCACAGGGTAATAGTCTGGTCATGGGCTTAAGCTGCGTTGAGCTATGATGACCCCCAAAGAGTCACAAACCTGAAGGACGTTCTTTGTCCATGTGGGTACCTATGGCCCACCCAACCCCCAGCAGGAGGAAGGCAAAAACCTCCTGGGCCAAGTCTGAGTGCTCTTCCGAGCCAGGGGCCACCCAGCCAGCATAGCAGCCCCTCTCTTAGCACATCAGTGTCGCATAGCCCCTGTGAGCTCAGCTTGCACACCCTTTCCTGGGTGACGACCTCCCTGGAGTGTGCCTACGGCAGCAGCAGCCACCAGGAGAGTAACTAGGGAAGACAAAGACACTGACGACACCTCTGCATTCCTTTGACACAACCAAAAAGGTCATTTTCTCCATAGCTCTCACCATAGTTGATGACACAAGAAATGGGTATAACTAAAAAGTTTCAGGAAGCAGTGGGTTTTCACAAGACCAGGCCAGGGGCCCCTGGAAGGATCTAACAGAGGTAGAAACTCCTCCAGAAAAGCTCACACAACACTTTCATCCAATGCCACAGGGAACTCAGATGAAGAAATTCCATCATAAGAGTGCCCAACACAAGAAGATGTGAAGGCCATTCCTCTCTGGATTACCTATGCTCTGGAATGCACAAGGAAAGAGCCACGTCTCACCCATGAGAAGGTCCAGCCCTCCCCACACCCAGGCTCTTCTGGAGTCTCTGACCTCTGCACACCAGAAATTAAAATGAAGACTCCAGCTTGTCAATGTCCTGGTGGGGTACCCTTTCTAACCTTCAGTTTTCCTGCCTGCACCTCAAGACCATGCTATCCACCTAGCTCATCCTAGGGGAGATGCCTCCAGAAGATTCTGCCTCTACACACAGAAACTTGCTGCACTGGTCATGACCAGGCCTTGCCTGCCCCACCCCTGGCCAACTGGCAACCACATTTTGTATCATCTGCCCTCCTACCTGCCCCTGAGGAGACAATCCATGGACTATCATTGACCTATGATTCAGACCAATCTGAGTCCCTGCCCTAGAACTGTGAGAGAGGATATTCCCAGAGCACTACAGTGCAGCAACCGATGCAGCTGAAAAATCATGACATTTCCCAAAGCTGGCAGCCTCTGGCTCTCCCCGGGTTCAAGAGACAGAAGCCAGGGGGCAGAAGGATGAGAGCCCTCCACCAGAAGGTGGAGAGAGGCCAGCAAAGGAGAGAAGCTGGGCCACCATCTCCTACCCCTGGGCCCAGGGCCACCGTGATCCAGAACATGCCTCCTATAGCCCACAATAGGTTGGAAGTTTGCTGTTGGGCCACAGGTACACTGAAACCCATGGAGATTCCATCAAACTTCTCTCCTGATTGAGGTCCCTGAACTCCAAACAGCCATCGGCAGGGAAGGAAGTAGGCTGAGGAAAGCCAACCCATGCAGCAGGGAGGAATCTGGAATCTGGCCCAGCTTCTTAATCCTCTGGGGAGCTTCAAAACTGCAGATTTCTAGGCCCCACCCAAGGGCAATTGATTGGGCAGGTCTGGGGTGGGGCAGTGCACCTACAGTGCTACCAAGTCCCAGGTGATCAGGATGCTGGGCCAGGTTTAGGCACCACTAGTTTGGGCCACCTACCCCTTGCCTTGTGAAAACCGAATCCCGTGTCCAGATGGTGGAGGACCGAGTTTGGGGACAAGTGTTGTTTTCTGGGAAATTCCACATCAGTCTGACAAAACCTGTTCTCTCTCCAGCCTCCAAATGCTGCCCCACCTCCTCTAGGAAGTCTACCCTGCTTATATGAACTCCCTCCTGAGCCCCACCTTCCCCACATCTTGACATCCACTGTTTCCTGTGGTTTTAAGCCTATACCACACACGAAACCCTCCTCTCCGGGGAGTTCCTGTTCTACTAGAGACAGGCCTGTGTCCTTTAAGGGGTGGAGCCATCTCTAGGCCTCCACTGAGCTCCCCCTCTAGGCTCAGGCCGGGATGTGGGTGGTGGGGCTGACGATGGGAGAGGGCTCAACCCCTTGTTGACCTTTTGGATCTATGGTGGCCCCTGCAGCCAGGCACTCCACTGGAGGGGAGGAAGGCCCTGCAGGTCTTCACATGCAGAGACACACAGGAGACCTGAGCTGGGGCCCCATGACTCAGCCCAGAAACCAGGATGTTCCAGCAGAACCTTCATACCTCTTCTTAGTAATGGCACTCAGAAGGGTGGGTATGAGGGAGGCAGGAGTGGGGAGGAGAGGAGGGAGAGGAAAAGAGAGGGACTTTCTGAAGCTCCTTCCAACCCCAGAGGGAGGCTGGCTCTCCCAAAGCCCAGCCTCAGTGCCAGCCACTGCCCTGGTCAGCCACAGTTCCAAGCAATCCTGCGCAGCTGGAAGTGTGCAGGCGTGGAGAAGGCCCCACCATGCAAAATGTGCATTTGATCAAGGTTGAAAACATGCTGTAACATGAGTTCTCCTGATCTATTGGATTTCTGCAAAAGAGCCCTGAACTCCTCACTCAAGTTCAACCTCAGGTCTCGGGAAAAATGAGTTTGTTAATTCAAGCAATTCCCCAGTGGTCAGTAGTTTATACCACATGCTTTGAAACAATGTGGCCTGAGTCAGGGGATAAGTTGAATGACTTCCTAGGGGAGAGCCAAGGCCTATCTGTTAACCTTGACAGGCTCTGCAGCCTCCTGCACTGGCCGCCTCGCTCCCTGTGAGCCCCTTCCCGAGAGGCTGCGGGTGAGGGGAGGGCTGGGGATCCACAGCTCACACACTCGCACAGAGCAGTCCCCTCTATTCAAACAGCTGGGGTCCCTACAGCCCCGCCTCACAGGCTGGAGAGCTGGAGTCTGCCATCTCCTGCCTCTCCGAGAAGCCTGTGCCTCCAGCAGCACTGGGGTCCACAGGACTGTGACCCTCGCCCACCAAGCAGCCCCAGAGCAGTGTGCTAGCCAGTGTGGATGACAGGCAGGCTCGGCCCCACTCGTGGGTCGGTCTCAGGTAGGAAGCTTGGGTAGGATCCTTTTTTTTCCTTTCTAATTTATTGAGGTAACATCTGTAAATAACATCATATAAATTTCAGGTGTACAACATAATTCGATATCTGTATACTCACGATGGAGCGCTCATCACCCAAAGCCTAGTCTCCTTCCGTTACCATGTATTTGACCCCCTTTATCTAATTCACCCTCCCCCCACCCCTTTCCCCTCTGGTAACCACCATTCTGTTATCTGTATCTATAAGTTCATTTTTATTTTGTTTTAATTTGCTTGTTACTTTTTTGTTTTATATTCCACATATGAGTGAAATCACATGGTTTTTCCAATGGAACAGAATTGTGAGCCCAGAAATAAACCCCGACATTTATGGGGGGATCCTTTTAAGAGAAAATGATGAGGACAGGAGACCTCCAGGGCACCTGGTAAGCCCCTTTCCTTCACACAGTGAGTATTTACTGGACACCTGTTGTATGCCAGTCTCCCTCTACTAACCACGAGACGCCTCCCAAGTGTGGACCTGGGGCAATGTGCAGAGGGTAACAGTGACAAGAACAACAGCCAACATGTCCTGATAGCACCCTTCTAGGCCCTTCACAGGAATTAGCCACTTCATCCTCACGATGACCCTGAGGTGGGCACAGATCAGGAAACAGAGGCACAGAGATCAGTGCCTTGCCCGAGATGACCAGCTGCTCAACAGTGGTCTGGGCAGTTGGACTCAGGCAGTCTGGCTCCAGAGCCTTTGCCTTTGACCACGACCTGGATCACTGTCCTCACCATTATAATGAAAGCATTTACTTGCACTCCCCGCTCTCTGTCGCATCCACTCACAATCTAACGCCCAATCTCCTCATGGGAAACCCGGCATCAGAATCCGGGCCTGAGCTGCTGGCTCCCCTAATCTGCTGCAGTGGACCTCAGACAGGATGGTCGACCTTGCGACTTCTGTTTCCCTCACTTTAAAACAGAATTGATAAATTACTCATAAAGTTCTTGAGATAATTTTATGAAATAACAAATATTAAAGTGTTTAGCAGTGTTTGCCAATAAAAGTCTAATAAAAGTTAGCTACTCTTTAGTAATTATGATTATTAGTAACATTACACTATTAATATATTATGTATATGGAATGTAATATAAGCCCTGATCAGGCCAAAGTTGGGGGAAATTAATGATATCCATAGCACTATCACATACCATTATTATTTCCAACTGGCCCCATTTCACTTTTTACCTAAAGAAAGTATCCTTACTTTCTATCTTAATAAACTGTCCACTTCCCCCTTTTCTGCCCTCCTCCCCCTCCCCACAGCAACCCTACCCCTACCTCAGCTCAAGCACCAGAACTGCCAGGTGTGGGCAATATGTTGCCACTACAAACAAAACAAGCAGAAAAAAGCGCCTGCCACTTTCCAGGGGTTTCAGCATCAGAACCGCCGATGAACTTCAGATTTTCTGGCAGAGCGGTCACTTACAGCTCCTTCCAAAAAGTCCAGCAAAATGGAAACATTCAAGGGTCACAGGCTATGCTGCCTGGGATGAAAAGGGGCTGGTAGGCCACATCAGCAACGACCACCAGGAAAGATGATCCATTTCCAAACCCCAAGCTTCCACAAAAGCGACCACACGTGGCCTGGGCTCCTGTATCTGATTCTTTACTCCCACCCATGGGCAAAAGGTGAGGCCCCCTAGGTCTGGTCTCATTGGGTCTTCACAGCAGCCCAGCAAAGCAGGGATCAGTCCCTGCTGACGGCCAAGGGGCAGGCTGGGTTCCAGAGAGGTGCAGAGTCAGGCTCTCTGCCCCCTGGATGTGACTAGGGAGAACTGTGGCCGCCCACACTGTGTGTCTCTGGACAGTGTGGCCGCCCACACAGCTATTCCTTGTGCTGGCTGCTGGGCCAAGAGGTCACAGCTCTGCCTCCTGGCCAAGTTTTCCATGAAATCATCCAAAGCCAACAGGAGCTCCGGGAACCGTCAGTCTGTGGCTGCGCTTCCTCCCTGGCTGTGGGAATCTTAGCTCCCTCGGGCCTGCACTGAGTCCACTCTCCACACATGCAGGGGAAATGTGCCAGAGGCCAGCCCTGATTCCCAGACAAGGTCCTGCCCCTAGCAGGCTCGCTCAGTGCCCGGGACTGAGGCTACAGCAGACCTGATCTAGCTGGCTGCTGTCTCCCTAGCACCCACTGAGGGATTCAACAGTCAGAGGGGCTGAGCTCCCCAAGGCCCCCATCCCGGCCCTGTCCCACCATGCCCTAGATACCAAAGGCCCACAGCTGCATCCTTGTACAGATGCCTCAATCCAGCTCAGCTACACGAACACATGCACCTTTCACATCCGTGGCAACAGGCCTGAAAGGCCAGCAACAGGAAGATGCCACTGGATGCAGAGGGCAAAGGAAGGGCACCTTCCACCCCTTCCCATCCACACAGGTTGGCAGGAGGTGTGGCAGCTCTGACCCAAGTCCCTCCACCTCTGGGAGAAGCCTGTTCAATATCTAACCCCGCAGCCCAGAGCAGAGAGAGATGAGAAATGGGCCCAGTCTCCACCCCACCAGATCCTTTGGGATGACCACTGATGCTGCGAAAAATCAATTTTCTACAGCTTCTTCGGAAGCCACCATTTATTTTCTTAGTGCGCAGAGCCATCGGCTCAGCTGTTTCCCATCAGCTCCCTCCAGGCTTCCAGGCCGAGAGGATGGCCCTCTACCTCTCATCACCCGCCTTCTCCATCGATGCTCAAACCCACTGGGACCACTGGGGGGACCACTGGGGACAGAAGGCCTCACTTGGGGAAAATCGTGCCAGGCGTTGGGCGCGTCTCCACCACCAGCACCCTACAGTTCTGGAGCGCCACGCCATTTACTAAGGGTGCGCACACACCTGGGTTGGGAGACAAGCCTAAACTCGAGAGGCCAGAGAGGACAAGAGAAAGAAGAGTGCAGAGGAGCTGCTGGCCCGGGACGGCAGGGCAGAGAAGAGAATCTCTAGGTGGTGACATCAGTGCCACCGCTCCTCAGCATCTGCCCATGCTGACTGGGCACTGACTACCCAGGGCCTTGGGCCAGGGCTTTGCCCACCCCACCCCCACCACACTCATCTCAGTTGCAGGCTTGACCCCTGAGCTCCTAACCTTGGTGGCCACAGCAGCTGGCAAGGGCTTGCTAATACATAGACAGCGTCTGTCACATACCTGTGCCCACATTCAGCAAGGGGCCCTGCCAACCTGATAGTGCCCTTGAGTGCGCTAGGATCATAGCTGCACCTCTCCAGTAGGCCGCAGAGCCATCTGTGTGACCTAAACAGGCCCTGTACTGAGGGCTCCGGTCCTCATTCTCAATCCACAGATGCCAGTGTGCTATTCATGGTTGCTCCAGAGCAGTGGTTCTTAAGGTGTGGCCCCTGGACCAGCCGCAGCAGCATCACCTGGGAACTTGGGTGAAATGCATTCTCAGGCCCCACCCCAGGCTCCCTGAATCAGAATGCTGGGGGTGGGGCTCAGCAGCCAGGTTTTAACAAACCCTCTAGGTGGGTCTGGTGCATGCCAAAGCTTGAGAACCACTGCTCGGCATGGCCAGGATGTGGCGGACAGGACATGACGTGGGGGCGTCATCAGCAACTCTGCCCTCCTTCAGTCTAAGGTGCTGTCCCCACCTCTCAGCTTGCAAACCTGAAGGAACCCTTCTGCCCCACAGGCTGCTCCTCTGTCTGGGTCTGTGGTCCTTCTGGGCTACTTGCTGCAGGCCCCCAAGCCCCAAGTGCCCAGTCTCACCATGTATTCATAAATAATGAATTTTTATTCACATCATAATTAAAACAATACATGCTGGCCACACCCCCATCTCGGGGGTCTTTGTACCTACTGTTCCCTAAGCCAGAACTCTCTCCTCCCTATCTGGGCAATGGCACCTCTGAAGAGAGGCGTGTCCTGACCCTCCTAAGGGCCACTCCTCATCGGCTCAATCTCCTTACCCAGATAACTATTTCTTCATCTCCACCTAAAGTTATGTTATATATTTACTCATTTGTTTGTGGGTCTTTTGTTGGTGGTGGTTGACTGGTTTTTGTTTTTTAATCTAGTCTCTTCTCTGGATGATAAATTCCATGAAGACAGGGATTTTATCTGATTTGTTCCCTGCCACACACTCAGTACCTAGAACATGCCTGTCACCCAGGAGTTCAATAAATGCCCTGGTAAATGAATATATACATAGAACAAAAATCAGACCTACTGACTCCTATTTATTACTCTTGAACATGTAAAAAACTGAAACAAATTTGCAAATTAAATACAAACAAAACTGGATGATAGGTTTTGCTAAAGTTAAATTGCCAAGAATGGGTTTAATAGTGGAGAGACGTGGCCTCGGGCCAGTTCTGCTTCTGTATTTTGATTTAATTAATGCCAATGCCAAGAGTGAGTGCCTGCAAACAGATGTGTGCAAACAAAGTGGCATTAATAACTTAAAGGCTTTGTTTGCGAGAATAACCAGCTTTTATACAAAACCAAAACCCTGCAGCACCGATTTTCATGAGGGATTACTTGATAACTCTGGCGAGCTGTCCTGTCCACTGGGAGCCACACTAGCCTTACAGTGGTACTAAAATCTGCCTTAAATAGCCTCTTAATCTCCTAATCCTAATTCTAGCAATCTCTTCACTTATTTCCCAGCACACTTACTGCCAACACACTCAAGCTAGCTGCCATGTGTCAAGCCAAGAAGTGGTTGCCATGTGACTGTGACCCTGGCCACAAAAAAAAGGGGGGCCTAGGCCTCTGGCACTGCCCATCGGCGTGTGCTTTGCTCTGCCCTCACTTTTCACCATCTGAACTAAAGCAACCAAAATAAACTTCCTTTGGACAGTGGACCGTGGCTGTGTTTGGCCTTCCCCTGAAGCCAGCATGAGCAGTCGAATACACCTAGACCATCCTGAGGACGTGCAAAGGGCGTCTTTCATCCTACAGCCACACCAGGTCACAAGGTGGGCACCCAGATGACGCAGATCAGATTATATAAATTCTCAAGAATTTTTATCAAAATGGTGATGTAGACCTTGGAGAACTAAGAAACAGGGCCCTGAGTACCTGATCTTTTCGCCTGCTTGAGGGCCTAGGCACCTGTTACCCAGCCCCTCTGGGGAACGCACCCAGGCCCGGATGTGCTGAATCCCAGCACAAGGCCAAGCACGAGTGTCCCAGATGAAAACGCAACTATCCGGCCACCGGGGGCTATTAATGTTCCAATCCCAGCAGCGCCTATGTGGACCTGTGAACCCACTCACTGGACTCACACAGGTTTTCAAATGGTTCCGTAATTTTGGCACCTGCCAGGGCTTTCGAGAGATGAAGACATCAGGGGTGCTGAAGGTTTAATTAAGTTTATGGGCAAGAAAAATTTATATTTGAGAATATTATATCCACTGTCTCGAGTTTAGGTTGTTTCCCCTGCCCATACGGACAAGAGCACCATGATTCTCTTTCATGGGGGACCTCTAAGTCCTGGGCGACAGAGCTAGTGATTGCCTGCAGGGGG
Organism: Miniopterus natalensis; assembly: GCF_054644295.1. Lineage (NCBI taxonomy): Eukaryota > Metazoa > Chordata > Mammalia > Chiroptera > Miniopteridae > Miniopterus > Miniopterus natalensis. Next base: position 20,552,120 of record NC_142084.1, read on the forward strand.
CGCACTTCAGCAATGGGGCTGGATCTGGCACCCTGCCCAAGTATTCATCCTGAACTGGCACCCATCCTCAGGGTGGGTGCCGAGACCACCCACCCCTGAGGTCAGCCCCCACGGTCATCTGCTCAAGGGGTCAGCATGCCCAATCTCTTGACTGCACGCAGGCCCCAGCACAACCGTGGGACTTGACATTCTCCGAGGACTCGGCTTCCCCGGGCATCCTGTCTAGAGCAAAAACCACCTTCCTTCTCATCCATGCCTTCAGTTAGCCCTCGGTCTCTGCTGAGGGTGTTCAGTGCAGGAACTGTCCAGGGAGGGCACAGTTCTCATGGAATCACTCCAAGACCCAGCTCGAAAACCCAAACTCAGGCCGCTCGCTGTCCCTGTGAGCTGAAGGCCAGCCCCTCACCTCTACCCTCCTGGGAGTCAGTCAGTCTCTCTCTTCCTCCCCCTCTCCTCTGTCACACACACACACACACACACACACACACACACACACACTCTCTCTCTCTCTCTCTCTCTCTCTCTCTCTCTCTCTCTCTCTCTCTCTCTCTCGGCCTCCACCCTGGCCAATCCAGCCTCCTGCCTCGAAGGTCTCCAAAAGAGGGAGGAAGTGCCCTGTTTGCCAAGAAAGTATTACTCTGTGTCACCGTGCTCGCTGCTCAGGTGTGAGAGGGAAGCCAGGAACCTAGAGAGACAAAGGCCTGGCAGCCCCACCAGCTGGAGGCGGCAGGCAGGTCACCCAGATCGTGGCATCAGCAGAGATGGACAGACCCAGGACTTGCTCCTCAGCAGCACTGCCCACTCCCCGGGGAGGCAGAGCCCCTTCCAGGGACTCCAGGGTTTGGCCCAGTGACTGCCTGCCCCTCAGCTGACCTCAGGGAGGCTTCTGTGTTCCTTCATGTTGCCAGTGGCCCCAGCATGCCCACAAGCAGGTCCTGACTTTCAGCTCAAGTACCCCCAAAAGGAGACTGGGGTCCCAAGAGGAAGGGGGGCTTGTCCACGCCTCCTTCCCCAGCCCTACTCGCTATGGGAGAGCATCAGGACCCCTCCCAGAAACACTTGTCAGTTAAGGTCATCCTCTCATCTCTACTGAAAAGGCCTCTGAGAAACCTAGACAATTACCATCATTAAAGAAAGGGGGATTAGAAATGACAAGTGTAAACAGCCTACTCAGGCCACCCACCCACGGCAAATCTTCCCTCCAGCTCCCCACGCCAGAAGGCTGAGGGGGGACAATCCTGGGCCTGGGCCTGGGCCTGGACCTGGGCCCAGCCCCATGGCTGAAGGTGTGGCATCTCAGGCCCTGACCCCCCAATGACCCCAGTGGGCAAAAAGGGCAGGCTGGTTCCTGCCTCATCCAAGTCATGGGCACAGTGAGAGGTGAAGGCGCACGTTGAGTGGGAGGGGCCCTGGCAGTCACCCCACCTTGACCCACGGGCACCTCAGAGAGGTTATGAAGGGCAGGGCCTCAAGGGAGGATGCTGGGAGATTCTCGAGGTGCGGTGTTGGGCTGGACCCTTGGGAAGGATCGTCAAACAGCACATGGATCATTGCCTCCTCTCTGCCTCCAGTTACTGAGCACTTTCTACATGCGCATCAGGCACCCTGTCTTGCCTCCCACCTACATTCAATCCTCACAATTCTAGAAAATACATAGTAGTCCCAATTAGCAGATGAGATAACTGAAGCTCAGAGGTGGATCTCAGTTTGTGTAATAACTTAGTCACTTAATGGGTCGTTAAGTAATTTGCCCGTGCCAGTCAGCATGTGGCAGGATGCCCTCAACCACCCCTTCCCATTCCTGAGCCCAAACCCTCTTGAGGGGGGAAAGCAGCTCCTCCTGAGATCTTGGGGGCCAGCGGAGGAAGAATCGCCAAACCTGGCTGTCCCTCTGTGGCCACTGCCCTGAGCCAGCCCCCTTCAGTGCTGGTGTCTAAACACTGTGGCCTCACCCCAACTGGCCTGCCCTGGTCTAGCTCCACTCACAGGTTCCGTCTGCTTCCCTCCTGCCTTGCTGCAGCATATCTCTGGCATCGGCATCCACCTGCTCTAGAACTTTCTATAGCTTCCTATTTTCACAAAATAAAGTCCAGGCAGGCCAATCTCTGAAGGCCTCGTATGATTAGGTAGCCAGCCACCTGTCCTCCCTAGATGTCTTTGTGGGAACACTGCACTGCAATATTGCACTATCTCCCACTCAAATGTGAATACCCACTGAAGTCCTTGCCTGGCCTGTCTCTAGGTCCCCAAAATTTCAAAGGTGTGCAAACCTGAGGCTGCTGCGCAGAGCTGGCGAGCGTACTGAAGCATTAGGGCAGCTCATTGGCCAGGGGCAGGGGAAGTGGGAGGGGTGTGGGGGGACTCGGCGGGTGCACAAGCAGGACACAGCCTGGGCAGAGGGCAGTGCCCACTCTCCACTGCTGTGCCTCCCTGCAGGATGCTGCACATACAGCCTCCGCCCGGAGGCTGTCCCGGTCACGTCGACCTCCCCTGGCACCTCCCCGAGGGGCCTGGCACTGCTGAGTCAGCCCTCTCCACAAAGAGCACAGCATTCTCAATTCTGTACAAAGTCACACAAGCACAACCACTGCCACACGGCTCTTGCGCAACCTGGAAGCAGCTTGGCGGTGTGTGCTCGGGGATTCTCTACAGCCGCACCCAGGGCAGGTATCCGCGCATGAGCACCGGAGCTTCAACAACGGCAGCCAGGGACCCCTGGGCTCCGAGCAGCCTCTGCAGACCTCGAAGAGGGATGCTGGGTGCAGGGATTCCTGGGAAATGTGCACCATGGCCACCCGCGCTCTGCTGAGGCCTCTTCCAGCAGCAGGCCAGCCTCTCATCAAGGCCACTCTCCTCACATGCCTTCATCTGCCCATCCCACTGCGCTGAAGCCACTGAGGTCCTGGAGGCAGGGCCCGCCCAGTGCTGGGCTGGGGACCCAGCCTGAGCTCCTGCTCGGCCAGTGGCTCAGAGTGACTCTGGGAAAGTCCTTGTCCTGTCTGTCCTCTTTGCTTCACACGTGGAACAGAAGCTGGGACCAGATGGGTGATTTTCTCACTTTGTTCCTGGATGCCCTGTGGCCACACTTGGGGTCTAGAAGTCTATCAGAGCTGAGCTTTTTCCTGGTCTGGTGCATAACTCTGGGCAAGTGTTTCTCCTTCACAGGACATAATTCCAGCCCCACACTTTCTTCCCACCCAGACACGGGTTTCCAAGAAGCTACAGAAAGAGAGGTTGGGGCCAGAAGCCAGTGGGCCCTCCACCCTGAGTAGGGCAGGGAAGGGCAGGGTGAGCAAGGATGGACAGATCGCCAGCCAGCCAGCGTGTGGGTAATGGCAAAGGCTCAAGGAGCCAGCTCTGACCCCATTAATAAAAGAACCACCTGAAAATGGGTCACTACTTTAACCAACAACCTGGCCTCTGGAATACAGCCCTGGTGGGACAGCAGACAGGGGACCCAAAGTCAGCTTTGGAAGTCACCAATGCCTCAGGGATCTGGGGACCACACAGAAAGAAGCTGAGCTGGTAGTCCAGCAGGCATCAGGTCTGGCCCAAGACCCACCTCCCCACCCCTCAGGAGGCCTCTCCTGCCCCTTGACACTTCCCACTGCAAGAGACAGGCTGGATCAGTCAGGATCTGGTCAGGAAGAAAGAGGCCATTGCCCACACCCAGTAAGCCACCATGGTGACACAGTTATGACGTTGGAAGGGGTGGAAAGACAAGCAGGAGACAGTAATCAGGAATCAGCTTTAGCAAAGGAAGCCAACACCAACCCTAGAACAGGAGGGACAGCAGACAAAAGTGCTTCCAGAGCCCAGAAGCCAGGTCATCTAATAGGACATAAAATAAGTGACAACTGGAGCCATGGAGGAGCTAGCTGCTGTGGGAGATAGTGCCACTCAAGTCAGAGAGAGGGAAAGAGGTGCCCTTTCCTCTCCTGCCCTCCCATCTCCTGTTAGTCCCTCCCACTGGCCGAATCTGAACAGAGCCAGCTGTCAAGGAGGCCTGGGGACTGTAGTTTGCAGGGTCAGCCTCTGTGCTACCAAATGGAGCACAGAATTAATCTGATAAGAAAAAGGCAAATGACAGTCACATAGACACTCTTGGACTCACACCTAGACCCCTATCCTTCCAGATTCTGTACACACTTCCACATGCAGCTGAAACCACCTTTCCTCAGGAAATCCTGGTTGCTGGTTCTGGGCCAGCCCATCTCCATCTCCGTGGCCTTGGTCCCCTCACCCACATGGGGTCGGGGCAGGAGGCCCTCACTGAACTCTCCCCAATTCCAAAGATGACCCCAGCAGCTCAGCAGGCCACTGACACAACTTAGCACTAACTCTGATGTCCCCTTTTGCCCTAAACCCCGAAACTGGGTTTATTTCCAAAAAAGTCTTTTTTTTTTTTTTTCCAAATGAAAAATCCCAGGCCTTTTCTTGGGGGAATATATGTTGTCAAATCACTGGCACGCTCCCACGTGAACTGCCGTTGGCCCAGCCTGACCTCGGGGGGGAGGGAGAGCTGGGAGCACTTGGTCTCACTGCCCCCAAAAGCCTCCCTCTGAGACATGCATATTTAGAGCGAGAGATCCAGAGGGAAAGACGTTTTTTTTCAAAGAATACAATGGGATCTGCCCCTTCCTTTCAAGGACCTCACCCTGCCTGCCCCAAGCCCTACCCCCTCTAGCCTCCAAGGGTCAGCTGTGGCCTCCTAATGGGCCATTTTCTCTAGCCTCTTTTCCCAACACTAGACAACCTGAGAGTTGCATTAAAAAACAGTATGATGGAGTCACCTCCCCTCCTATCACCTCTCTGCTATCTCCCAAACCAACCCCAAATACCAAAGGCAGACAGATGAGGCCACTGGAGACAGGTCATACTAGTTCATGAGGACTTGCTGTTAAGTGACATCACACTGACAGCTTGAAAGTGGCCAAGGTGGGAACATTTACACCATGGAAACTGGCAAACACTTCAGATCAGGGCTTCACTGTTTTTCTTCCTGGGAAGCTGGTTGTTCAACACTCATCAGCACACCACTAAATTGGACCTTTGACATTTGGGGCATAAGCCACCACCACCACCACCACCACCCCCAGCCTCATGTCCTGCAACCTCCTCTCCCCCACTCTCCCTCCAGCTATTCGCCAAACCCACCAGGTCTTCCAGGTCTGCTTGCCAGAGCTCATGCTTTCTCCCAGGGGGCTTGGGAAGGCTTCTGTCCTAAGTTCAGATACAGTTGTGCAGCCTTGAGCGAGACCTTTCCCCTTCCTGTCCCCTTACCAATGAGGCAGATAGTAGCACCGGGCCACCATGAGCATGAAATAAAAGCATGGGTGTCACAAGCTTGCCACAGCATGTGCTCCACCAATGTGCTCAAAAACAGGATCACCCCCCTCTCTGCCAAGAGAAATTCTCCCCTGCCCTGAGGTTCAGCCTAAATCCCACCCTTTTAGTGAAGTCGGACCTGTGAACCCAGCAGAACGCGCCTGTTCCCTCTTGGGTAGCCACTCCTGGTGACTGTAGCTCAACGACGTGAGACCAGAGCCTCCTGCGAGAGCAGGGCAGGCAGCTGTGGGGGGTGGGGGTGGCTTACATGCAGTTCTAACGAGAAGCAGGATTACAGGACTGCTAAAGCTGCCAGTCCTCTCTGTGTCCTTACCCCCAGACCGGGGAAATCTGTGCTCCCTGCCTGGCTAAGACACCCCTGCTCAGGAGAAGCAAGCTCCCTCCTTGCCTCGTGGGCACCTGCAGGCACCTGCCCAACAGTGGCAGGAAATAGAAGCACAATGTGGGCAAGTGGCCTTGTGTGAACTCAGGGTGAATCAGCCTCAGAGAGCTCACCTCCAACTGCCAGTCTACTTGCAAAAGTGAGGGAAACTTCTAGAAGACGGCACACCCATCAGCCCAGCCTGGATGTAGCCGGCTGGCCAGTCCACAGGAGCTCTGCTCTCTGTGGGAAAGGCAATCCTCCACTCACCACTTGCCCCCTGCCAGGCTTGGACAAGGCACTGACCAAGCTGAGAGGGACTAATGTCACTTCACCCGCTCAGGAGGGCAAGAACCAGGGCTGGCCTGCACCCATCTGGCTTCCTGGCAAAACTTAGGAAAGATCAAGTAAAGCTTTGCTTTCCCATGAAGAGCTCAGCAGAAGCCCAGCAGCTGGCTATTAGGTGGCATCATCCATCACTTACTAGTCGTGACCTTGAGTGAGTTAACTTCCCTGAGCCTCAGTTTCCACCTCTGTAAAGTAGGGACATAATAGTACCTCCTCCTGAGTATCTATAAGCAAACAAGTGCTTGGAGCAGTGTCAGGCACAGAAAGTGTGTCATGTTAGCTATGATTACTGTACCCATTCCCCCATCTTACACAGGAAGAAAGTGAGCTTTCAAAGGGGGCCCAGACAGGCACAATTTGGAGTTCTGTCTTGCAGGATCACATCTCTGAGGGAAACCCTATGGCTGAACATAACCCTGGAACCTCTGGGGCGGAATAGGCCACCATTTCCTTTGCCTTGAGCAAAGATAGCAGAACAGGGGTCAGTGACAGGGACTGCTTGGAGCCAGGTGCTGTCTATCACAGGTATCCTAGTGGCATAAAGCTTCAGCATGGTCCCGCTCAGACTACACTGAAAAAGTCTAAATCGCAGAACCTCAGGTTTACAAGGAACTTTAGTGACCAACGAGGGCAACAATCTCCCTCAGAACCTCAGCCAGGATACTGCTTGATCACCTCCAGTGACGGGGAACTCTGTACCTGAAGAGGCCACAAGTGTCACTGCAGATGTACCTGAAGAGAGGGAAGGGGAAACAAATGAAGGGGCCAGTGGAAGCTGGGCACTGAAGGCCAATTCTGCCAAGTTCTCAGATGATCCTGAGGTTGGTCCAGCTTCCAACCTCCCAGCAGCTGCCCCCTCTCCAGAGAATTGCAGGCACCTCCGGGAAGCCAGGCTGGGATGAGAAGATGTGGAAACAGGTGAGCCACCAGCCAACTGGTTCCACACCACTAGGCAATGGCAAAGAAGAGAGGGAGGCCCCAGGCCTGGCCAGCAGCTGGGGAAATCAAATCGCCCAGATAATGAGCCTCCTCGCAGAGACACCAGCTAATGAAGGCAGCACAGGAAGCCCCATGTCACGGGCCCAAACTGTTTATACACGTGTTAAAAGTACATTTCAAAAGAAAGCAGGGAAGCCTGAGGAAAACCCTCTGCAGCCCTTGGTAAATGATTTCTGAAAACCACGTTAATTTGTTTTCTGGAAGGTGTTTGAAGTCTCTCGGTGTACCCCTTGGGCAACTCTAATTCCTCCTCCTAATCCTCTATTAAACCTGATGCTCACCAGCACAGCCTGCTTAGGGGATTATGATTTTTATTCTTAATTATACAGATATATATTTGGGTCCATGTGTGTTCCTCTGTTTTTATGTAAACTAAAAAGGCACTGTCAGCCACACTTCCCCAAGATGCCCTAAATACCTGAGCTTCATTAAAGCGCGAGGGGGACTTAAAATGAAATTTAAAGGGTCAGAGAGTGTAATTTTTAAAATTAATTTCGAAGCCTTGTAACTGTGCAGCCACAGATGAATGGTTTTGTGGGAAAGTGTGAGAAGCAACGCAGGAAGATCTGAGCCTGGAAGGAGCAGGGGTGGGGCGGGGGGTCACCCCTGCCAATGCATGGGATCCCCAGGAACCAGCTCCACGGTCCTGGTGGGGTTCAGCAGGGGAAGCAGAAGTGTGCAGTGATAATTATCGTCACTGTCATCACCACCAGCAGCAGGAAGCTCCTTTCCTCAAACACCTATGTGCCAACTGTTGTATTAAGCTCTTTTCACATCTCAACTCCTTACACTCAGCAGCCCTCTAAGGAAGGTACTATCATCAGCCCCATTTTTCAGATGAGGAAACTGAGGCATGGGAAGATCAAGTGATTTCCCTAACAAGGTCCCGCTGAAGAAATGATAGGGACAAAAATAAACTATTAATAATGATGATGATAGTTATTGAGTGCTAGTAATGTGTCAGGCACAGTTTACATGCAATATCTCATTTAACTTTCACCAAAAGCTGGTGAAGTAAGTCCTGTAATTAACCTTACTTTACAGATAAGGAAACTGAGGCTCAAAGAGGTTTTTATTTAAAAAGTTGCCAAAGATCGCACAAGTATTAAGGACCTCTGACTTGAACCCAGGTCATTGAGACTCCAGAATCTAAGCCCTCAATCTTCTCACTCTCACTCCGCACACTAACGGCTTGATCCCCAGGCACGGAGGACTTCACAAAGATGGCACAACAAAGCAGGCCCTTCCCACCCTAACCCTAATCCTAGTGACCAGGGTCTGTCTGGGCTCTGGATCATCAGGGCTCCAGGGGCTCAGCTGGGGGGAGAGCCCTATAGGCTGGGGTAACCTGGGAAGGCTCCCTGGAGGAAGCGGACAAGAGGTAGGCAAGAGAAGAAGGGGCTGAATCACAGAAGACAGTAGGAGTGGGTAAAACGGGGTACACAGGTGGAAATAGACAAGTGTGCTCTGAGGGACGTAGCTGGAGACATCAAGGGGCAGACGGGCAGAAGGATGGCAGGAGAGGTCTGGTCTGGGGACAGACATTGAAAGGTTCCACCAAGTACACTCTCCCTGCCTTCCCTTTTGTGACCAGGCCTGAAGAAAGTGCCCCTGCTGCTTTTCAAGGCCAGCTCCTTCCTCTGTCACCAAGTCCCACCTCCCGTGCCCTGGCAAAGACGACACTGCTGTCAACTCCCTCTCTGGGCCATTACATTTCTCCTCCCCCTTGGGTGATTCATACCATCATACAAATTTGCTGTAATTTCTCCCATGTCTTCAAAACACCCTGCCTTGACCCCCACATCCCTCTCAAGATGCCACCCATTCCTCTGCTTCCTCTTCTGGCAAAAACTTGAGGGCTGCGGGGAGCCAGATGGCCCTGAGGGCTTCCCCCTGCCTCCCACGGGGCTGGCTCTCCCCACCGTCTCCAGCAGCTCCGCGGCCAAAGCCCACTCTCAGCAGCCTCTCCCTAAAACCCTCCCTCCCAGGACTCCACACTCCCCCTGTCCCGCGCCCGCTGTGCCTCCCTGTCACCCCTGCTGGCCCCTCCCACATCTAGACGCACCGTCTAAGGGCTGGGTCTCCGAGCCCCTCCCCTTCTCTCTCCCTCCACCAGCCTCCCCGGCCCCACGCGCCCCGCTATGCCCCATGCACCTGCCCATCCCAGCCCCAGGCTCCTCTCAGCTCCGCACTCAGGGCAGCCGACTTGATACGGTCACTTGTCAAGTCTGGGAGGCCTGTTAGACATACAGGCCCAGGCTGCACTCCTCACGTTCACTCGCCCAAGCGGCTCCCTCCTCTAAGTTTTCCCCAGCTCAGCAAAGGGAAAGAGGGAAATCGGGAATAATTCTGAGCTTGAGCAGCTGGGTGGATGGAGTGCCAGTCCATCAGAAAACCCTGTCGACTCCACCTGCAAAACATCCCCGCACCACCCGCCTCTCTCCATCCTCGCTGCACGCACCAGCTCGTGCCACCATCATTTTGTACCTAGATTCGAGCACTAGCCTTCTAAGTGACCTGCCTGCCTTTACCTTTGTTCCCTACAACCCACTGTCCATTCGGCAGTCAAAGGGATCTTTTTACAACTCAAATCTAATCATGGAACCACCCCAGCTTCCCACTGTACTTGGAATGAAACCTAAACTCCCAGACAATGACCCGTAAGCCCCGTATGGCCTGAACTCTCTCTCACCCGAGTCCTCATTTGTCACTCCCTCCTAGGTTCCTAAATCCAGCCGCCTTGTCCGCTCTACATCTTCAACACACCAGACCTGTTTAACCCCAGGGCCTTTGTACTTGCTGTTTCATCTACCTGTAATGCTCTCCCCTGATTTTCTCACAGCTGATTCCCTGTCATGCACATCTCAGCTGAACTGTCCCCTCCATGGGGAAGCCATCCCTGGTCATCCAGTTTAAAAGGGCCCTCCATCATATTGTCCAAATTTATTGCCCTACAGTATACTTGTCACACCTGACAATTTTCTTGTTTATGTGTATATGTGTGTATTGCCTGTGTCTCTCACCAGAATGTAAGCCCCAAGAGGGCAGGGACCTGGTGTGTAATGCTCACTGCTATAACCCCAGCATCCAGCACAGCACCTGGCTCAGACCTGACCCTTAGTCACCATGACATGAATAACTGTTTCCTCCCATCTCCTCCTCCCTCCTCCCACCATTCACCTGACCTCCCCCGGGAACCGGCCTTTCCCATGAGGCCCAATGTCCACATGGTCAAGATCAGTCTCCCGATTATGTCAGGGCTTTGGGCTGGGAGTGAAGAGAAGAGGCAATCACAAGGGCTGTCTTTCCTCCTAGTCTTAGTCACCTCCTGCTGCCCTGGGCCACACCTGCTGTGAGCCTGGGGACTAACTGCCAAGCAGGCAGCCCTGTGCATGGGAGCACCAGCTCTGCAGTCAGACAGGCAGACTCAAATTCTGGCTCCTCACCATGGTCAGGGGCCCTGAGCAAGTCTTCTCGCCTCTCTGATACTTAGTTGATTCATCTTGAAAATGAGGCTAAGAACACCACCTTCCTCTTGGGTTGTCATGATCATTTGAATGAGGTAATCATTGTCAGGAGGGCCTGGCACAGAGCACGTGCTCAATCTCAGCAAAGAGAGGTGTTATTGACAATATTGGCCCTACCATGGGACCAGGATTGGGCCCAGGATTGGGTCCAGAGAGAATAGAGGCCCTACACATGTTCCTCCTGGAACGGGGACCACATGCGACCAATAGATCTCAAGAATGAGAACTCGGGCTGTCTCTACTAATCCTACCAACAGGTTCTAACACCCTCGCCTCCTCCCTGCTGCATTCCCTCTTGGGGGAGTGACTAGGCCTCAAGTTTGCTCATGAAAAGGTGGCATTACAAACAACAGAACCCACCTACACTGATACTACACTTAATCCTGCACTCTCCCCCGACAGGGGCCAAGCTTCTCCCACGCAGACTGGCAGGCAGGGCGCTGATCCCTCATTGATGCTAGAGGCACTGAGAGGACAGATGGCTCACCCTCGGTGAGAGCCAGGGCCAGGTCTGGGCATCACCTGCCACCCCTGCCCATGGAGCACCATCTGGTCACTGGGATGGAGGGACCACACACAGGGCCCCTTGAGGAGGAACAGTGTCCCAGGCAACCAAAACCCAGACCCTCAAGAGTCCAAAGACAAGCCACAGGCTGGGAGAAAATATTTGCAAAAGACCTACCTGATAAAGGACTCTTATCCAAAATATACAAAGAACTCTTAAAACGTAATAAAAATAACAACTCAGTTCAAAAATTGGCCAAAAACCTTAACAGACACCTCTGACAGAAAAGATGCTCCGCACCCTATGTCATTAGGGAAATACAAATTAAAACAACAGCAAGCTACCACTAAGCACCTATTAGCGCGGCCGAACTCCAGAACCCTGACACCAAGTGCTGGCGGGGATGTGGAGCTAGAGGAACCCTCATTCACTGGCGGCGGGATGCACAACAGTACAGCCACTTTGGAAGACAGTTCAGCAGTTTCTTACAAAACTAAATATACTCTTACTATATGATTCGACCATTTTATTCCTTGGTGTTTCCCAAAATAAGTTGAAAATATCTGTCTACACAAAAACCTGAGCACAGATGTTTATAGCAGCTTTATTCATAGTTGCCAAAACTTGGAAGCAACCTTCCGTCAGCAGGTGAACAGATAAACCGTGGTACATCCAGACACGAAACATTACTTAGTGCTAAAAAGAAATGACCTACCAAGTCATGAAAATACATGGAGGACCCTTAAATGCATATTACTAAGTAAAAGAAGCCAATCTGAAAAGGGCTATATACTGTATGATTCCAACTATATAAAATTCTGGAAAAGGCAAAATTATAAAGACCAAAAAATCAGCTGTTGCCAGATAAAGGGGAGGGAGGGAAGAATAGAAGCTACTCTTTATGACACCATCTATAATCGTGGATACATGGCGTTAGTCATTTGTCCGAACCCATGCAATATGCAACACCAAGAGCAAACCCGAATGGACTCTGGCTTATAATGATGTGTCAGTGTAGGTTCATCAACTGTAACAAATGAACTACTCTGTGGGGGGATACTGATAATGGGGAGGCTGTGCATGCGTGGGGGCATGTGTGGGCCCATAGGAACTCTCTGTATCTTCAATTTTGCTGTGAATGTAAAACTGCTATGAATGTAAAACTGCTCTAAAAACTAAAGTCTGTTAAAACAAAGAAAAAAACCAGCACTGAACCTGGCCCCCAGGGTTCCCCTCTGATATGCATCTGGAAAAACGTGACTGTGCCTCTTCATGCCTTCAGTCTTCCAAGTGGCTAGGCCAGCCCTGATGCTGTAAATTTATCGACCACAGTTAGAACATTAAGTTATATTTAATACCTGCTACGAATGAGCTCTGATTACAGCTACACTGACAAAACTTTAGTCCACTGAGCCCCTCACTGCCAGACAAAAAGTTAGAGACTGAGCCCTACAGCCTGGTTACCTGACAGGTTGTACCTAGGCCACAGGACAATGTCCAGCTCAGAACAGTCCTTGGTTCCCTCCAAGCTGTCCCAAGATGTCTTGGCCTGAACTCCCTTCCCAGAAACCAGTGCCACCCAAACCATTCCCATGGTGCTCCCAGCCTGCCAAAGCGTGTGCTCACACCACCCACCAGCCTCTGAGCAGCCCAGAGAGAAAAGGAAAGGACTGCTGGCCCCTCTTTACAGACAGGGCACTGAGCCCCAAAGACATGCAGAACTTGCCCAAGGCCACACAAAGAGGTAGGAGAGGCTCACCTCAGTATCATCCATCCATCCATCCATCCATCCATCCATCCATCCATCCATCCATCCATCCATCATCTGTCCACAGCAGCCCACAGCACAACCTGCTCATTTCTGCAGAGCCCAGCCTGGTCCAGAGTCCTTACCAAGTCCAAGAGTTACCCCAGGCACTGTAGCCTGGTCATCTCAGGCTTATAACCCCCATTTCTGGGCTTGTCTGTGATCACTGGTCAAGGGCAAGCACCTGGGACACCTTCTTCCATCTCTTGAACGTCTGGCAGACAAATCCCAATGAAATGTGTACACAATGGCCTGTGGGACTGTGGTTCAGGGAGCAGACCCTGGCATGGCTGAGCCTGGCCAAACAGCACTGGTAAAGAGAGCGAGGGAATCAGAGCAGAGGTGGTTCTCAGGAAAGACCTGGGCCAGTGCTGGAGGGGTGGGACAAGGCAGGGAGATAAGTCAATAAATATTTGGAAGGTACAGAATTACCTTCCCCAGTAGCCAAGTGTTTTAAGATGTCAGGCAGAACCTGGACCATAATTCACTTCCTGTCTATACACGAGAGTCTCACCAAGGATGGAGGAGACACTGGACACTGGGCCCACTCTGGAAGCACAGAGTGGACATGGGAATGTCTGTCAGCTGACACCACCTGCATAGAACTTGCTGGGATAATCAAGAACACACACGGGCAGAGTCTCTGCATCACCCTAGGTGCTGGGCTCCTGGGAAGTGCAGGGGGAATTGTTCAGTGCACGGCCCAACAGCAGGGCCCGCACCACAACAGAATCTTCCTGGAGAGAGGCCAACCACTACCAGCCTCCCAGAATCCCTGAGCTCCTCACACAGATGGAAACGGTGAGGCCCAGAGAGGGTCTGGGACCTGCCCCAGTCACACAGGGCAGGTGACTGTCAGAGATGTCCTGTCTGTCCTGATGCCCAGGGTAGCACCCTGTCCCATCAGCAGGGCTTCACACTTCTAGTTTCCCCTGGTCCCTCCCAAGCCGCCAGCCTGCTGTGGAACGGCTGTGCGCCCTGCAGGTCTGCGACCAGGGCCCTTGGCTTCGCCAGTGGAGCTGCCTGCGAAGCGCCCTCGCTCCCCGCAGCATGGTCTCTGCAGGGCTGACAGCGCGGAGCAGAGCACGTGCCCGGAGAAGGGACAGGGAAAATGGGTATGAAATTACATAATAACATCTGATTCACACACAAAAGAAAGGAAAGTTCTCTCAACCAGGGAGCCCCACTGGGACAAGTCAAAGCAAGACGACCAAAGGCTTGATGGGTCTTTTAAAGCTTTGTTTGGTCAAAATGTTTGCTCTTATTTTCAAAACTTCTTTGTCGCAGATAAAAATTGTTCTCTAATTTGGTCATACATTTGGATTTCATTATTTTCAGAATGTATTCCAGACATCTAAAATTAAACAGATGTCATCAACCCCGTTCAGACCTAAAAGACTTGTAACCAAACAGTGACTTCAACCCCAGCGCAATACCGACTTGGAACACTGTGTTTTAGTCATTAAAAGTTTTAAAACTCGGCTCCATTTTTCTCATTTCCTATAATGAGATCTCTTCCCCTCCTTGAAATACGCCAATTCTTCAAGGGTCAGTGGAAAGTCAAACCCGAGAGTAAAGCAAATTTAAATATGAAAAAGTGCAAGAGTGAAATATGAAATCCTTATCCGCTGAAACCCTGACCGAGAAACTGAACCCCGGCTTCGTCACAAAGGAGGGGAGCCGTGAGGGAGAGATACAGACACCGTGCAGGCGCGGGAAGGGGATTTGGCTTCTAAAGCCCGAGCCGTGTTATCGGCCCTTCTCTGACAGGGATTAGGGCAGCGAGAATCCTCCGAGCCTGCTGCAAGCGTCCTGGGGACAGTTAAGGAGAAAAGAGGATTCTTTCTCTCCTTCCATCCTCAGGTCCGAGCCGCCCCAAATGACTTTGTTAAACGGCACAACCAGGCCACAGGAAAGTGCCCCCTGAGAGGCTAAGCGCCCGGGGATCCAGGCGGGGCCAGCGGCCCTCAGAACAGGCCTGGGAGTGGGGGAGGGGCATCTGGACCTGGGGCTTAGGGGTCACATTTGGGATCGGGCCCTCCAGGCCACACAAGGTCTTCAGTACATCAATTTCTGAAGCAAACTGGAAAGAATAAAATACAGAAATGGACGACAGAGACCAGAGAGGAGGGCCTTTGCCTCTCCCTTGGGGCCTCTGAAAAGGGAGGGAGATCCCCAGCAGTCAAGCCCCAGCTCAGCTCCCCAAGATACAGAGCTGCGTGTCTCTGCCCAGGAAGCCCAAGCAACCCAGCTCCCATAGATAGGCCCTTCCTTCCCCAGATACCTGCAGGGGGGGCAACATTGGAGGGAGGGGGAAGGGAGGGGGGAGGGAGGCATGGCCCTGAGCCACTCACCTGCTCTTCCTTATACACAGGGGCAAGCAGCACGGCCCCCCATCCCCCCCAAAAAAACTGTACTCACTCCTCTGCCTGGGCACTTCTGTGCAGAAAAGCTCCTCAAAAGATGGGAGAGCAGCTTGCTTCCAAAGGCTGGTACATCCTAGGACACAGAGCCCCAAATGCCTGTCCCAGAGAGGGCCCAGGGCCCCAGGGAGGGATGCGACCATGAATCTGCTTCCGTGGGGACGGCAGGACCCTTGTTGGGGTCTGAGTGTTCGCCCCAGGAAGGGAAGCAGGCAGGCAAAGCAATGAGAACGCGGCAACCTCTGTCAGAGGTCTCCTGTGAGTGGGCAGATGTCTTTGAAACTCATAAATGGCCTATTTGGACCCTGAGTTGGACCTGTTTATTAGTACATTCCAAACACAAGAACCCACTGAAACAGTCTCCCCAAAGCCAGCTGTAAGTTTGCAGATGCACTTACCCTCCAAGTCTTGGGCCAGTCGACCTCTAGGGGCCTGCATTCTCTGGCCTGCACCTCCACCACCAACCGGCAGACATCCCGAAGCAAGGCGGGAGGGGGCAGGCGAGCGACTCTCCACATGACTCCACCGACTCCACCGAGGAGCACTGCATTCCCTGAGCTCACCATGGGGTCTGCCTGGACTGCGGGAAGACAGAGAGAGAACATTTAGTTCTCCTGTGTGCCAGCTCAGAATGAACCCATCTGGTTTCCCAGATGTGTAAACTGAGGCTCAGGGAAGTAAGGTGGACTTTTGCTAGAAGGTCACATTAGAACAAGATCAAACGTTAAAAAATCATCATACTGGAAAACTAGACTTTTGCCAGCTGGTCTACCTCAATCCTCAGGGTTCCTTGGATTTGAATGATGTTAGACTTTTCTAAGGCACCTTTAACCCACTACCTTAGCGTGAGCCCCAGACCCCTATAAGAGATGGATCAGGCAGGGGGAGACTGAGGTCAGACAGGTGAAGTAACATTCTAGCGTGCCCAGAGAACCAGCAACAAAAGCAGGACAAAAACCCACGCCAACCTTCCCACTGGACCACCTGCCTGTTGCGTTGGCACTGTCACCCATCAATTCTGACAGGCTGGAGCTCCCAGAGGGCGTTATATGTTTGAGATGGGAACTTGGGGGCACGGCAGTGGGGGCGGAGGCAGAGAGACAATTAGCTCTTCAACTCACTAGGGAGTCAGTAAACAGTGACAATTTATTTGTGGGAGCCACCAAATGCCCTTTATGGTAACAGAGAAGACACCATTACCTCCAGGGCCCCCTCACCTCCCACAAAGCCTTTTTAGCCAGCTAATGCCACTCATTTCTCTAACAGGTGGCTAACAAAGCTCTCTTAGCACAAACAATAAACTGAAGTCACAAAAGGGACAAATTAGCTGGTAAACTTTTGCTTTAACCAAAGGACTTTTTTGTTTACCTCTGGGTTCTTATAAATAGCAAAAGCCCTTCTACCAGCATTTGGGTCTAATCCCATTCACAGCGAACCCAGCTATTCAGAAGCACAAAGCCACTCGTAGGCCGGGACTTGACAAGTGCCCTGCATAAAGTACCAGGTGACTGGCTCATGGCTGGTCTAATCACCATACCCGCCTACAAAGATGATCTGAGCAGGGAGGAGAGCCTGACCACAGAAAGGATGCCAAGGGAAGTGGACACGGGCTCCAAGACAACCCCCAAAGGGAAGGCTGGATAAGCTCTGGTTCTCGTCCAACCTCAGAGATAAACTCGCTCATCCCACAGGCGTGGATGGAGCATCTCCTGCATGCCAGGCACTACGTGAGGCACTGGGTGAAACGGAACAGAACCAACAAGGTTCCTGCTCTCCTAGAGCTTATAGTGTGGAAGGATGTCAAGACAGATGGCAATCAAATAGCCACACCCACGAACGCTTAGCTGTAAACTAACCTAGGGACTCTGAAGGAAAGGAATTCTGGTCTAGGAGAGCTTTTATTAAAGGCACCTGAGCTAGCCTTTATTAAAAGGCTCTCCCAGAAGTAACCTTTAACGGCTAAAGGGTAAGTGACAGTTAACGAGACAAAGATAGGTCAGGCAGGAAGCAGTCCAAGAAGAGGCAAGAGCATGTATGAAGGCCCTGGGGTAGGAGGGAACATGGTATGTTTGAAGAACTGGAAGAAAGCATCCAAAGTGGCTAAGGAGTAGGAAGCCAGGGGCCGTGTGACAACAGACAAGCGTTCACAGGACATGCCAGAATGGGGTCCTTACACAAAGGACAATGGGACATCATTGGAGGGTTTAAGCAGATGAGTGCAAGCGTCAGTCTGTGTTTGCAGAGATGGCTCTGGGTGCTGAGTGAAGAAAGGACCGGGGTGGGGGAGGCAAGGTGAAGAGTGGGTGGGCAGCTAGGCAGCTGCTGCAGTCGTCCAGGTGAGAGATAAGGGTGACCGGATTGGGGTGCATCAGTGAAAATGGACAGAAGTGGAGGGATGCAAGAGTTAGCATATAAAATGAACAAGACTTAGGGCTGGATTGGACAGACATGGGGGGCTGGAGAGGGCATGTGTCAGGGAAACCTCCCAGGTGTCCAGCAGCATGAATGGATGCACAGAGATGCATGCCCTGAGATGGGGGACCCTGGAGGAGGTGTCAGGGTGAGGATGAGATTCCTGAGACAGCCACGTGGAGATATGGAGGGTGCAGATGAGCGTCCGAGTCTCAAGGGGGACACGGCCTGTATAGCAGGGTGGCTATTCAGGGACAAGTCCTGGGATGTTACACCTCTCTCTCTACAGCACCCCCTCCTCCACTTCCTCCTCCTGAGTCCTCTTGCAATCTCCCTATGAAATCACCTTGGAAGATAGTGCTGCTTGCCACAAAAGCCAGACATCTCCTTGCATGAGGAAAATCTCAGGTTTTTCCCCCTAAGGAAGAAGCAAGAGAAAATAAGCTTCAAATCGGGCAATGGGGATTAAGTGTAGACACTCAGGGGGACTTCCTGGCTCCAAGGGTAAGGCGCCGGAATGCATTAGTAAGCAGGAGTCTGGGCTCTCCTTCCCCTGAGGTCTCTGAGATCGGGATGCTTTCTTGGGAATACCTGGAGTGCAGGCCTGCCAAGAAGCAGGGGACTGGACCTGGTGGGCCCAGGTGAGTAAGTCCTAGTCACAGGAACTGTGTGTACCTGGTAACAACGGCTCCATTCCCCAGGCACTCCCCGCGCAGCTACAGTGCTCAGGGGCTTTACCCGAATTCCTTCCTCTGATCCCTGTACAGCGCCCCAGGGTGAGCGGCAGCCCCATGGGAAAGACCTCAGGGAGGCTCAGACAGGTTAGGCAGCCTGCCTGAAACCACACGGGGAGACGGGCACTTTGCTGGGACTTGAACCCTTGACCAACACCAAAGCCCATACTTTTTCTTCCCCCTCCTTCCTCACCCCACCCCTACTCTTGCCTTTAATTCTAGAGAAGAGCCTGGTGGCAAAGTGCCGTTAAAAACCTGCGGGACAGGGACCACTGGCAGGGCAGAAGCGATCTGTAAACAGCGTTTCAATACAAATTGTAATACAAATATTTAATCACATTTTACATATAATTCAAATGCAAAAGTTATAACAAATATAGTAACAACAGTACACACAGAAGGAAAATTTGCTGATTAAAAAAAAAAAAAGACAGGAAAACTCTGTGTGAAACTGAGCTGTATGAAAATAGACAAAACATAAAGCCTTGTGCCTATTTTCAAGGTACGTAGTGCATGTGGCCAGAGTGCCTTCCAGAACACTGTGGCCATTCGCACCCAGCAACAGATGAGGGCTCCGACTCCCTCCATTCTCCAAACCATCGCGTGTTCTTCAGCTATCGATGAGGCAAATGTAGTTTTCCCTGTTTGTCCTTTGTTTTTATTATGCTTTAGATTCCTTTCTAGAAATTCAACATTAATAAGCTGTTTTACAAAGTTAAGTTCGTAATTTAAAGCAAAAAATATAATAAAATAAAATAATAAAATTACAACAAAATAAAAGGATCAGTCACCTGCAAAGACATTTCTTCGCAAGAGTTTAATGCTGCTTTCCATGGTGGAACACGCCCTCTGCATGGGGAGTGACAGAAGGAGCCTTCTGAAGGGAAGCAGGTCTGCCCTGAGCCTAGGCTCTTCCAGAGGGGTAGCTGGTGCCCAGTGGGTGTGAGCCCTCCCAGCACGCCTCTGCCTCAGCCAACAATTGCTATCCTGCCTCCTGGGCCCTAGAGCCACCTGGAGCTTTGGCTCCAACGGTGGTATCACAGCACCCAATCAAGAGAGTCGCACAGGAGCCTCGCTGCACCCTTCCAGGAACACACCCAAGGGGTAGCTCCGTGCTCCTGCCAGGCCTGTCCCTAACCTGGGTCTCTGTCACACAGATACACATGAGCACTTGTCTCCAAAAAAGCAACTGATCAAAATGAGCCCAAATGACTCCAAGTCTGCACACAGGCCTCACAATGCAGAGGAGGGAAATTGAGCTGCCTGCCTTGCCCCCGCCCCTTCCCCCTTCTCACCATGGAAAGAAAAAACCACTGGGAGCCACTTCAAAACACACTTTTCTTGCCCTTCATCATGGGAAAAGCTGAGAAGCATGTGCCCATCTGTCCCCAAATGGTTGCAGGGAGACCAGGGTGGAGGTCTCTCTCCACAGTAACCCTCCTTCCCTTTGTGTCACTCCCCAGAGGGCATGTGGCTGTGGCAGGGGGACAAGACCCTCTAACACAGGAGTAAGGACTGGGGTGAGGGAAGCAGGTCCAGCTAAGTCCCCCAAGCTGTGTGAAGGAGCTGCCCCCTCCTGGGACTTGAACCCACAGTCTATGGGCGATGGGTTCCGGCCCCCAGAAAGAGGCTTACCCAGGCCTGGGAGATTGGTCACCAGGCTTTGCTCCAAACCAAAGAGCCCGACTGTTCCTGGAAATGGGGCCTCTGAAGCCCCCTTCGGACTCCGCAGCTCTTTTTCTCCCCCTGTTGCCCAGCTATGCAAACAAAGGCATGTTTAGGGGAAGAATGGGCTCAGATTTAATAACCCTCAAATCGGGCTCCACATGTGGCTATTGTTAGGTAGATTTAAACAGCAATTACAGAGGTACCTCCTTCCTCCTCAGCAACAATCTAGGCCCTTAATCCAGCTAAGACCCAGAGTTTAGGGTTGAGCTCACTGAGATGAAGGTACCAGCTTAAGCAGGGCCTGCTCCAGGCTGGGGGAGCTGGAATGTGGACAATGACTCTCCCTAAATTTACTCCTTACTTCCAGCAGAAGGGGGGGGTGGCAAATAGGGGACTGAAGTCTCCATGATAATTCGGCTTCCAGAGAATTCACATGGAAAGTTTGCAGAAACGTTTAGATGAAAATTCAGAAAGAAAGGCAGCGTGCCCCCATGGAAGCCTGAGGCTCAGGCTGATCCTGGGGGGTGGGGACTTCCCTCCTTCTAGAACTCCTGCTCCCTTACCTCCCCGGGAGACAGTCCAGATGCCTCAGTTGGATGTGCAAGGCTGCCCACAAGCTGACTACAGTAAAAAATAGGTTTCCATAGGGGAAACATCACTGGGGAAATAGGACTGCATTTGGAGGAAGGAAGGGCCCAATGATGTGCCTCAAAGATGCCGGTCACATTTCCACCCCCTGGACCTGTGGCTCCTGCCAGTTACCCTGCCAGAGCCTCCCTCCCCACTCTCCACTGTCTGAATCCCTCCCTCCTGTAAGATCCAGCTTTAGGGTTCCCAATGATTCCCTGTCTGTACAAGCTCGGGGGGGCTCACAATTGTCCTCTGGGGCACGAGACTCTCTACCCGTTGGGGAAAGAGGCACAGAAAGACAAAGGCTATGACTCCTCTCCACTGGTCAGGGCTGGCTCCAGCAGGCCAGCCTCCACTTCACAGGGGAAGCCCCCTGTCCTTGGCCTGTGTCAGAGGAGTGAGCGCTCCTGCAAGGCTGGGAGACCCTGCCGTGGATGTGGCAGGACCTGAGGAGAGGCGGCATGAGCGAGTCCCCAGTCCCTCCCGGCCCTGCAGGCCCATGACTGTCGGATGACTCAGCACCTCTCCAGTTACCTATCCTTTCAAGTCTGGATTTTCTCATCCACGTTTTTGGAGTATTAGTTGGTTCTGCTTTATCACAAAATAATAATGAAAACCATTTGGTGTCAAATATCACCTTGGATAAGGGCCTGTTTTGGCCTGAAGAGGTGAAGGGCCTGTAGCCAGCATTTATGGAGCTCCTCCCCCCTACCGGGGCAGGCACCATGCGAGGACACACACTCGCCTAGGACAAGGGCTTTGGACAGCACAGAGCTGGGTGTGAATCCTGGCGTCACCACCTGGTGGCTGTGTGACACTGGGCAAGTTACTGTACTCTCTAAGCCTTCATTTCCTCACCAGCAAAGTGACAATTACAATAATACCACGTCTGAGGGTTGTCATGGTGACAACTAAATGAGCTCGAGCAGTAACTCTCCAAGTGTGGCCCCTGACCAGCAGCACCTGGGAACTGGTTAGAAGCGCAGATTCTCAGGCCCCCCTCAGCCCCACCAAACGGGAACCTCTGGAGGCGGGCCCCATGCTGGCACAGCCCCCCCGCCCCCACTCCTGTGAATGTGATGTGCGCTCAAGTTGGAGAATCACCAAGTTATGCGTGGAAGGCGCTGAGGACAAGCAGCTGGTGACCACGCTGTCGTCACTATTCCAGGACTCACCATCTGACTCCCCTCTCCTCGAGGGTCAGGGAAGTTAAGTCACTTCTCCAAAGTCAAACAGCTGGAACCCAGGCAACATGCCTCCAGAGGCCACAGCCTTCTCCGAACCCCAAAGCAAAGTGAGTGTTCACAGCATTCTCTTACCGCCAAGTGGAGGCTGGCATGGCTAAGAGCTATGAACGCTTTGCATAGCCCGGCAAGGGAAGCCGGAGACTAAGAATGGAAATGATCCTTCCAAAAACAAGAGGTGCAGAGAGGATCCCACTCCTCAGGAGTAAAGGACATGGGGTACACAAACCAAGGGTTCCCTGGGACAAAGCGCTGGGCCCACTCGGAACACCCAGCCATCTTCCCAGCACTAAGAGTAGATATTTGAGCGATGCAGGTAAAGGCTTCTCTTTCCTTAAGTACTTTACCAATGTGAATTGGAAAATACAATTATCAGCTGGTCAAGTGACTCTGTAATTTTCTCTCCAGGACCCAAATGCTCTGTAGCACTGGGAGGTGCTCTCCTTCCGCACCTGCAATTCAGCTGAGGCCTCTGTGCTTTCTGTGCCTTGGTGCAGATTTCCCCTCCAAGGACAGGGTCTCCTTGGCTCACACTGCATGGAGTCTGAGTGCGCTATGCGCCCACTGTGTATGGAGCATGGGCCACATCTGCAGGCAGAACCCAAACAAGCCTGAGCCCCACGCTGGCAAGTGGAAAGTGGTTCTGCAGAGAGCAGTGCTGGTGTCGGGGGAACCACTGCACAAAGAAATTGGAGCCACTTCCACTGCTGCTGCCCTGCTATGTGTGTCACCATGTCACCCAAAATTAAAGATCCCTGTGGATTCTGTTTCCAGGAAACAATCCAAACTAAGTTTAATCTGCCTCTACACTCAGCACAATGCCTGGAAAGGACTAGGCCCCCAATTAATGCTTATGAACAAATGCACGTAAGGCAACATTCTCAGTGTACCCCACCCTGCCTCCATTAAACCTTGTTGCCCTGTCAGAACCCACGAAGCTCCTCTACCCACCACACTGTTACAGGGCTGCAATTCCACCATGAGTTGTCTTAGCTCACATCACATGTCAGCCACATGGACAGGTTTTAATTCCACAAGGAAACCAAGCTCTGCGCGCCTCAGGGCCTTTGCACAGGCTAGTCTCTCTTCTGGAATGCTCTTCCCCTTATTCTTCACTTGGCAGACTCCATCTCAGTCTTTAGGCGTCAGCTCAAAAGTCAGCTCATCAGAACAGCCACTCTGCCTGGACAGGTCCCTGCTGTTACCCCCATCTCCCCTTTGCTTCTTTAGTAGCACCTTCCCAACTTGCCATTATCTTTTAGCTTCTTTACTTTTGTTTCATTCGATCGTGTTCTCCCCTCTAATGAAACATCAGTTCTGGTAAATCAGGGACCACGTATGCTCTGCTTACCCCTGTATTCCCAGTGCCTGGCACACTGCAGATACGTATATATATTTAGAATGGGTGAGTAAATGGATGGGTAAGTTCCCAGAGAGAGAGAAACAATAATAATAATGATCCAAAATGAATGAGGAGAGTGTCCATTCCCTGATTGCAGGAGGGGTGGGGTGCAGGCAGGGTAGGCCCCTGCCTCCCTCACAGAGCCTGGCTGGCTGGGAGCAGACAAGACTGCCTCGTGGCTCTGGACCTGAAGCAGTTAGACAGAGTATGGCACTGGAGAGCTCGCCATAAACTGATGGTGACATTCTTCCCTGCCTGCCATGTGTTACCCCTGAGCCAGGATGTCTATAACAGCCAGAGGGCCATGACCACCATGAGCAAGCTGGGAGCTGGGCCCTAGGGGAGGAGACCTTTCCCTCCCATGCCAACCCGTCCCTTCTCAAAGTCTGTCGTAAGTCAAGGCTGGTGGCAGGAGATGGGAAGGGCACCCAGGAAAGGGAAGCAGCCATTGGCACCATGTTGGCTCCATTAAATAGGGACCCATGGAAGCCTGGTCTCATTAAGTGTTCCCCACTCTCTGGGTGGGGAGCACCTACAGAGAACATCAGACTCTGAACCTAGTTCCCTGGATGGAGCCCAGCCAGTATTTCCAGTTTGTGAGTTTCTCTAGGCAGATGTGTGCCAGACTGGGCTGGATTATTATCGGAATATTTGCCTTTCATGGGAGTCTCAGCTTCTCCTTCCCAGACTTATATTTGAAACAAGCTGTGATGGATGGTCATGCTAACAGGAAGACTAACAGCTGGTCACCATTTATTTATGCAAAGAACCTCACGCCGAGAGAGACTTCTATATACCACATACATGCCAGCTAAAATCCTTTCTGTACTATGCATGGGCCAGCTGCGTGTGGCTCCCCACAAAACTGGAGTCATTACTCCCACATTGGCTTCTCACACCCACGAATCCCATACTAAGGATGAGGAGGGGGTTCTCTTCCCGTTCCTGTCCTCACTCACTCATGGCCTTGGACCGGAGTATTTACACAGCCCAGCCAGTGAGGTCCATTAGTAGGGTGTAAATAGCTCTCAGCTCTTCAAAGGCCAGAGCCAGCCATTCTGTGAGGTCTGAGTCAGCCCTGCCGGGGGCTTGCATTTTGAGCCTTGTTCATCTTCCTGATAACTTCCATAAAGGGCCAACACTGCCTTTTTGTATGCTGGGCCAATCAACAGCACCCCCAGTGGGATTTTCATGAGAAACTGGCATTTGCTGAGCTCCTACTGTATACGTAA
The DNA here is from genome assembly GCF_054644295.1 of Miniopterus natalensis. Classification (NCBI taxonomy): domain Eukaryota; kingdom Metazoa; phylum Chordata; class Mammalia; order Chiroptera; family Miniopteridae; genus Miniopterus; species Miniopterus natalensis. The sequence continues at coordinate 20,576,761 of NC_142084.1, forward strand.
CTCTGCCTCTCTGGCAACGAAATAGGGCAGAAACAAATACATTCATGGTTTTCTAGGGCATGAGGCACAAAGGATAGAAAACATCGTGGGTCAATCGCAAAGAAATTCTAAGGAACCAAGGTCAGAGTGGCATCAGGAATGGCTGGGTGAGCCAGGAAGGAGTGGCCGAGGACATGGCCCTCACTCTCAGAGAGGCTGGTGTTTGAATCCTAACTCTGCCTTTTCTAACTGTGTGACATGGGACAAATGGCTTGCACTCTCTGGGCCTAGGCTTCCTCACCTGTAAGATGGAGATAAGAATAGTAATTACAGGGCTCTTGTCGGGACTGAAGAAAATACAGGGAAAGTATCTCACATGATGCCTGGCAGAGAATAAACATTGAAGAAACATCAGCTATGGCTTGTTGTAAGAGAAAGATTTCTGGAAGTGAGTTCTGAGGCCTTGGAAGCAATAGGGACACAGATCCAGTCCTTTGTGTACCATCCTACCTTTGTGAAGTGATGATGTTGGCCCATGCTGTCTGCCTCTGATCAGGAGTCAGAAAAGAGGGAAAGACCAGCTGCTGGCCCTCCAACCATGAACAGAAAAATTCACTCCCAAGATTTCTGGTCAAGATGGTGGCATAGGTAAATGTGGTACTCGCCTCTTTCCACAACCACATCAAAATTACAACTAAACTACAGAAAAACCATCATTCAGAATCATCTGAAATCTGGCTGAATGGAAGTCCTACAACTAGGGAATTAAAAAAGGAGCCACATGAGCCTGGTAGAAGGGGCAAAGATAAGGAAAACCTGGTCCCACCCCCATGCATGGTGGATAGAAATCAGAGGGATATCTCAGCTGTGGAGGTCCCTACTGAGGAAGAGGAGTCCCAGCCCCATATCAGGCCCCCCAGGGTTCCAGTGCCAGAAGAGAAGTCCCATAACTTCTGGCTGTGAAAAGCAGCAGAGATTGTGGCTAAGTGAGACAGAGGCTGCTGGAGTCTCAGGCAGTCCCTCTTAAAAGGCCTGAGCAAAGACTTGGACTCACTTACTCTGAGCTCCAGCACTGGAGCAGCAGCTTGAAAGAAATCTAGGACATTCAGGGAGGAGCTGAATTATCTGGCATCTGGGCAAGAGCTGGGGAGCAGCTTTCTCCCAGACAAAAGTGCTGGCAGAGGCCATTGCTGCTTTGATGAGCCCTCTCCCACAGAGCCAGCAGGTGGGCACCATATCTAAGACTCCATCAACCTGGCTCACAGTGTTTGCCCCATCCTGGTGATTTCCTGAAGTCCCACCTCATCTATCTTTTGGTCCCATCCAAGCTGTTTCCAGTGGCTTTTCCATAGGAATGGACTGTTTTGGCTTATGCTTCAGAGTTCCCTAAAATCTCTCAAGCGGCATCTAGCCTCAGCGGCCCCATACCTCTTGCTAAATGGTCCCAGCCCTGGCACTATCAGCAGCTGACCTTGGGTCTAAGCTTGGCTTTGCCTGGGCACTTAGGGAGAACATCAACAGCATAAAAAGGGATCAGCCAAAAATGGATATAATAACTGAAATGAAGAATCATTTACAGGAAATCAACAGTAGAGTAGATGGAGCCAAGAATCAAAACAGTGATTTAGAATATAAGGAAGCAAAAGACACCCAATCAGAACAGCAAAAAGAAAAAAGAATCCATAAAAAGGACAGTGTAAGGAGCCTCTGGGACAACTTCAAGTGTACCAATATTCACATCATGGGGGTAACAGAAGCAGAAGAAAGAAAGCAAGAAATTGAAAACCTATTTGAAATAATAATATCAGAAAACTTCCCTAACTTGGTGAAGGAAACAGACATACAAGTCCAGGAAGCACAGAGAGTCCCAAACAAGATGAATCCAAAGAGGCCACACTAACACACATCATAATTAAAGTGCAAAAGGTTAAAGACAAAAAGAGAATCTTAAAAGAAGCAAGAGAAAAGCAATTAGTTAACTACAAGGGAGTTCCCATGAGACTGTCAGCTGATTTTTCTTTTTTTAAAATATAGTAATTTTAAAAAATATTTTTAAAAATTGATTTTTAGAGAGGAAGGGAGAGGGAGAGAGAGAGAGAAACAAAGATGTGAGAGCAAAACACTGATCACTTGCCTCCTACACGCCCCTTACTGAGGATCGAGCCCACAACCCGGGCATGTGCCCTGGCCTGGAATCAAACCATGATCTCCTGGGTCCTAGGTCGATGCTCCATGGCTGAGCCATGCCCAGCTGGTGTCAGCTAATTTTTCAACAGAAACTTTGCAGGCCAGAAAGGACTGGCAAGAAATATTCAAAGTGATGAAAAGCAAGGACCTACAACCAATATTATTCTACCCAGCAAAGCTATTGCTTAGAATCAAAGGACAAATAAAAAGCTTCCCATGCAAGAAAAAGCTAAAGGAGTTCATTACCACAAAACCAGTATTACAGGAAATGTTCAAGGGTTTTGAAGGAGGAGAAGGAGGAAGAAGAAAAAATATGAACAATAAAAAGGCAATAAATACATAACTATCAACAATTGAACATAAAAAAAAAAAAAGAAAAACAAGCAGAACAGAAACAGATTCATATATAGAGAACATTTCAACAGTTGCCAGCTGAGAGGGAGTTGGGGATGGGCGAAAAAGGTGAAGGATCCTGGCTGGTGTGGCTGAGTGGTAGAGCATGGGCCCCTGCACCAAAGGGTTACTGGTTCGACTCCAGTCAAGGGCATGTACCTAGGTTGCAGGTTGCATCCCCAGCTGGGGCAGGTGTGGGAGGCAACCAACTGATGTCTCTCTCACATCCATGTTTCTCTCTCTCTCCCCCTCCCCTTCCCTTCCACTCTCTAAAAATATCAAAGGAAAAAATATCCTCGGCTGAGGGTTAACAACAACAAAAAGAGTGAAGGGATTAAGAAGTACAAATTGGTTGTTAAAGAAGTCATAGGGATGTAAAGTACAGCACAGGGAATATAATTAATAATATTCTAGTAACTGTGTATGGTGTCAGATGGGTACGAGATTTACTGGGATGATCACTTAGTAAGTGATGTAATGTGTAATCACCGGGGTGTACACCTGAAATTAATATGATAATGTATGTCAATTGTAATTTAAAAATTTATAGTAATTTTTAAACGGGGGGAAAGAAGAAAAAAAATTCACTCCCAAGAGCCATTCAGCTTTCCAGAAAAAGGAGTCAAAATTCCATAGCAAATTAGCCCCATGGCACAGGCTCCGACAGTCCTTGGTCTAGGGCAGCCCTGTCACTCAGGGACACTGTGAGTGAGCCATGGCTGTGGTTCAGGACACAGGATGATGGGTGCAGGGAGACCACCTGCTTCTTGGCAACACTCCTATCAGCCTGGCTGCAGAAAGGAACTTGGAGAAGAGGAGCACAAGGCTTGCACAAGGAGACTCACTGGATTCTGTCTCAACCCGGAAACTCCTCCTTCCCTGGCCAGACTCTAAGTCAGAGTGCAAGAGGTAACATCTGCAGCTGTGCCACAAAACACTTTCCCATCCTTTGACTCAGGACACTCTCACAACCACCCTGTGGGACAGGTGGAATGGGCATGAGTATCATCTGTACTTTGCAGATGAGAGATTGTGGATCAGAGAGGCTAAGCAACTTGCCCAAGATCACAGAGCAAGGCAGTGGGAAAGCTGGAACTCAAACCCAAGTGTTCCATTGTCCAATCCAGTCCTCGTTGCCTTTCTCATCTCACTCTCACCCCACCAGTCCCAGCTCCCAAAATTGGGACTGTTTGGACAGTTCAAGTACATACTACATCACAAAAAGCCTTTCAACCAAACATGAGACGCCATGGGCACAAATAACATATTGCATATGGAGATTTCCCAGATGTTCCTAAGATGGCAAGACAGCTCCCAGGGTGAAGACAAGAAGGTCTCCAGAGGGAAGCAACTTGGGTTTTTGTCAAGAGGGAATGGTAAAAAGAACTGTGTGTGTGTGTGATGGTATTCACACACACACACACATACTTATACACAGAGACACACAGGTCCATCTCGCGGTACTGGCATGGAAAGACGACACTGAGGAGTGAAAACCACCAGTTGCTGAATGAGGCTTGCTATATGATCCCATGGGCATTAAAAAAGCAATGAAAACAAAACCACATATTGTGTCTAGATTCATAAACACATTCAAATGCACAGAAAAACATCTGGCAAGACCCACACTCTACAATGTATCTTCCACGAGCCCCTGCAGACCCATTCTCCAGCCTTCTCCACCTGCTCTGTGCCCTGGGTGGCCAATCCAAATGAATTGCATCAGTGGGTCACCTTCTCTTCCAGCCAGTGGCAAGCACCAGCAGGAGATCAAAGGAATGGAGAAGAATGAGATGAGAGTCTGTATTTTTCCCGGTTCCCTCCCTGGGGTCTCCAAACACTGGCCACAACCCTAAACCAAAAGTCACAACTCCTTTTCAAGCTGCGCACTCTCTTCTTCCAAGTGCTGGTTCTTTGGGCCCAAAGGTGAGAAAGGCTTCCTGCTGCAGCAAGCCCTGCAGTGCTGCTACGTTTTGTGGGTTCCCCTTCCATAATGTTATGTATTGTTTCTCTGTTAAAACCTCCTCAAATTATCCTGCTTAGAATGTGCCATCTGTTCCCTCCTAAGACAAAACCCAAATGGATAACAGTGGTTAACTGGGGTGGGAAGTGGGAGAAGGGAAGAAAAAACACCCACATCTGAGGCATAGTCACCTATAGTGGCTCCAGTCTTTTCATTGACTATGTGCTGTGTGGTTGCTTTTTATTGAGAAATTTTCAAGCATGAACAAAAAATGGACAGAATACTAGAAAAAGATCCAGTTTCAACAACCATTGATTTATAACCAATCTTATTTCAACTATGACCATAGCGACTCCCCGCCCTGTATTGTTCTAAAGTAAATCCAAGCTAGCATATCATTTGTGATGTTTTAAATTTATAAAGAAACTATTTCTGTATTGCCTGGGTAATTAAAAAATTAATTAAAAACGACAGAACTCTTAAAGCTAGAGCTTCTAAGGGTGTTTTTAGTTTGTGTCCCAGTCAAGGACTTTCCCCTCCCATGTGTCTTAGTACCATGGCTCAGGGGCTGGCCCCTTCAGTGGTCTGGGGGCCTGGCTAGCACTGGAGGTCCCTGCCGACCTGTCCCAAATATGGACACTCTAATTATTAACACAAAGCCACAGGAATATCTCCCATCTGAGCATCATCTTTTAGGTTCTGCTCAGCCTAGTTTTTTGTGTTTAACTTTTCATTGAAGTACAACTTAATATTTGTGAGCCTTATTCTATTTTGCCACATTCGGGTGTAGACTGTTCATTTTCATTGCAGTATAATATTCCATTGTGTAATTTATACCATAGTTCATTTAACCACTACTCTTGAAGGGAATTTGAGTGGTTTCCAGTTTGGAGCTATTACAAATGATGTTATTATGGACATTCTAATACATGCGTTTTGATGTTCATATGCACACACTTCTGTTGGGTATATACCTAAATGGAAATGGCTGAATCATAAGAAGGCATATGTTTAATCTTGGTAGATACTGACAGTTATTCAAAATGTATGTGATTTCTGATATTCAACATCCTTGTCAACACCTGGATATTTTCTGGATTTCTTTGTTCCACTTTAGTCATCCTATAGATGTGACGTATCTCATTGTGGTTTTAATTTGCATTTCCCTGATGATTAAGGAAGCTGAACACTGTTTCATATGGTTTGGAGCCATATGGGTATCCTCTTTGATGAAGTATCTTTTCAAGTCTTTTGCGCATTTTTCTAGTGAGTTGTCTTCTTTTTCTTATCAATTTTTAAAAGTTATTTATATATTCTGGATGCAAATCATTTATCAGATGTAGGTTTTGCAAATGATTGCCTTTTCCCTTTCCTAATGGAGTCTTTTGATGAAGAGAAGCTTATAAATTTAATATGGTCTAATCTGTGAACTTACTTTCTTGTATGGCTAACAGTTTCTGTGGCTTGTTTGAGAAGTCTTTTTCAAGCTGTTTTCAGTGTATATGAAGATTCTTTTAGGGGGATAAAAGCACCTATTGGAAACTGAGTAAGAAAAGCCCTAGGAAACCACTAATAGAGCCACCAAATCAGGAGCTCCAACATGCAATTGATATGTGGTTACCTCAGACAATCTCCTAATTTTTTGATTCCCTTGTTAGCAGCCACTTGTAAGAACCAACGTTCTCCTCACCTATAAAGGTGAAAAGAGGCAGTTCAGACTAAACTCATCTCCATCAAGAGAAAAATGTAAGAGGTTAGAGTATTTTTTATGTCAATAATAACGACTGAATATGTAACAATAGGCCAATGACCAACAAAGATGATGAGAGCTGGGGTTCTCAAACCATAAGGAATAGTAGAAAAATACCAGTATTAACACTGAAATGGCTACCATAGGGTAAATGTTTTTAGGAGGTGCAGTGCTCTTCCTATAGGGGCCTCCTCTCCCCCAGGAAAAGTTTGCATCCTAACCTATATGAAAATATTTCTAAAAACCTCCACCAGGGGGCACTTCTCCCAATGAAATTCATAAGTAGAAACATGATTAACATACTTGGAGGTGTTATCACAGCACCAAATATGTTAATCTAAGAAATTTTAGTGTCTGTTGAAATTCAAAATTTCCTTTGAAAACCAATTTTTTTCACTGTTTAAACATCAATAAGTCTGGAATGTAATGATGGCCTCCTAAACCCAAACCTCTCCTCACATCTAAAAAATAATAATAATATAAATAAATAAAACAAGAAACAAACAACCATAAAGCTAAGGCCTACAAAAGAAAAAAAAAAAGATCTATACATGACTCATGCCTTCAGCATTACTAAGAGCTAGATAGTACTATAAACTTCAAATTACCAAATCTGGTAAGCACCAAATTCCAACACAGCACCTACTACTGCTGCAAGTCCATGGGCACAGAAAGCAGAGAAGGGGAGCCTTAAGGAATCGTATGAAAAAAAGGAGGAAAGTGGAGGACAAAGGTGAAGCACAGACAGAGCCAGCCCTGAAAGGACAAGTGTAACACTGAATGCAAAATATTTGTCATTTATACCCAAATAAAGCTGGAAAAAACACTGAATGCAAAATAATGAGCCTAAGTCTGAAACTTAGTGGTTCACAATACTGGCTGCAGGGAAGGTAGCTGGAGATGAATAGTGTCAGAAGTAGCAGTCAGAGGAGTACAGCTTCTAAGAAGAGAAGGAAATAGAGAAGAGGTGTTGCCATTTAGCGATCAGGCAGCAAAAAAATTTAAAAAAGAGGAGGAGGGGGAAGGGGAGAAAGTAAGAGGGGAAAATTAATAATCCTGCAGAAAACAAATCATAGAAACAAAATTCAAGCCCTCCCCCTCCCTTCTGCCAGCACTATCCATTCAATACGCTGCACTTCACTATATGAACAGAAGAGGGCAATATTGAAATAGGAACCTTCTCTACAAAATGCTTAAAAGGGGGGGAATCAGACTAACTCCATACTAAGCTACTGAAAGAAAGAGATTAGATATGAACCAAGACATTTCAGCTAGTGAAAATTCTCCCCCCAAAATCAACCAAGAAGAAGAAAGCTATAAAGTAACATTTCAGACTTAATTAAATATTATAAAACAGTACGGCCCATGTGGCTCAGTGGTTGAGCTTCAACCCATGAACAAGGAGGTCACGGTTCAATTCCCCGTCAGGGCACATGCCCGGGTTTTGGGCTCGATCCCCAGTCGGAGGCGTGCAGGAGGCAGTCAATCGATGATTCTCTCTCATCGTTGATGTTTCTCTCTCTCCTTCCCTCTCCCTTCCTCTCTCTCTCTGAAATCAATAAAGACATATTTTAAAATATATATTATAAAACTAACATTTGAATTTTTTTAATAGAATCACATATAAAAACTAAGAATAGAAGATGGCCTTCAAAGTCAGGAATAAATGCAATGAGAGTTGATCAATTTCAGGAAAATTATTGAAGAAAATGTCAAAACTCTCTCAGAAATGAAGAATAAATTACAAGGTACCCAAAAGAGAATAAGTTCAAATGAAAATTTTATAAGGGACATTGAAGAAAGATAGTAAAACAAAAAACAGAATAAAAACAAGTTTTAAAAGAAGTAAAAAGGGTCAGATGGAAGCAGTTGAAATGGAAGGCAAACAAAGAAGGTCCAACATATGTATAATTGGAGCCCATGGAGAAGAAATGTAAAACAATGGACCAGAAATATTATTTAGAAATACAACCAAAGCAAACTTTCCAGAAATAATATAAATCCTAAATCAACATATTGAAAAGGTCCACTGTATCCCTTGAAAAACTGATCTGAATGATTAAGTCTGAGATGTATCCTAGTAAAACTATTAGACTTTAATGACACAAAAAAAAGAAAAACGTCCTCAGGACCTGTAGGCAAAAAGATCAAAATTTTATTCAGGTAACAAATTTAGGTTGACATCAGACTTCCTAAGGACAACATACACAGCAGAACAAGAGTGAAGTAGCATTTTCAACACAATGAAGGAAAGAGAGTAAAGGCCAAATATTTTATATCCAGCATTCATTCAACCAAGCTCTGTCCAACCAAGAGTTAACTGAGGGAATTTCAGTGACAGGACTGATGGTGATCCTTTAACATATATGACTATAGAGCTAAGAATAAAACAAGGGTGTGGTCCTAGTAACAGAAGAGTATATAAACATTACATGGTCTGACAAAGTAGAAAAAAATGTGACTTTAAAAATGATAACAAAGGGGAGAGGGAGAAAGGGGAAGGTGAAATATAACCACTGATCACTATTTAGATAACAGGTAGGAGTCAAAGGGTACCATTAAAATCTGACAGACCAGATAGCACATGTTTAAGAAAAGGGTGGGCTGCCCGGCCGGATGTGGCTCAGCGGTTGAGCATCGACCTAGGATCCAGGAGATGGCGGTCGATTCCCATCAGGGCACATGGCTGGGTTGTGGGCTCGATCCCCAGTCGGGGGGCGTGCAGGAGGCAGCCGGTCAATGACAACTCTCTCATCATTGATGTTTCTCTCTCTCCCTGTTCTTTCCTCTCTCTGAAATCAATAAAAAAATAAAAAAATATATTTTTTAAAAAGAGAAAAGAGTGGGTTAGGGCAACATAAAAGGTATAAATACAAAGGCAACCACCAGATCAAAAATACAAGCCTTTTCAAATACAAAAAAAAAAAAAAAAAAAAAATTTAGACAATAGAAATGCATCAACTAGAGAAAGAACCTCAGTTAACACAATACACACAGTCCTAAACCAGCATCTCAGCATATTACTTAATGTGGAGACCTAGAGGCATTCCCACTGAAGTAAAGAGCAAGGCACAGATACCCACTTTTCCACTAACAGTGGAAGTATTAGCTAATGTAAATAGACAAGAGGAAGCAATAAGAGGCTGGAGAATTAGAAAAGAAGAAGGAAAGCTAACTCATAGAGAACATGACAGCATGTCTAAAAAACCAAGAAAAATGATAAAACTAACTCGATTTCTCACACTCTTTGATCTCAGATTCCCTTTACTTATTAAAAAGTACTAAGGCTCTCAAAGAGTTTTTGTTTATGTGGATTATATGTATTGGTATTAGTTAGATTAGAAATTAAAACAGAAATTTTTAAATATTAACTTTAAAGTAACAATATTAAAAATATTCAGCATGTTAGCATAAATAACATATTTTTAAAATAAGCATAAACAGAAACTTTCAGTGAGAAGAATGACATTGTTTTACATTTTTGCATATCTCTTTGTTGTTGAGTTTAATAGAAAACAGCTGGATTTGCCTATCTGCTTCTGCGTTCACTGTTTTATCACACATTGTGTAGCCTCTGGAAAACTCCACTGGACACTTGAGAGAATGCAAGTTAAACGGGCAAATTATGTCTTTGTATTATTATGAACATCGTTTCTGACCTTGTGAATCCACTAAATGGGTCTCAGTAACCCCTAAAGGTACTTGGACCATGTATTGAGAGGCACTGAAACTAACTCAAACAATAAAATAATTCTGCAAGGTAGTAGGATATAAAATTAACAACAAAATCAACAGCAAGAGCCTTCACAGACTCAAATAAGAACAATTATAAGGAGTAACAGAAGAGAACCCCCCCATTTAGAACTGCAATAGAAAAGATAAAATACTTAAGAATAAACCTAACAAGAAATGTTGAAAACCTATATGAAGAAAACAGACTTGAACAGATAAAACAGACGTTTCTTGTTCATTCATGGTTAGGATGTCTCACCGTCATTAAGATGTCAGTTCTAAGTTGATGTATAAACTTAACATGATCCCAATAAAAATTCTACGCAGATTTTTTTTCTGTAGCTAAGCAAGTTGATACCAAGGTTCATATGGAAAAATTAATGTGTCAGAATAAGTAGGCAAACACTGGAAATGGAACTAGCCCTACCAGATATTTGTAAATATTACAAAGCCTCTATAATTGAAACTGTGTGGTGATGGCCCATAAAGAGATAGGCGGACTAATGGCACACACTACCAGCTCCAGAAATCAACCAAACTACATGTGGAAATCTAGTATGTGGTATCTCAAATCACTCAGACAAAGATAATTTATAAAGACGTATGATGGATAGACATTTGGGGGAAAAAATTAGATCCATTCCTTATATCACTTATGAAAATATATTCCAAATAGACTAGAGAGCAAAGTGTGACAAACTAAATTATGCTTTCACGAAAATCCAACATGAGTGAATTCTTCTATAACCTGGGCGTAGCCAAGCTTTCTAACCATGACTCAAAATCCAGATGAAAGCAAATAAAAAAATTGATAATTTTGACTACAAATTATTTTTGAAGTTCTGCATGGCAGAAAACACCACAAGCAAAAGCAAAAGATAAACATCAAACTGGGAGAAAACATTTGCAACAAATAACACAGATAAAGGGCTAATATTCCTTTTTAAAGATCGCAAAAACATCCTATAGAAAGGTAAACAAAGACATACACAATTCACCAAAGGACATAAAAATGCTTCTGAGCATAAAAATACTTCTGAGAAAATATTCAACTTCACACATAATCAGAAATGCAAATTAAGACTTCACTGGGACATTATTTTTCACCCATCAGATTGGCAAAAATTTTAAATCTTGACAATACACTGTGTTGGCAAAGCTGTCAGGAAACAAGTAATCTAATACATTGCTGTTAGGAATGCATATTGGGGAATTTGACAATACTAACAAAATTGCCTATTTATTTACCTTGACTCAGCAATCTTACTTACAAGAAATTACCCTAAAGATACACCTCCAAGAGGCAGAATATACACACAAAAAGTTTAGGTACTGGAAACTACCTAAATTCTCAAACACAGGAAACTTGTTCAAAATAAAGTATGTTACATGCACACAATGGAGTAATACGCTGCTGTGAAAAGGAATGGGAAAGCTCTCTCTGAGCTCATACGGAGTGATTTCTAGAATGCGTTGTTCAGTTAAAAAAGCAAGATGCAAAAGAATATATACCGTGTGCTACCTTTTGTGTAAGAAAGGAGGAGACATAGGAAAACATGCATGTGTTTGCTGGTTTTTGCAAAAAAAAGAAACACAAGAAAGAAAAACGAGAAAAAATAGAATTGGTTACCCCTGAGGAATGGGGAGCAGACGGAGTGAACAGGATATGGACACGAGTGACTCTCTTCTAAGTACACTTTTTTGTGTAGATTTGGCTTTTGGAAGCATATTGATATTCTATTTAATCAAAAACAAAATTAAATCACCACGGATGGAAGGGAGCAAAAACTAAAATTAAAAGCAAACAGAAGCAAATGAGCCAAACTATATTTCAAGTAAAAATCTAATCATGAGAAAACCTCTGACAAACCCAAATTGAGAACCACACTCAAGAGAGAAATAAATAAGAACGAACCCAAGGCATTTCTGAACACAGCACGTTGGGGAACGCACCCCAGTCTGGAGGGGAAACGGGCCGCAGCCTGCATCGCGGACTCCCCTCGCTGAGGCGTGGCTTCCGCAGCGCTAAGGAGGCCGCAGCCTGGGGACATGGGGAACGCGAGGTCCCGCTGGGAGCAGGATTCTCACTGCGGAAGAGGGGGATTAAATATGGGATGAGGGGAGGCAACGAAGATGTGGGGGTGGAATGGACTTGAGGGTAGTATCATGAAAAAATACGGGTAACATATAACTTCAAATATGCACACACATACGCATATGTGACTTCAAATGTGTGTATGTATTCATGCATTTCAAAGCTAGGACATATGAGTATATGTGTGTAATATATATCTCCTAGATTTTAAGGGGTCTTGAATCAAAGACAGTCCAGGAGCACTGAGCATACCTAATACCTAGATCTTGTTTTTTATTTATTTTTTAATTTTTAAAAAATCTATCTTTATTGATTTCAGAGAGGAAAGGAGAGAGAGAGAGAGAGAGAAACATCAATGATGAGAGAGTCATTGATCGGCTGCCTCCTGCATGCCCCCTGCTGGGGATCGAGCCCGCAACCAGGGCATGTGCCCCGACGGGGAATTGAACCCCGATAGCCTGGATCCTAGGTCGACGCTCAACTGCTGAGCAACGCCCGGCCGGGCCCTAGATCTTGTTTTTTAAATGCCATTCCCCAGATAAAAAAGAACCAGGGTTCCTTAGTGAAATTATTGACTCCAAGAGCAGGGCAGGAAGGTACAAGGTAAGCCTGAAATATTTGGTTAGTGCCAGAAAGTAAACTTAAAATGATGACGATAGCAGGTCAAAAGGATGCCAAGCTTGAAGGGGATCTCACGGGCTACGTCTGAGACAACTGAAGAATCAAAATACGCAATAGTAATATATTATTACCCATTAAGTGAAATAGGAATCCACCGAGACTAGGCTGATGAAGGAGCAGCGGGAGGGAGGAGAGGGGTTGGGAGAGAAGTAGAGCGAGGGAGGGAGGGAAGAGGGAGGGAGGCTTTTCATCAAAGGAAAGTGCCAAGTGATAACCGAGGAGAAAGTAGTGTAACTAGAAAATCACCATTTAGTGACCAACACGGTAAATACTGCGTGGGGCAAAGTCACTGAAGGGTGCTAAGTTGGGGGTGGGGGATGGGCTTGAGAAAGGAGCAGGGTGTTTGCATGTCAAAGCGCCCCCCCACCCCCCAGATTGGCTGTCTGTTCCAAAGGGGAAAAGTAACCATACGGTACAGTAACCAGACCGCACCTTGACCAGAAAAGCAAAGTTCCCATCACCACCGAGGGCAGACAGATGGCCTGTGCCTCTAGCGGGGAGGAATCGCATCACGAGAGGAGACCTGACCAACCCAAACTGAGGAGCAATCTGCACTCTGGCCTGTTCTTCAACAATACGTCGATGTCATGAAAGACAAAGAAAGGATGAAGAACCGTCTCAGGCCAGAGGCTGTTTAAGAGAGGCCTGACACTAAATGCAGTGTGTGATCACAGGCTGGATCCTGTTGTGAAAGGAAAGATTTGGAGGAGGGACCAAAGAGTAGGGCAAATGATGTAGGGTTAGGATTAACTGTTCAATGGCAAGTGTCTTCTAATTCTGAAGGGACTTCTGAAATCTTGACTTGGCAAATGCCCCAACAAGTTCTTCCCCACAGCCATGTCACCTTTGCAGGTGTTCCAAGGAGGGCAGCCCTACGCTCATCAACTTAATCTGCCCAGACAGTATGTATGACTAGAGAGCATGCACTTGGAAAGAACATACCCATAGGACCTCCTGGAGGAGCTCTGGCCATTGTGGAGGCCTGGAATCAAAGGGTGTGGTCCTCACCTGACCCTCGGCCAGAATGGACATGGCCCAAAGGGCAAAAACCCAAGTCTCCCAAGCTGGGGCTCAATGACCTGTGTGGATCTGGCTGCAACCCCAGGCCTTAGCAAGTCCCTGTGATCATCCCCCCAATCCTGGCTGGCCAACAGAAGCTGTCAGCAGCCACCCCAGTGACTCATCCAATATAAAAATGGATGAGGGAGGGGAAATGGGAAACGAGTGATCATTCACATTTAGATGCATTTTTCTTCCTGGAGATTTATTCTGGATTATTGCATCTGACACCACTCATAGGCTGAGAATTGCTTTTGTGCAGAAAACAAAGGGAAATGTGACAGTGCTTTTATTTTATGCTCTTAAAGATTTATTCAGTTGGATTATATCTGGCATCAGTACGCCCACGGCTCCGTCAGATCGCATTGGCAGAAGACAGGACAGACCAAGCAAGGAGTTTGCATTTTCCATGTCTTCAAGTTGTTCCAGCAAATCTGGAATTTCACAATGTTCTCTCCCACAGCCAGGTGAACACCAAATGATTCCAATGGGGCATGTAGGGGTGGTGGGGGGAGAGAGAAGTGGGGGCATGGAAACTCAGGGAGAGAGGCCTGACATCTGTGACGATAGCTTTGTCATCTCCTTTAGTTCTTCCAAAAGTATTTGTTCCTATGCTCTTGAATCTCATTTGGGGTCAAGATGCAATGTGGGTTCAAGCTAATAACAAGGGCTTTGATTGCAGAGGTCTGCTTACTAGGTCAAAGCAACACTCAGCTGCGTAGGCCGAGATCACACAGAGAAGAAAAGCAGGGCTGAACTTTATCTCTAAGACGGGGGTGACCCAGAGCATGGCCTCTCCCAAGGATTAAGTGGCTAATAGCAATGACACTCTACGGCCAGTGCAAATGCTCTCTAAGTGATTGCTTGACAACTAGCCACCCAACTGACTGCCTCAAGGTCCATTTCGTCTTCTCCTTCCTCTACAAACACCACCATGAATTTCCCAACCGATAATCACAGAGGATTCCAGTGTTTTTTCGTGTTTTGTTTTTTGGTGGTTTTTTTTTACAAAAACAACAGCCTTATCAGCCCCAAATCCAAAGTGCCACTACAGCCTCATCACTTCTCGGCTTTGTGACCTGGGAAAGCATCAGCATCTTCCCGAACAGCTCAATCTCCCAACCAAGAATGCCCCACTTAAAAGACTTTTCCACACACCACTGGCCTCTGGGATATGTTATCTCAGGAGAGGGAAAGTTAAAACAAATGAACTTGCAGCAGCTGGGGGAGAAGGCTAAGAGAGACTCAGGGTCATTTCCCACTCAGTCACAGGAAAGGTCGAAAGCCGAGTTGCATCTTAAAGCTGCGGGGATTGACGACAGTAGAGAGTTGCTGCCAATAACGTACTTTCTTTATTTGCCACAACTCTGAGGAAAGGCTTGGAATTCCAGATGCACAAAACGGGAATGGCCACAGCTCAGCCATCCGCCCCCTGTTCCAAGGTCAAAGGAACAGCATCAGCACAGTCAGCGACCGCTGGGTGGCATCACCTGGGGGCCTTGGAAAACCTGTTCTGTTTGCTGCTGAAGGAGCGTCTTCCCTCCCCGGGGTCATTCTCTTAGCTGAGCAGTTGTAAGCTCTAAGGGCCAGAGAAGGGTGCTCAGTAGACAGGTGGCCCCAACTCTCCCACGACAGCTGAATGGCCTGAGTTTAGAACACCATGTGGCCTCAGAGGACAGTCAGTCCCAGAATTCCTCTGCCTCGCATGAGGACAGGGGACAGGGGGGACGGGGAGGACAGGGTGGCCAGCTGGCGGTGGCCATTCCAACCACAAAGGTGGGCGCCAGCGGGGTCTGTCGGGTGTGTTGAAAGTGTGCCCTACCTTTGGGCCCCCAGTACCCACGTGGGGGACAGTGCTGCAGGAAGGGCATCCATCCAGTCACGGATTTCTGGCCGAGTGGCTGGAAACAAAGAGGAGGCGATGCGGTGAGGCCCCTTTGTGCTGGGGGTAAACAAGCCTCTGGCGGGGGGTTTCCTTCTCTTCATGTTCACAGGGCCGGGAGGACTGGGAGTTTACTGACTTCTCTAACATTCCTTCTTCTCCATAAAAATGAGAGTCCTGGCTGAGGAGGATTTCTCTCCCTCCAGCGCTGGGCAGCCCGAGAGGTCGCAGTGAGCCCCTCGGCTGGTCCCCAGAGCCCAGGCCTGGCAGAGCGAGCTTTCTGACTACGGCCCACTGCCCTGCTCAGGGCTGCTCCAAAGGCCTCGCCACCAGGGAGGAAACGCGCCAAAGAATTTCTTCCACATTAAATGACGAGGTGAGCTGAAAAAGCACAACCAAATCACCCGAGTCCAGGGCTCACGTGAGCCCAGTGGCTTTGGAGGGCTAGGTCCTCAGTGGCCACTTGGCCAAATACCAGAGTCCCTCTCCGTGATTTCAGAGACCAGGAAGCAAGAGCATGTTGGCCTTAGATAAGCTGGAAGACAATCACCTAAGCACAGCACCCCTGGCTTCCGGGGCCCACCCCCTTCTCCGGGGTGGAGAGCAGATGTCGGTGTTGGACATAAGTCAGCCAGAAGGAAACAGCTTGACCTGTGTTGGCAAAATTAGGGTGCCGAGCAGTCCAGCCACGCTGCTGAGCAGCATCAAGCATGGGCGCCCTGCTGGCCCTCAGACGCTGTGTTTAACGCTCATGCATGCTGTAGGCGGGTGGAGTTGGGAGTGACGCAGACTTTGTGTATAAAACCACCATGGAATGAAAAAACATTGCGTCTCCAACTGGGCCAAGGGCCGGTCTGCAGGCCAACAGCAGCTGTGATCGTCAGTCCTCCCCGGCAGGGCCTGGGGAAAAGCCACGGCTCCAGACCCCTCCCCAAAACAGGATTGCAAGCATCACCACCGCACATGTCCTCTGCCCTCAGTGCTACTAAACTACATGCGACATTTTCAGAGCCAGGCCTAATCTATTCCTAAGACTTGGTCCCTTCAGGACCTGGAAAGAGGTGTAGTTTTGCCCCCAGCTGGTTCAGAAATGTGACTGCTGCACTGCTTTGTACCAAAATTCCCCAAACAGCCACCAAACAAGAGCCCCCTTTTGTTAAAGACTGCCCTTTAGAGCCATTTGTGTGGGTGAACCCAGGCCTGTTTGGGGTGAGGTCCCAGCTTGAGGGCCTAGGAATCCTCCAAGCAGAACTGCTCCGCTGTGATCTCTGGGGATGGTACACTGTGCAGTGAAAGGTTCATGACTTCCAATGAGAAGGCACTGCCCTCTCCTACACGCCGAAGCTCCTATACCTTTCTTTCTGACTTTTGGCTGAAGTCCCCGGGCTGCTCATTCATCCACACCCTGGGAACTCCCTGATGAAGAGAGAGAGAGACCTGGGCAGAGCCCTCTGGCCAGTGGCCAAGGTGGACAGGCTGGTTTTTCATTCTTTGCTCCACTGTTTCATGGCAGAGCAGGGTCACCATGTCAGGGGACTCACCTGAGTCTCTCATCCAGTACACATCAAGCCTCCCCAGGGCCACTGCCATACAACGACCCAGGGCAGGCTGGCTTCTGCCCTCAGAGGCATCCTCAACCCTCTATCGGCCCATGGCTGCATCAGAGTCAGGGCCCTGGGCGGGTGGGCTCATTTCTGGTGGCCTGGCCAGAGGGGGGCTCAGGAAAATAAGTGGACCAGCCTGAGGGGGCTTCAGAAGACAGCATCAGGTCGGCCAGCCTGCAGACCTTGCCCAGAACAGAGAGCCCTGCCACAGAGAAATTATTAACTACAGTATTTTACACAGGGTTGGGAAGCCAGGCCTGGCGGATACCACAAGCACTGCTTCTCCTGGCGTCACCACCGCCAGTGGCCAACAGGTGGCAGGAGAGCTTTGGGGAGTGCTCACCTGAGGACCGGGCCTGGTCTGGCTGCAGCCGCCGCAAAGGCCGAGGTCTGGCTCAAACACAGGAGACACAAGAGACTGGGGAAGGAAGAGCCAGAGAGAGGAGAGAGCAGAATGGGTGCGTGGGAGCCAGCTAGCCAGTCTCTTCTTTTAGCCCCTGAGCAGAGAAGGTGCCCCAGGCCTTGAGCTCGCCTAGGGGCCAACTGGGCTTGATACAGACCCCTGCAGGGCAACCTGGGCTTACTCCCCAAACCCAGACCCCAGATGCTCGGCCTTGGGGCACAGGTTTCCCCAGGCGCCTGTAGCACCCACTGTAGCCTGGCACCCCAGGGCCAGGGCAGGTCTGATCGGGGCTTGTCCTCTGTCCACATGCTGGTTTAGAATTACTTGTTTAAAAAAAAAAGGGGGAGGGGGGAATCCAGAGGGGGAAGTGGCTGATGGAGGTGGAGGTGAGAGAGGCAACCCAGAGATATGGGGTCCTGGCTGGCCTCAGCACCCCTTCTTGGTTTCTTGCTATAAGCAGTGACGATAAAATTACGTTTTTTGAGAAGCGGAATGGTGAGAGAGGAATTTTTCCTCTTTATAAGTAACATTTCCTACCACCAAATTCCACAGCTAACAGAGGGAACCCCGTTAGCAAGGCCACCGCACTTTGTTAAGCATGGCCTCACACGCTACAGACAGTGAAAGGAATCCATCACTTTTAATTGGTTCTGCTCTGGTCAGAACTGAGGTCTCTAGAAGCCTCCCATACACTTTACAATTTTAAGTTTGAGAACCCTAAACTAATGATGTGAAACTAATGTAGTGTAACACCAAGTGCCCTCTCTGCCAGTAGGAAATAATTTCTGCAGTGCCTCTAAAACCAAACCAAACCAAACAAATAAATCAATGATTTTACAACGTGGAAAAGCCGTGAGCGGCTGGGCTGGAGCTCTGTTTGGGGGCAGCAGGCGGTCTGGGCAGCTCAGAGCGTCTCAGGCACCGGCCACGGGCAGCTTGGCTCCGGCTCCGGCTCCGGCTCCGGGGCGCCTGCAGCTGGGAGCAGCATCAGAGCCTCGCTCGGGAAGGCAATCTGGGCCACAAATTCAAAATGACAGTTTTAACAAATACGATTTCGGCTTTTATATTTGGATTTAGGAAGGGGATGATGGCCTAACCTGGGAATCACTATTAAATAATAAGCTTATAACATATTTGCTGACGGCGCTGCACTATAGACCTTGCTTCAAATTAATTTTAAAATGTACTGCTGATACGGCTTGTATTTAGAAGGAAAACAAAGCCGGCGACTGGGAAGATTTAGTCAAGGGCCAAACATATAGAAATGTACACAACGAACAGCCAAAGGAGCCTTTAACATTCAAGTTGGTTCTTTAGAGATTTACAAGAAAAAGTTTTTCCCTGAACTGATTAGAATATCTTTTTTCTTTTTCTTTTTAACATTTAAAGCAGGCTCAAGCCCTGACAATTTCAGCGACTCAGAAGTGTCGACATTTTTTTTATGCATTTACTTTATTATGAAATTGCAATATTTGTTAATGAAAGAGAATTGGTTGCATCTGTCTGTTTACAAGTTTTTAATATCCACCCGTCATTTGACCAATGCAGAGAGCAAATAAATATTCCCTCCTGATGTCATCTTTTTTTAATTTCCCAGAAACAAACATTCCTTTATTATCTGTGACCTACTCAAATGAGAATTATTGTTAAAGAGTTGCAGGTTTTTATACCTGCTGGGGTATTTAGAGCCCAAAGCGCCATATTTCTCGGGAACATTTTTGTGGAGCTTAAATGCAGCCTTACCTGCCTATCTTATGTTACATGGGGTTGGGGAACATATAGAGCTTTGGAAAAGATAAACAGGCTACCATAAAAGAGAGGAAATAAATAAGGAGTAAGGATGTCTTCGGTTGCCCCAAGCAGAAAGTGCCTATTAGCCAGTCCTAGAAAATATTGGTTTATTTTGGAAAATGCACACAAATAAAGGGGCAAAGCTGTGAAGATTAACTAAAGACTCAAGTAATGCAGGCAGCTGCCTGCTGCCCCGCGTCCATGTTGGGCTTCAAGGGAAAAGTTCACACAACGCTGGGTCTGCCTTTAGTGAAGAAATTAGGGCGATTTGAATCGATGCTGGCATTGTAGGTCTACAGATCATTTGTTACTCAGTCATCCACCAGAAGGACAGTGTCCACGGGAACCTTTTGGACAGGAAGCCTCGTTTTTAAGAGCAGAGGCACAAAAGGGGAGGAAGGCTTCCTCGCTGTTGTTCGGAGCTGATCACAGCGAATACCTGACCACGGCCGCCTTTCCTGCCGCTCGCGGCCTGAACCTCGGAAGCATGTGATCGGCCCTCCAGATGCCCATTATTAATCGCGCCCTCTTTGATGTCAGAAGGTCGATGGAATCTACAAAGGCATTCACGTAAGAAAATAATGCCTCCTGAAAATCCCCAACTCACTGACGGCTGATGGCCGTGTTTCCCCCGTCACTGGCTCACCTTCAGTGGCACTCTGAAAATACCCCCAAAGCCCGGACGTTTTGCCAAGAGTTTTGGCAAAAAAAAAAAATGAATTTCGAAGCCTTTCTAAAATTTCTCCTTCGCTTGGGGGCGGGGTGGGGAATGCCACATTCACTCATTCAAGAAGTAGCTACGTAATTAAAACCAACAAATTTCTAAAATGCAGACAGTTCAGGAATTTGTCTGAACAGGACTCTAAAGAAACAAGGACAGGGGTGGGGGACAGGACAAGAAAGGTTAAACAGTTCCACTGGACACGCGAGGAAAGGTCGCCTCGTTACAAATATCTATAGCTCGCCCGTGTTTATTTTCTCCCAAGAGACAACTTTATTTTTTAAGGGCTTATCATGAGGGCAGAAATCGCTGACGATAGGTCAGTTTCTTTTCTCTGGCGGAACGCAAAGAGGGAGATTGTTGCAACACGGTTTCTTGTGTGCCATTTCAAAACAAATAGACTTCTGTTTTTACAAACCATTTATTTGGGGGGATGCATTGGAAGAAAAAATTTTCCTTTGCAAAGAAAAGTGTATAAAAAGCTACATGTGCAGATCACTTGACCCACTGCCTATCATAACAACTTTACACATCTCAAGGATTTAACATCGTGAAAGAAAAGAGTAAAGTGTGTTTGAAGGGCAGCCCAGCGCGGCTTGCATGGATGGTTGCTTTCCTATGCGGATCTCGGGGATCCATCCACCCCAGAACTATTTGTTTATCATGAAAAAATATTTGAACCACCAGATATTGAATTCTTTCACTTTTTGGGACAAGGTCCTTTGCCATCTAGAATTAGGTATGTCATTGAAGGCTGTATTTCTAAATATTAGATTTTCTTTTGTTCTCTGAAACTCTCTCAAGCACAGAGCTAGACAGTCTCACCTTTCCAAAAACAGGGGTAGAGTGAGACAATGAAAAATGCGAACTTTTAAAGAAAAGGAGTGAAGCTGAAAAAAATGATCACACTGTATCTTTCTGAGTTCAACTAAATAACCTCCGACAGATCTCAAAAAAGAAAAAAACGGCAAGAACCGGGTATTTGCTATCTGAAATGATGCACAATTAAAAGTAAAGTAAATATTTAAAGCAATCTTCCTGCTCAAAAGAATTGGAAAATGAAACATTTACAGCCAGGAATTTAATCTCGTTTCTTCTACTCTTATACTTTGCAGGGGTACAAAATAAATGTGGAGATGTAGTTCCCAACTATTTAAAGGTTCCCTCTGCAAATAATATCACGGCTCCTATGTGTACAAGCCCCGCAAACATACAATATATTAGCCTAATGTAAACCCTCTCTGAGTTCCCAGTAAATCTAAATATGTACGAAGTTAAAATCAAAACAAGGAACAAACCTAGTTTTAGTCCTTTCAAAATACTAATTTAGCAACTCTCCAAGAAATACTGTTTTAGGAAAGCCGCCCAGATGTCAGCGTATAAAATCAAACTATAAAGTGCCCTTCAAATATATTTCAATCATTTTTAAATATTTACATTTAATAAGGATAAGTTTTTATAGCAAGAGAGAGGTAATTACATTTATCATTCATGGAAAAATGCAGCTTTAATGGATTGTGTATTGATTTGAAAGGTGAAATAGTAACCTAAAATATGTCATTGTCTTTTTTGCCTTGTGTTCAGCAAGTTGTTGCTTCCACAAAAGCGAAACATGAAATGCTACGTGGGCCCATGTTAGGGCTGAGAAAGGTGGAAGCCATTGTTTAAAAATTTTCACGTTCACACACTCGCCCCTCTTTTCTTAATGTCTCCTATTATGCTAAACTGAAACCCCAAGTATTTGTGCTTTGGGGGATAATTAGAAGAATCTTATCAGACTTTTATAGCCCTTCCTAATGAGGCTATTTATTTGGCAAACATTAGCCAAAGGATTAGTAACACCTTGATATAGGCCTTATTGAAGCAGCTACCCTCCTGCCTGCTATACACAAAAGCCTATCTTATCAGCAGAACAGGCTCGGTGCAGGAGTAGTGGCTTCTGACAATTCACCAGGGGTCAGCCTTCATTAGTCAGAAGTTCTGAGACCAGGGACCGAGGCAAATTCAGGTTAGGCCACTTTGAGGCCAGTAACCCTGATGCAACTCAGGGTGGTGGGTTGCTGGGAAGACGGGGAGGGGCAGGAGCCCAGGAATCATCTGGGTGCGTCTTGGGGAAAACACCGCTAACATCCAGCAGGCACTCGCCCCTGGGAAATGACCCAGGCCTCTGAATCCCAGGGGCCTGCCTCCTTACCAGGAAATAGATACACTTCAGGGACCTCAGAAAGCAAAACAGTGGGCTTTCTCTCCTCATCTTTGCTTGCCAGCTGGAAAAGCAAGTCGAAGGGAACCGGTTACCTGTCTTCGAATACCTCACTCAGAGCTAATACCGTCTTTATTTTGATGTTTTGACAATAATCTCAGAGAAGGAGTATTAATTTGATTTAAAGTGATTTTAGAAGTGATCTAAGATGAATTCATAAATAAAATACTCTCACCTCTGGAGGGGAGGGCAAAGGGCTTTGCATGTCTGGACTGGGAAGTCCTGACACATTCTGGAACTCTAAGAAGGGTAGACTAGAGAAATAAACAAACCATTCAGGCCCGCTTTTCAAAATCCGCCAACGTGGAATTCCCAGTCCAAGGCTTCTGACTTCATTTTGGGCAACTGGGCTGGAGGGGACAACCTTGAGGTGGGATGACAGGGGTTAGGATTGCAAATGACCTAAGGTGGATAAATATTTGTAAAACACTTTGAGAGTTAATGAGCTACACAAGCACCCCGGCTACAGAAAAGGCCTCCGTTCTGTCACTTAGGAAAAGTTTCAAGGGAGCTAATCTTTGAGGCCCAAGCCAAAACGTGGCCTGAAGAAGCAGACCCCAACGGGGCATGGACAGGCTCTGGGTGGCAGAAGATTCCATCAGAACACTGCATCGTGAGTTTGCCCCGAGAGAGAGGAATTTCTAAACTCTAGTTTCTGCCGTAACTGTGAAGCCCCTTCTCCACCGCTGAGCCCACCTGTGGATTCCCTCTGGGAATGCCAGGCTATGGCTCCTTTCTGGCCAAGCCATTGGACCCCCACAATAACGCAAGGGCAAAGTGATCAGTCTGGGACGCTGTGACCCCTCCTCCTGAAGCCAGATCTTGACAACATCCAATCCTTGGAAGGGAGGAGAACTGAAGCTGTCAGCTCGGCCTCACTCTCTTTGTCTAAGGCAGGCACCCTAACCACAAAAACAACTCTTGCAATTGGCACTGCTTCCATCACCATAGCAACTGGTGCTTCTCGAAAGGCTAACACATCGGTTTGGGACTCACAGCCAAATTATAATTTCCACAGCTCAGTTTGCTCCTCAGTCATCCCGGACCCCTCCTCTGGGACCTTCAAGAGCGCAGGGCCCGGGTGGCTGGATGACTGCGTAGCAGCAGGCCCACAGCTGCTGGACTCTGCCCGAGTGGCAGCACCCTAATGCTGTCAAACGCTAAGACAGGTGAGCCCCCAAGGCGTCCACCAGGTTTCTATGGCGAGAGAATTGTTTGTTGGACCCAGGTCTCTGTGGGGAAGGGGAAGCAGGAAGGGTAGTTTTCCATTTCTGTTATGGAAGCAGCTGGGTCAGTGAGCATTTAGGCCTCGTGTGGCCAGAGGAGACCGAGCTGGACTTGGGATGCTCAGTCATTGACACAGGCAGGCTGGGGAAAAGATAGGCATTTAGAACCCCTTTTGCCCCAAATAGCCACACTGTCTAGATGCTGCTGAGGTGTACACGTACCCTGAGACCCAGGATCCTGCCAACCACACCACCTGACCCCCAGCGCCCCTCAAACACTGCTTAGTTTAACTGAATAGGCATCTTCATCTCTAATCTCCCCCCCCAAAACAATAAGGAAATACAAGGTGTCCTAAAAAAACATACACATACTTTGAATAATTACAATAGAAGCGTTTATTAAAATACATTTCATTTTCAAGATTGAGCTATCAGCTGTTAAAATGTGTATACATTTCTTGGGGACACCGTGTATTAGGCACACCCCGGCGAGCCCCTGCACCATAAGATGTGGGGCTGGCAAGGCCCTGAAGAACAGCATGGCCTAAACCTTGGCCTGTTGGACACGTCTTTGGCCGCGTCAGTCTCACCGGCTGGGTGAGATGTCGGTTCCTGACGGTCTCAGTCAGTAACAATTTCCAGTGACGGCCTATTCTGCAAACTAAGAGCGACTGGAGATGGGCTATTAGCTACAGCTCTTTTCATGTGGGATTGCTTCTACTGGCACTAATACGCCATCATTTGAAAGCCTTAACCCAAACGGACAGGCGTCCGCCCAAAGCCGGGGCTGCCTGGACTGAGGCAGCGGGCTCCATGTGCTAGCTATTACCAGGTTGTTTGGTCCTGTCCCCAGTCGGCATTTGTTGCTGCGCACTGAGAAACTGCTGTCAGGAAATGTTCTCTTCTAAATTACATAATTAGGGTATTGGGGAGTGGAGTGAAGGCAGATTAGGGGCATCACTTGTTCTTACTGCAAGCTATGATTCAAAGCACATAAGTAAACACTTAAACTACGTGAATGGTTTAATATTGGTTAAACAATGATCTCCAAGACTGAACTCTAAGCATGGTAGGTAGAAGGAGCTGGAAGGAGAAAAAACAAAGAGTCAGCTAAATAGTGTGCATTGATTTACAGAGAAGTGTGGACTTTGACCCGACAGATCAAAATCGGGATTTAGAATGATTACCTAAAATCGAGTCCTAGGGTCCCACCCCTGCAAGCTGATGGTGGGGCCGGGGGCTAAATGGTCAGGGTCGGGGGTCAAGTTCTTCCCTCAGAAAGACCAGCTTCTCACCCACACCCACTTCCAGAAACAGAGACGGAGGCGAAGTGCTGGCTCAAATTGCATTTCATTTATTGTTTCTAACTACGGGCCACGGACTTCAACTTGATTAGAAAATTGTGCTGACGCTTCCTGTGAAGTGCACCCTCTGTCTTCCAGGGGAACCTCAGGAGGGAGCTTTGGGCTCCGAATGGCGCTGGCTCTGCTAGGCAGTGCCCTGGCCACACGCTCGCCCAGCCGCCCGCGCAGGTGGAGAGGCGCCCTCAAGAAACAAAAGCCCGGGCCAGAGGCTCGGCCAAGCGGCCACTGCCAACCCTGCAGGTCCTCAGAGTCCCCGTGGGTGTGGCCAGGGAGAGACAACAGCTTCCCGATCATTCCCGAGAACATCCACCCAGCCGGCCTCAGGGTCTTTACCACAGGGAGGCCCGAAGGCCACCTCTGGCCTCATCTGCACTGAGACCTCAGCAGGCCTGTCATCTCCCTTCCTCCTGGCCCATCTTTTGTGTCTGTTGTCCCTTCCTCTCATCTGAATTCAGGTCGGGAGACTGCCAGTTGAGCTGGGAAAAGGATACCAAGCAATAATAATACCAATATAAAAACTACTGACAGTTTTTATTTTTCTTATTTTTAACCCTCACCCTAGGGTATGTTTTTATTGATTTTTAGGGGGAGAGAGAGAAACATTCATCGGCTGTCTCCTGTACACACCCCCAGACCAGGAATCGAACCCGAAATCTTTTGGGGTACAGGATGATGCTCCAACCAATTTAGCCACCAGGCCAGGGCTCTACTGACAGTTTTTGAAAGATACTCCAGCCCTGGTTGGTGCGGCTCAGTAGTTAGAGCATTGGCCCATGTACCAAAGGGTCAAGGGTTTGATTCCCAGTCAAGTGCATGTACCTGGGTTGCAGGTTTGATCCCGGCCCAGTTGGGACATGTGCGGATGGCAACTAATTAATATGTCTCTCTCACATAGATGTTTCTCTCTCTTTCTCTCCCCCCTCCCTTCCATTCTCCCTAAAAATTAATGGGGGGAAAAATCCTCAGGTAGGGATTAACCAATAAATAAACAAACAAACAAACAAATAAATAAAAGCTACTCTGCACTAAGCATCTTAAACTCATTATTAATCACACTGAGTCATCACAACAACCCTTTGTGGTGGGTATTATTATCTATTCTCATTTTTCAGATGATAAAATTGAGGCTTAGTAAGGGTAATTTGCCCCAAATCACACAGCAATTTTATGAATTTTATTTAACAAACACATAGCTCTAATTTTGTGCCAGGTGCTATTCTATATATTTTATAAATATTAATGAATTAAATCCTCAACGTAACCTTGAATAATAGGTATGATTATCCCCATTTTAAAATGAACATCTTAAGGCACAGAGTGGTTAAGCTACTTGCCCGGGTCACACAGCCAGTATAAAGAGTGACTAAGCCAATATTCTAACATTGACTCCAAAGCCCAAGTTCCTAACCTCCCACAGGACTAACGGCAGTCCTTAACAAAGGAAGGAAACAAACTCATCCACCATACAGAGACACTGTGTTGGTGTGGAGAGAGCACTGGTCTGAGAGTCTAGAGGCCTGGGCTCCACCCCAGCTCTGCTGTGTGATGACAGGCCCTGCTTTGGGCCTCACTTACCTCCTGGAACCTAAGATGATTAGAGCCCAGGGACTCTCCATGGTCTCAAACTCAGCCTCTAGATAACTAACAGGGTTCAGGCAAGTCTGCAGGGAGGCCTAGGAGACCAGGGAGCTGGGGTGGGGAGCTGCCCTGTTCCTTCCCAGCCGCCCCCCCCCCCCCCCCCCCCCCCCCCCGCTTACTTTTCCCTTTGAGCCAAGCCCGGGGGAATCACTAATGAGGATTCCTATTCACACCCTTCCTCCCTTCCATCTACACAGATGCTCGGGCTCCCAGCTGAACATACAGCCACCTCCAGTGAGGTTTACATCTCTGCGGGACCTACAGGTGCAAGTTGCAGACGGGGGGTAAAAAGTGAAAATCCTGAAAGACAAGTTTCTTCTCATTTATATGTTCGAAATATGTCCAAAGAATAAAAATAGATATATCCCTCCCGTCCACATAACACACTGCTGTAAACAGCCGCAGGGCTGTGTGTGAACCCATCAAGACGCCTTGGATAAAGCCCTCCAGCTCAGTCCCAAGGCCTCCCTCCGCTCAGGGCTGGGCCAGAGCAGGTCCTGGGGTCATCTGGGGACCTCCCTTCTCTCCACGTTCCCTGTGGTTCAAGGGCCCTGCTGCCACCTCCCAGCCTTGGGCAGGCCCAGAGGGCTGGGCAGGGTCAGGAGCTTGGGCTAGCTACCACACACACCAATCCTCCTTATTCACGCATTCCATATGTGCAACTTGCCTACTTGCTAAAACTTATTAGTAGCCCCAAAGTCAATACCCACACTTTCATGGTCATATGTGGACATGCACAGAGCAGGGGGAAAATTGAGTCTCCTGATGTGCCCCTTCCCAGCTGAGGTCAAACAAAGGGACCTTGTGCCTTCCTGTCTCAGCTCTCACACAGTCAACAAGTGTCCTATCCACTGTCTGTGCTTTTCATTGGTGAGTTTGCCACTTAAAATGCCCCCCAGGGTAGTGCTAAAATGCTGTCTAGTTTCCTAAGTGCAAGAAGGAGGCCATGTGCCCACCAGAGACAATACCTGTGTTAGATAAGTTTTGTTCGGGCATGAGCTATGGTGCTATTAACTGTGTGTTTAACATTAATGAATCAAATATATGTATAAAAAAAAAATATATATATATATATATATATATATATATATTTTAATCCTCACCTGAGGATATTTTTTCCATTGCTTTTTTCGGGGGGGGGGAGGAAGAGAGAGTGAGAAACATCGATGTGAGGGAGACATATCCATTGTTTGCCTCCCACAGGCATCGGGGATCGCGCCTGAAATCGAGATGCATGCCCTTGACTGGAATGGAACCCGGGACTCTGAAGGGCAGAGTCCAAGGGCCAATGCTCTAACCACCAAGCAAAACCAGCCAGGGCCATAATATACATCTTTCTTCTTTTTAATCCTCGCCTGAGGATAGCTTTTCCACTGTTTTTCAGAGAGAGAGAGAGAAACATCGATGTGAGAGAGATGCATTGATTGGTTGCCTCCAGCACATGCTCCAACCAGGGCCAGGGATCGAGCCCGAAACCGAGGTACATGCCCTTGGCCGGAATCAAATCCGGACCCTTCAGTCCATGGGCCGAACACTCTAACCACTGAGCCAAACCAGCTAGGCTAATATATATCTTATATACATGTATACATATTATATATATGATATGCATGTATACATGATATATACATTATATGCTTATATACTTTAAAAAGAAGGCATATTTAAACAGAAACACACAAACAAGTTTATATATGATCAGTTGATGACTATGTTGTGACCATTTCCCCAGGAGCAATGGTTCAGTATTTGCTGACTCATTGTTTGTGGAGACCTTTTAGAACATAACCACGGTGAGTAGTGAGAATCTACCGGAGTTTCACTCCTACTGAAGGTGGCGTAGGCCTATCCAGGGAGGAGACACAGGGCCAAGAGCTGACGTCAGCTGCTGTTCACACAGCAGTGTCTCCCAGGCCAGGTCAGGGCCCTGTTTCCTCCTAGAACCTGCCTTTGTCTTTGATAATAGTGTTTAAAATCATAATATTGGCACTAACACCAATTGAACACTTACTGGGAGGCAGGCACATACTAAGGACTTCCTGTTTACCACACGGTACCTGGTCTAACCCTTCTGTGCCCTGGGAAACCTGGGTGGTTTCAGGCCTCAGGCCTAAGGAACTGTGCTGTCACAGAAAGCGGCCAGCACCCTCACTGCCCCGGGCTCCTCAAAGAGAAGGCTGGACCTGTCTTAGAAAGGCATTGTTGAGGATTTTTAGACCATTTGCCAGCAGAAGATGGAGGAATCAGGAACTCAGTCCAGCCTTGAGACAGTGGCCTTAGAGGGCAGCTAGCCTGTCCCCAAGCTGGACCCCAAAGCCTTCCATGACTGAGCCCGGGCCTACTGCAGAGCAATGCTACCTTTCTGCTGACTGCAGTAGACACCATAGTGACTTCCCCTACCATGTGACCGCCAGCAGGCCACTCGCCCTCTCCACCCAGCCTGGCACAGTGGAAGGACCCAGACACCAGCCTGAGCACCAGATCTGGACCTCAGCGCCACCCCAGCTGAGACGTAAAACCACTTGGCAGATAGGTTGCCCTGGGCCACTGTCCATTTCCCCATGTGGCCCTGAGCAAACACCTCTCTAACCTCTAGTTTTTTCTGTCTGTAAAACAAGATGGAAATGATTACTCTCCTGCTTCCAAGTTTCACATCTAGTCTCTCACAATTTTAGGAGATACACAGGCAGGGCCAGTAAAGAGCACAAAGAGTGATTATTCCCCTAATTTTATCAGCAACAGTAATAAAACAATAATCCCCGGATACTAAAAACAAACAAAGTGGCAGCATTAATCATCTTTTTTTTTTTTTTTTTTTTTTTTTTACATTTTTCATTAAGGCAGGATAGGTTGTGCTCCTCCAAAGGAAAAGCCAAATTCTCGAAACATTCCTGCCACTGAGCTTCCTGTGGAAGGAGGCATACAAGCATGCACTGACCATGGATGCTGACGGCCTCCAGGACACTCACTGACAGCATTAATCACAGGCAGCAGGAGTGAGGAAAGCTCAGAAACAGCCCCTGCAAGGTGAGGAGACGGAGCCCCGTCCCCCCTCCAGCGGGGCCTCGGAGATGTAAATAGGGTTGAGTGGCAGGAGCAGGGCCCAGGCAATTCTCTCCTCCTGCTGCGAGGTGGGAGCTCTGACCCTGGAGTCCCAGCAGTCCCACCTGCCTCCCGGCTGCCTCCACCGGAAACTGCACGGGGCCCAGGCCTGGACAGCAGGGGCCCAGGTAAGCCGCCCCAGGTGCAGAGGTGACCTTGGCTGCAGGAAGTCCCGTCTCCTGGCTGCAGCTAATTGCAGCCGCTGCAGAGGAGCCGACCTAATTACACAAAACTATGTGGCTCCCACATTCCTGGGCCACCACACACTCTCACATCTCAAAGGAGATGCAGCGCCTGGCTCCTGCTCCGGCCCCAGCCCCTCACCGGTTCCACTGAGCCCCCAAAGGCGGTCCCCTCTCCTGCAGCCCTCTAGACGCTCTTCGGGGCTGGCCCAGCAGCTCCCTCCGTCCTCCCTTGCCTGCCTCTGAGGCACTTAACCCTCATCTTCGCCTAATGTAAATATTTAATCCTGCACAGTTAGGATCTGCCCATCACCTGCCTCCACCCTGTTCTCTGCTCATCCAAACGGTCCCCCTGTCAGATTCAGGAGTGAGGGCAGGATTCCAAGGGGCTCCTCAAGCCCGCAGAGCCCCCCACCCAGCCTGGCACCCCGCTGACACTCAACCATCATCCATGGATGACAACCTGGGTCAGGGTATGCTCTGAGCTTCAGTTTTCTCATCTGTCAAGCGGCACTAACACCACCTCCCTCAGAGTTTCTTAGAGATCCAACATTGTGTCTGGCATATAATAGGTACTCCATAAACATTTCTTGAATTGTGAGCCTTACACCCACTGAGCATTACTGACGGGCCAGAACCCTGTGCATCAGCCATCCAGTGTAGTTACCCCCCCCCCCCATCCACTTTAACAGACTCTACTTCCACCGGCCTGTTTCTGGCCCCTGACGCAGAAGCAGGACCTGGGAGGCAGGGCCGAGGAAGGACGAGACTGGAGGAAGGCTAGCTTGGAGGGTGGGCCCATCTCGTCACAGAGAGCTGGGGTGGGGGCACAGAGAAAGGAAAAGCTGGGTATGGGAGGGAGCTGCAGTGGGTCACAGGGGCTCATGTGTGCTGCTGGGGACAGCACAGGGACTCCCAGCTGTCAATTTCCCTTCAAAGGACACTAAGAGTCAGCTTTCTCATTACTTCTGGCTGGATGACTGTGTAGAGACCCGGCCACATGGGGCCCTGGGCTGTGAGGGTTACACACTATTTTCTTAATGCTCAATGCACCCCTGAGGCATATTTTTGTCTCCATTAAACAGATGAGGAAACCGAGGTTCAGAAAGGTAAAATAACCTGCCCGAGGTTACACAGCAAGCAAGAGCTGGGAGGCGCCTCCCCCAAGCCTATGCTCCAAACTTCTTCCCACCACTGCTGGCCCTCATTCCACAAACACGTTCCCCTAAAACTGTGGGGTGGGCAGGTACCCACTGAGCAACGCCTGTCTGTTCTTGAGGAAATGCTGCCTCGTGACCCCACCTCCCTTGCCTCAGCCAACGGGGCCCTGAGCCTTGCAGAGGGCAAGGGGCTGGGCTCAATGAGGACACAGGGAGGAGGGACCGGCTGCCTGGAGGAGCCCCTTTTCCAGCAGTTCTGGGCTGGCAGAGCCAGTTCCAGCACACGGATGACAGTGGGGTGGTGACAACCACCAGGACCAGGAGAGCTGTGCTCCACCCAAGGAGGCCAGGAAAGCCACGGGGCATTCTGGGAGGAGGTGATCGTTGTCACCTGGCAGGAGGAGTAGGCCTTAAATAAACGAGGTGGGGATCTGGTAGAGGGAGCAGGACAGGCAAAGGTGTGGAGATGAGACAGCACCAGTTTCCTGGGGGTAGGCAGGAGGAGGGGGGCAGCTGGACCCATGCATGCAGGCTGAGACGAGGGGGCGTGCAGCTGGCAACGTAAGTGCAGGCCGTCTTCAAAGGGCCCGTGTGCTTGGGTGAGAAGTCTGGCTGTCCTCCCTGAGGCGATGGGGAGGGACACAATGGGAGTTGGCCTTCACAAAGCTGCTGGTGGGAGTGAGCTGAGCGGAGCTAAGCAGGAACCTGCCTCCTCCCTGAGCTCGAGTTGTTCTGGGTAGCTAGGGCACCTCTGGCTCCACCTCACCTAGAGCCCTCAGGCCCTCCTGAAAGGGGGTGGGGGTGGGGGCTGAGGGGTGGGGGAGCACAGCATGAGCTTCTCAATCCAGAGAAATGTTCCTTCCAGCCTTTGAGAGACTCAGAATACAGTAAGATTGTATATTTCACAGTAAGAGAGGGCTCCCTTCACCCCCATCTGCCATACGCACACATGGAAGGGATCCATGACACCACCAGTAGCACCACAGATGGAGTGACACCCCCTTCCTCAGTGCTGCCTTGGCTGGTTCCCTGAGCCAGCCTCCAGCCCACCCCTGTGCATCATCCCAAGGCCTGCCCCTCCCCCAGGAAGCCTTCCAGGACTACCAGAGGCCACCCATCAGCCCTCCTCTGACATCCCGCCACACCACCCAGACACTTGGGTCCTTAGATATGCTCTCCCTTCCCTCCCCTGCCTAATCCCTACTTCTCTTTCAGGCCTCAACCCAGCTGTGACCTCCTTCTGGGTCCACAGCCCTTAGTACTTCTGTGGTCAGAGTGGTCATCAGGTCACCACTCCCATTTCTGGCTAGTCATCCTCACGGGACTGTGACCTCAAGGGCATAGGCTGGTTCAGCCTCTTCACCCAGGTCTAATAAACACCAGCTGAAGGAATGACCCCACAACCCCCACTTCCTCAGACACCATTTCCTGACCTCTGGACTGCAGGGGCCCCATCCCATCTCCCAACTAGACTGTTGGCCCCAACTAGTAGAGGCCCAGCATCTCCTGCTTCTATAGGGCCTGCCTGGGCCTCCAACAGCGCTTCACACAGCAGGTGCTCACTGAAGACCCAGCATTGGAGTCCCCACAATGCACGTGCACCCCAGCCTGGACAGACCCTGCCCACTCCCAGCTGAGCAATCTCCCTGGGAGGAGCCATGGCCTTGAGGGGGCCCAGCCAGGGCTGAAGGTGGGGGCCACCTCCTGCCCTGACTTTGCAGAGCAAGCCCCTGGCTGCATGGCCAGTTGTCACCCTGCTCTTCTCACAACCACCCCAGAGGCCTCTCCTTTGTCTCACAGGTCACTAGGGCAGACCTGGAGGCAGGTAGGTCCTCACACCACCCTAAGTGCCTTTGGCTCTCCTAAGCCATGGTCCTGAGGCCCTCCTCAGACTAACACACTTGGTTCCTTTACCTTCTTGGACCTCAACTCTTCATCTGCAAAATGGACTTGACACACTTGTAGGCCTCACACGGACCCGAAGTGACTTCTGACCCAGGAGAGCACACCTCACACTGGCCCCTCTACTGTAGGAAAGTTCCTCTAGAAACCTCTAGCCATGCCCAGGGAATGTGCGCAAATTGGGAAAGGACTGTTTTTCTTCTACTTGGCTCAGTCCTACTTGGACCCAGAAAGATAAGGGGAGACTCCCCTCCCTGCCTCATCACTACTCCCCCTTCACCAGGGTGTAATTCCCTCCACAGCAGGCCCTGAATAAATCTGTGTTTGGGCGAGTTACAATCCTAGTCCTGTTGCCAGGCTATTCTCAGTCCCACCTTCAAGCTTCAGCCATGCTCTTTCTCACCCAGAGAGCCCTCTCCACCCCACACCTGAAGCCTACACCTTCCAAAACCCAATTCCCAGGCTCACACCCAGGATGCCCTTGTGCTCTGACCTGCCCACCACCTTTCCTTCCCCATCTTCCAGTCAGCACTAAGGATGACCATCCTGGCCCACCTGGTTCGGACCAGACTTGATTACCCCATAAGATAAGCTCCTTTGAAATAAAGGACATGCAAGGGCTAATTCTCCAGTACACACCCACCCCCAATAGAGTCCGGAAGCAGTTCTAAATGGCTGAATATATGAATGTATGAACAAATGAATGAATGAGCAAACAGATAAATGTTTGGTAAATATTTAAATATTAAAAAATTTAAAAATATATGAAAATATATGGAACATTATCCTTAAAAATAACAGGAAGCATTTAATGAGAAATGAGAAAATTATGTATACAGCTAATTCAGACAACAGTAAATATAAGTGGCTAGTAATATACAAAAAATATACTTATCATCCTAGGCAATCCAAATATGCAAATTAAAACACTAAGATATTCATTTTTTCTCTAGTAAAGCAGAGGAGAGATTTAAACTTTAAACATCTGATACCTGATGTTAGAGACAGAAAAGGGAAGCAAACACTCTCAAACACTATCAATCAGTACAAACTTCCTAGAAGGCAACTTAACAAAAGGTCTCAGAAGTCTGAAAAATAGATACCTTTTTCAGAAATTCAACTTCTAAGCACTTGTGCTACAAACAGCTGTATGAGAGATGCTTGTGCAGGGGTGTTCAGCAGTGTGGTCGAAGAGGGATGACACTCAGAAATAACCTCGAGAGCCAAATATAGGAGTGGCCTTGACAACAAGTACATTCATACATGGGCCCTCACTAGCGATGGTACGGAATGTGAAAGGCTACCGTGACATCTTGAGCTATATATGCAACATATACCATGATGTGTTGCTAAGTGAGAACAAGTTACAGAAATGAATCATACTGTTTTATAAGCAAAAAATATATGTATACATAGACAAAAAGAGACCAGAAGGCTCCAAAATGTTAACAGTGGCTACCTCTATTCAAACATATTTGTTCCAGGTTTTCTTAAGTTTAACATGTAGTACTTATGCAGAATGATACTTATAAATCAGTGCTTCACTGATAAAGCCACTGATCAGGAGTCAAGATGGGAAAAGCCCAATAATATTTCCAGCCCAACCTCCAAATGCAACACACACATGGGGGTTGGTACCAGGCATCTACCCAGCCAAGCTAGGTCAAGGCTTGTTTTGATCCTCAATTGAATCTGTTCACGAATTAATATAACTCACTGCACTCCAGAACAGAGTCCTAATAGCCACCGGCTTATGCCTTTTCCAAGAAGCCCTCAGCAACCTCCTGTGGGAGGAAGTAGCAGATAACTACCCTCTAGAGAGTGGCCCCTGACCACGGGCTCCCAGGGAGCCCCAGAGCCATGTGACAGTGAAGAAGATATCATGGAACCAGCCATGGGTGGAACCCAGCCAGCAACAGCATCAGTCTATAAAGTACAGCATTAGTTCACTTAGACACTGATAACCACCCATCACACTGAGGCCCCGTAAGCACGTCCCTTGGGTCTTCCTCATTCCATGCGTGTGGGCAGAGGGGGCATGGGGTAGGTGCTGACTCGGGCTGCCGGCCCAGCCAAGCCCGACAGCTGGCAGGAAATGGACAGTGATGCAATGCTGACCCCATGCTGGGCACAAGGGTTGGCACCTCACACAGAACCGCCCTCAGAGCAGCTCGGCAAGGAGACGTGGGAACGCCAGTGTCCTCATCTGTAAACTGGGGACACGAAGCAGTTACGTGACTTTCTCAAGGTCACACAACTAAGAGGCTGAGATGAGCTTTGAACTCTGATCCTCCTGCCTCTCCCATGATACCACATCTCCAAGATGACAAGACTCAGTTCTCCAACCACGTGGCCCACAACCCTCAAAGCTCCCGGCACTGAAATCAAAGCCGGGTGAAATACACAAACCCAGGGCCAATCCCTCTCTCCCAGCCCTGCCTTTGCTCAGATCGGAAGAGCCTGGGGCTGCCCCCTGCCATCTCTGCCAAAGGTGATACTGTGGATCAGGAAAAAAGTGGCCGGAAAGTGCTCACCTGGCCCAGAGGCTGCCGGTCTTTTGGTTTCATTCCAGCACAGTGGACCTGTCCGAACTATCACAGGGCAGCTCGGGTGCTGCTGTAAGGGCCTCAGCCCCTGCTGTTAGGGTGGGCCTAGGTGGGTGGTGCTAGCTGAAGGAGTGGAGAGAAAGGGGGGCCCACTGTGCAGGGCCCCACTGCTGAAACCTCGAAGCAAAATGTTTTCATTCATGAGTTCGTCCAGCCTAAACATGCATCTAATCCCTGGGAACTGACAGCTCAAAACGGCTCCCAGGCAGGAGAGTGCTCAGTTCAAAGGCAGAAGGAGCCAGGCTTTACTGCTTGTCGCCCAGTGACCATCAGCAGAGTCAAGGAGGTGCCTAGGCTCACCGGCTCCAGACCATCCAGGGGGGCCAGCTTCTTCAAGGGCCCAGGTCCCAGCACCATTCGCCCTCAGCCTTCCCACCCTCCTCCTCACCTAGACCCCAGGACAGGAGGAGGCACCTTTCTGCTCAGTTGCCGGGTGCAGCTTTATTCTCAAGATGAGTCCTAGCTTGACAACAGCAGAAGGCTGGGGCGGGGCTTCGGGGGCACGCATGGGCCCAGATATGCCGTCTGCCTAAGCAGACCCCGGGCCTCTGCCAGGAAGGGCCTTCAGATGCCCAGTGACCTTGGAGAAAGGGGGAGGAAGGAAGCAAGGACCCAAGGAAGTGTGCTCAGCACCAACGGGGCACAGGTGGTCATCAGCACCCCACCTCTCCCACAGGGCTTCAGCCACTCCGGGCTTCAGGAGCTGGCCCTGGGGCTTCTCAGGCGGGGCTGGCCAGGTTCTCTACCTGGACCTGGAGGCAGGAATAGGGAAGCTCTCTATAGATGCTTCCTGAGCAGAAAGTATTTACATAATCCAGCATTTGTAATCTTTTCTGAGATACCAGTTCCCTTAAAGACTTTGATTAGACTCCCCCCCCCCCCCCAAAAAAAAGCATCCCTCTTTGGCCCCTGCTTTAACTGATACTTTCAAGAAGACTGGAATAGCAAGCCAGCCCCTTGAGAAACTAATTTTGCGACACTGGGAATACATTTTCCCATGGGAGTCTCTTCCCTCCAACTCAGCAGAAACAATCTCTGAATCCTCTGGATTTTGCAGCCCTGCCAACCCCCTCCTAGCATCCTGGTGGTGCCACCGGATTTTATGGTGAGGAAACTAAAACACCTAGATTGGGAATGAGATTGGTACTGAGAGAATTTCGCAGCCCTGCTTTCCACCTTGCAGGCTTGGGAGCCCCAGGCTGCAGCTTTCTCCTTCCTGGCCTCCAGTTTTCCCCGAAGAGACACGGAGGGCTCCAAAGAGCGACAAGCACTTTGTACCTGTATATCCAGGGGCCAGGGGTCTCACAGGCTCTGTGCTAACCCTCACCTGCAAGGGAAAGCCCGATTTTATAGGTGGGGAACCTGAAGTTCAGAAGTGAAGCAATGTGCTTCAGATGCCATGGGTAGTAAATGGGACTTTCAAGATGCAGCCCAGGGCTCCAAACGCCACCTGAGCCTAGAGATAAAATCCAGGCAAGCCCAGGACCTGCTTCTTCCAAGAAGTCCAACCTGGCAGTCATCTGTTCTCTGGCATCCAGAGAAACAAGAGGCCTCCAGAAAAGAGGTCTCCAGCCTCAGGAATGGCACAGTGGAAGCCAAACATGAGTCTGCAGGTGGCCCATTCACCTCCTGCATCCTTCCCCATCCCGAGGAGCCCTGTCTCACACACTTGCCACCCTGCCCTGACCCCCACCCTGTCGCATCACCTATTCAGAAGGAGACCTTCTCAGAAACCCTCTCACTCAGGGGTTGACCCACCCAAAAGAAACGACATCCTAATAGGAACATTTCAGGCATCATGACAGGCAATGGCTTCAGGCACCACGAAGGTGATATTCTGGAACTTCCCCCAAGCTACAAGCCCTATGAGAACTTTGACTTCTTTTTATTTGAAGCCAGATTTAGGTAGTGGCAAGAACTCTAAACCTGGAACCAGATCCCTAGGTTCTAGTTCCAGTTCTGACTGTGATCTAGGGGAATCTGTTTCACCCATCTGAGGCTCAGTCTGCTCATCTGTGAAATGGAGACAACAGCTCATGATGTTAAAGACACTCTGCCACAACATGGGACAAGGCTGCGGCTGGGATGTGGGCTTCAGTTAAGCGGCTGGAATTGGAGACTGTGCCCTCAGGTGCCCTGTTACCCCTCAGAGTAGGGTGATAGTACTCCCCTGGTATGCCAGGGCTCACCTCCTCTCCAAAGTAAGCCCCCAGGGGGAAACCCAAGGAGATACCACCACCCCAGATTGTTATGGTCCTTGAGGTCACTTACAGATCCTGAGCTGCAAGGTGGGCACAGAACTCATGGGGCTGGAGCACAGCAATGTGGCACAGTGATCCCAAGGGGCACTTAACTCAGGCATGTCTAATTCTAGGGTCCCAGCTCTGCAAGTTACTTCACCACTCAGATTCAGTACCCATATATTTTAAATGTTTTATATTTAATAAATGTTTAAATGTCTTAGTGTCCTTATATTTTAAATAATACTATCCACCTCTTATGACACTTGGGAGGGCTGAAAGCATGTAAAGGTCTTAGCACAGAGCCTGGCACACTTAAGTGTCTGATAAATGGGAGGCTCAACCCCATCAAATTATGTAACAACCTGAGACCTGAACAAGGGTTGGAGAAGGGTCCAGAAAGGTGCGGTCCAACACAACTACACAGCGAGTCACACACGTAATGTTTAGTTTTCTAGAAGCCACATTTAAAAAGTAAACAGAGCCCAGCTGGATGTGGCTCAGCAGTTGAGCATTGACCTAGGATCCAGGAGATCAAGGTTCGATTCCCGGTCAGGGCTCGATCCCCAGTTGGGGGCGTGCAGGAGGCAGCCGATCAGTGACTCTCATCATTGATGTTTCTATCTCTCTCTCTCCCTGTCCCTTCCTTTCTATGAAATCAATAAAGATATATTAAAAAAAAAAAGTAAACAGGAACAAGTGAAATAAATTTTAATAACGTAGTTTAACCCAACATACCCCAAATATTATTTCAATATGTAACAAATATTTTTAAAAAAATCACTAGTGGGACATTTTATATTCTTTTTTATATTATGTCTTTGAACTCTGGAGTTCATTTCATACTTATAGCACATGTCAATTCAGACGCTAGATTTTCCTCAGAAATACTTGATCAATATTTAGGTCTCATAAATTTTACAGTTCTAAAAAGTAAATTTACATCCCCAAGTTGTTCCAAAAATGCTTAAAAGTTTTCTAATAGCTTTTTGAGTCCTTGGGATCTGCTTTTTACAGCTTTCTCTCTCCTTGCTGGCAGGCTATTCCTGTTTTTTAAATTAAGTTTAAATTGATTTAAATTTTTATTTATTTATTTTTAAATATGCCTTTGATTTCAGAGAGAGGGAGGGAGAGAGAGAGAGAGAAATAGAAACATTGATGATGGGAGAGTCATTGATCGGCTGCCTCCTGCATCCCCCAGCCCACTGGGGACCGAGCCCGCAACCTGGGCACGCGCCCTGAGCAAACAGTGATCTCCTGGATGCTCACCTGCTGAGCCATGCCAGCTGGGCAGGTTAAAATTTTTAAATATTGAAAATTCAGCTCCTCAGTGCTACCAGTCACATTTTAAGTATGCAAAAGCCTTCCATGGCTAGTGTCCACTGCCTTGGACGGCATAGTTTTAAATGCCCCAGAAAAAAGACCTGAGAAGACCATGCACTCAGGGCCCCATCACAGCAGAAACGGGGCCCTTCTACGGGGTTGGGAGCCTAGTATGGCATGGCAGGTGATGCCCTGAGGCTCTGCGGACCCTCTCCCCCCACCCCGAGCTCCCTACCAGAAAATGTCCCCCGAGCCACCCGCCGTGCCAACTTCCCAGCTACCTTGGCCAGGAGAGGCCCCTCAACTCTCAACATGGATGTGCCTCTGTTCACAGACAACCACACTGCTGGCAAACAACACTTCTTGGGACATCAACTGAAGATGCTCATCAATTTGCTAACTGGCCTTCTCTTTGAAGACACAGGCTGACGTTGGGTTGTTTCTGTGTGCGCTGTGTCTGGATATGAAGAGAGAGGGAAGGAACACGAGCGAGGAGGGAAGCCTGCCAGCAAGGAGAGAGGACAGTGTAAAAGGCAGACCCAAGGATTCAGAAAGCATAGCCCCTGGGACCATTTAGTGCGGGGCAACCAGTGCGCCCCACTCTCAGAGACTATGCCTAGATCACAGCCCAGAACAAGCATGACGGCAGCCTGGCATTACCACAGAAGTGTGTGGCACACTGTCTTGCCCTCTGAATCAGAGAACATGGAACACAGTGAACCTTTATGCTAAGATTTCCATGCAGAATAATAGGAGGAAGCGTGTGAGCTGTCTAGAGAGCCCGGAGCTGCCCATTTTCCAGAAAACCAAGATCTGACTGTTATGGACACACAGACATGTGACTACATGTGTGTCTATTTTAAAACAAAATAAAAATAAACAAAAAAGGATACAGAAATCATTTAAATTTGGTTGATAAAACTATTCTCTTCTGCACAGCCTGATCGCTGGATACATTATGTGTGTGTTTATTTTTCTGATATTTGATTTCTCCAGCAGAATGTAAACTCTGAGCAGGCAGGCTGTTTTTATTTCACTCACTGCTGTATCCCGAGTGCCTGGCACTTCATACATCAGAGGGATAGAGGGATGGATGGATGGATGGATGGATGGATGGATCTACTCCAAGTGCCCCCTAAACTCAACACCCTCTGGTCATTCAAGAAATATTTGTTTTTGCACAGGTCACCTGCCCAAAGTTTTGCACTGAACACATTTTTCATAGAGAGAAAGTTCTAGATGTTCAGCTCAAAAAAACCTGTGCTTTAATCACCCACATGAGACTCCAAACTGTCCCCAGACAGTGCAGCACCTCTCTTTCCAAGCCACAGTAAGGAGTCCACACAGGAAAACTCCAGCTGTGAGCACCAGGTGTGCTCCCCCTTACCTGGGAGTCAGACTCTGGACTTGGGTGGAGGAGAGAAACAGCCCTGACTCCTCCCCACCTGCCCCCCCCCCCATCACCACAAATACCTTGCAGCTTCAGAGGAGTCGAGTCAGGGCTTGGTGGTTCCATGTGACCTGCATGTGGGGGGTCCAGAAAGTGGAGCTGCATTTCAGCAGCATTTATACCTGTGTTTAATTTCTGCTTAATAAGACAAGCAAAATGCTCTTCCTAAAAGGCCAGCCGACTGCAGGACACACATTTCCAGATTAACAGCTCTATTAGAGATGTTTCCAGCAAGCAAATTACCTCTCAGTGTCCATAGCTATATCCACATAACATATCAATCTCAATACACTTTTAATAAGCAGTTAATACCCTAATAGAAAATATTTACATCTCAGCCAAATTCATTCTGCGTGGAGTATCCCTGGGTTGCCGAGTTATTAAGTCCACAGCCATCAATCAGTCATCCCAGCTAAACAGAACTGAGGTGCTCACGCCAGCTTCCACCACTCGGCGCAAGCGGACACTTTCCCAGCCTGGAAACTTCAATACCCCCCAATGCCTTCCGCCCACTGTTCTGCCCCAAGTGGCAGGACCTCAGTCATGACAAAGCCATCCTCCTGGCACCGAAGCCAGAGCCTGAGAAACCCCCTGACGCTCCACCTTCACTCCAGCCTTGGACAGAGGTACTACGAGGACCTGTGACAGGCCCTAGGCAAACATCCAGGGCCACCAGGGTGGGAAGATGAGCTGCATTCAATCTCTGTAGAACTCGCAGCAGCACCGTCAACCAACCACCTTGCAAGTCCAGCTCAAATGTCACCTCCTCTGTGAAACCTTGAGCAGTGGCCACCCATCTCACTGCAGCCAGCCATCCTTGGTGTTTCTCTCTCTCTCACCCCCCACAGCCAACCAGCAGCAATTCCTAGGGGCCCTCCCTTCAGAATACATCCAAGTCCAGCCCCGCCTCTGCCACTGTGCTGGTCGGCGCCATCCCTGACCCACGTCACTGTAACAGCCTCCACCCCACACCTGCCAGTCTTGGCACAAGAGGGCAGCCAGAGTCACCCTTTTAGAACATAAATCAGATCTCGCTTCTGTGATCCAAAGCCTGCAATGGCTCCTCATTGCACTGAGTTCTTCAGGTGGATTCTCAGGCTCCACACCACAGCCTCTCACTGTCTTGGTGCTGTGGGCCCCTGGCTGTCTGCTGAAGCTGAAGGACTGTTTTAGAGAAATGCCTGACATGCGTAAAAGTTACACAGTATGACAAAGGAAACCCATTACATTGAAACAGTTATTGTTTTAAATTTGTGATATAGTGATATGCATTAAATCATAAGATCTTGTGGCTGTTGTAATTTTGAACTGCTGATAAGCAGAAATATTTCAAGATATCTGGAATAGTTTGAATGTGGAATAAAAATATCTGTAATGTCCACTGTTGATAAAGGGACAGACATCTCTCGGCTTCTGTAGGGTTTTTGCCTACAACCGTAATGGAAAGGTATGCTAAATGTCAGTTAAAGTTTTATAAAAACAAAAGTGTCATTTTTTTCCCATGTAAGCTCAGAGACCCCAGCAACTCTACCCCTGAAGCCCTTGAGGGCCCGAGGTTCTAGGAGAAGAGCCCCAGCTCCATGTGATCTGTCCTTGCCTACTCGACCCTGTCTGCTGCTCCCTGCTCTGACCATCCCACTCCAGGCGCACTGGCCTCAAGCCGCCCCTCCAACACAGCAGACACATTCTTGCTTTAGGGTTTCCCCTCTGGTGCTCCTCTCTGTCTACGACCCCCCTGCCCCTATTTACATAGATGATACTTTTACCTCCTCCCAGTCTCTGCCCAAATCTCACCCTCCCATGACTTCCTCAGCAGCACCCTCAAGGCTCTCACATGTGTTGGTCCCTGCCCATCTCTCCAGCCCCATCTCAACCTTTCATCCTAAATGTCCCCATCTCTCCATACCTACCTCAGTTTCACCATTTTTCAACATTTACCCCTGTCTTTGAGATGCCATCTGGTTCAGTTCACCTTCAGGTCCCTAGCATCCAGCTCCAGTCCTGAGGCCCACCTAGAGCTTGGGGACTGCTTTACAGATGGATGGATGGATGGATGGATGGATGGATGAATGAATGAATGAATGAATGAATGAATGAATGAATGAACGAACAGTGGCAGGACCAGGAGCAGAAGCCAGCCCGGCTGCCATGCAGACA
Source organism: Miniopterus natalensis (assembly GCF_054644295.1). Taxonomy (NCBI): domain Eukaryota; kingdom Metazoa; phylum Chordata; class Mammalia; order Chiroptera; family Miniopteridae; genus Miniopterus; species Miniopterus natalensis. The sequence continues at coordinate 20,619,614 of NC_142084.1, forward strand.
GAAGGCTCAGTGGTACCAGGAACACACCCCAGGTGGGGCCCGTCACCCTGGCTCTCGACTGAGCATTTCACAGGGGACCCACAGAAGCTGGTTCTCAGTTTGAAGAGATAATCCACCTAATAACAGGATTAGTTCAGGCACATCCCCTAAATCATACACTTGAAACCTCTACCTGGGCAAATGTTTGGCTGGCCTCTGCCAGGATCCCTGCCCTCACCAACCACAGGTCGGTCCCCATCATACACAACTCATCAGCATTGCCAAGCCACCCATGGGGCCACAAGCAGGGGCTCAGAGATGAGCAGCCTGCTTTAGGGGGCCCTGGTGTCCCCAGTGCCATGAGTCCTCACTGCACAGCCCTGCCAATCTCCACCACCTGCTGTTACCTGTGCCAAGAAAAGTGATTATGCAGGCAGCAGAGAAAGGGAGACCCCAAGAGGGCAAGCAAACACCAGTGGCTCTGAGCTGACAGGTGACATGTGATAGCACCTGGGAAAAGCAGGCTCCAGGACTGTGCCAGGCCCACATCTCAGGTGCCAGCATCCAGCTGTGTCCGAGAGGGTACCTGCCTGGACCATTATAGCTTCTGCTATCTCTTACACTTCCCAGTCTTTTACTAGCTCCCTTAAAATCATAAACTGACAATAGAAGACCCTAACTGGTGGAACGGTTGTGCAGGAGCTATGACAAGGCTTACAGGGGTAGTGTTAACCAATGGCCAGACAGCAGAGGGGGCTGAAATGTTCAAGGCTGGGGCTAAGGTCAGGGAGAAGCAGCCCCAAAGAAAGCCATAGGAAGTGTGATGAGACAGGCCTGCCCAGCTCCAGAGCCCTCCCGCATTACTGTCTGGGTTCCGCCGCAGTCAGACCTCAGACAACCTAAACCTATCGGAGCTGTGCTGTCCAATGCTGTAGCTGCTAGTTACATGTTGCTAATTTAAATGGACATTAATTAAAGTTAAACAACTGATTCTTCAGTCATAAGCTGTAGCTGCTAGTTACATGTTGCTAATTTAAATGGACATTAATTAAAATTAAACAATTGATTCTTCAGTCATCATAGCCACATTTCAAACGCTCAATAGCCACATATGGCTAGTGGCTACCATATTGGTCAGCACAGAAAAGAACAATTCCTTCATCACTGATTAATTTAAATAATATAATTGCTATGGGGGGGAAAAGCCCAATACAGTGCCTAACAGATAGTAAGTATTCGATACCCTTAACCCTTCCCATAAGCTCCAGTCGTTCCTGCAGCTTCTCACTGCTCATGCTGCCTCCTTGAAGCCCTCTTGGGTAGCAATGCCCCGTCCCCACAGCATGCCACCACTGCCTCTTGACACCTACAGAGCTAGTGATTGGACACTGACTCTGACATGGGAAAGCCAACAGCATCATGGCCAGGCTTACTGTTGCCAGGCTTGTTACCAAGGCAGCAGGAAGCTAGTCTCCACCTCATTTCTGCCTTCCAAATCTTGCACAAACATCTAACTGGTAGGATCTACATGCATCAGACTTTAGGTGCAAGGGAGTCCGAGACATATAGTCTTTGCCCTATCACCATTTATATACAGGAAGGTACAGAAGGAAGAGTTTGGAATGGGTGCCTAGGGCCAATCCACTTCGCCCGAAAACAGTCCCCCAGAGGTATCGTTTCATTCATCCTCAAGGCAGCCCAATAAAATAAACACAAATATAATTCCCAGTTTACAGATGAGGAAATTGAAGCTCAAAGAATTTAAGAGACTTACATAAGACCAAATAGCTAGGAAGGGACAGAAATAAAAACCAGGACTCTCTGAATCTAAAGCTCAGCTTCTTAATCATCACATGCCTGTTAGAGTCTCCTAGTCCTTGAGGGATCCAAAATATAAGGTAAGAGATAACTGGGCTGCATGTTCAAAGTAATGGCGAAAAAGTTGCACAAAAACAAACTTTATAGACCAAGTGAAGGAAGCAGTGGTCATCACAATAATAAATAGTACTTGAGGACATGCTATGTATCAGGCACTGCTCTAGGTACTGAGAATGCAGTGGTGACCAAAACAGACACGTGCCCTGATTTTGTCTGAATGGATTTATAGTCTGGAGGTGGAGAGAGGTGTTAGTCAAATAACCATATAAATGAACTCATAAGTCAAACACTGTGAGAACTAGTACAGAGAGAAGCTCACTGTGCCAGCAGAGGGTAAATGGGAAACCCAGGCCCATGCCGAAAGCCAGAGAAGGCTGCCTCGGGGAAATTACAATTATACCGAGAGACGTTGGCTCTCAGAAGAGGAGTTAGTTAATTTGAACTGACCTCTCACAGAGGATAACTCACAAATCTTGAATGATAAATAAGTCATAGGGGACTTAATGTACAGCACAGTGACATTTTTTATAGTTAGCAATACTATAAAAAAAAGAAAGGCGCCAAGAGAGTAAGTCTTAGAAGTTCTCATCGTAAGAAAAAAAATTAGAACTGGTGACAAATATCAACTAAACATTGTGGTGATCATTTCACACTATATACAGCTATTGAATCATGATGCTGTACCTGAAGCTAATATAATGTTGTATGCCAAATATACCTTGATTAAAAAATAAAATGAAAACCCTGAATAAAATACTTTTAATCCTCTAAAAAATCAAAAGGCTAATAAGATAGTGAAGAATAACAGGCCAAAATCTACAAAGGGGAGGACATTGAAAGACAAGTTAAGCTTTCACAGCAACTTTTGCCATGAGGCCATTTTCTGGTCCAAAAGAAACAGAAGCAAAGTTGAACTATAGCTGTGGTGACCTCTTAGGATGGCAGGGACAAAAGTCAAAGCGTAGGTCCCACCCATGGTGAGGAGCTTAACTCCCCACATAAAGCTGAGCGTCTAAAGAGCTTCACTCTAAGTGAGGGTGAACCTTGTGGGCCTGTGGCTCATGGTTCAAATAATCTGAGAGTTCAAGGAATCTCAAGTTTGAATTCACTGGTAGTACCCCAAAGCCCAGCAGAAGCAAAGGAAAATCTATGAAACAACTGCCTTTAAAGTATTTTTTTCAAAATTAATGACTAGGACACGGTCAAAAATAACCAGGCATATAAGGAAACAAGACACCAGAAACCAGACAACTGAAACAAATTCACAAATACTTCAGATAATAGGATCATCTCACAATCTGTAAAACAATTACGTTTACAATGTATAAAAAACCAAGATGAGAAATATCTACAGGAACGACTTCTCAAAGAACTGAAGGATTAACAGGAGTTAAGGAGGCAAAAAGGCAAGAGAAGGGGGATGTGAGAGGACAGGTTTCCCAGCAAAGGGCCAGTGGGCTCTATGCTCTATCCCTCCAGTGCCTCAGTACCCTAGATATTGTGGAAAGAGGCCAGCATAGCTGGAGTGCAGAAAACAAGTTCAGCGGCATAGCATGACATTATAAAACTAAAATAAGTAGAGACTGGACTCTGATCAACATTTTGGTCTCTGTCCTGAGAGCAACTACTGAAAGTTACTGCTAAAGGAGCACTGAAAGGGTTTTCAATAGAAGTTGAAATGAACAAACTTGGGTTTTTCAAAGGTCAATCTCATCTCCTGATCAGCTCTGAAAGAACCTTTCCTCCTTCTGCTCTCTGGGAACTCGCATCGCATTCCTGAGACCCACACTGACCTGACATGACTGCTCTTGCTAAGTGGACAGAAACTAGCGAGACCCTGAGAGTCAGTGACCTGTCTTGAGAGACCTGTTGAGTGACTTAAGTTTGTTTGGGCTTATTTCATTTGAGGATACATCACAGAAAAAAAAGTAAATGCGGCAGTTCCTATTGGCACAGTCAACTGGGGGGTCCCATTGCCTGAGCCCTGCTAGGCCCCAATAGCCACATCTATAGGTAGAGTCTCCCAACACCATGGCCGTGGGCAGTCTGAGCTCCCAGCTGACATGAATCATGAATCCCCAGCAGAGAGAGAGAGAGAGAGAGAGAGAGAGAGAGAGAGAGAGAGAGAGAGAGAGAGAGAGAGAGAGAGAGAGAGAGAATGCACACGTGTGTATGTGGAGGAGGAGGGGTGGGGCGAAAAGAAGGACCGAGATTTTCAACCTCAATGCTGAGAACTGAGCTCAGAAGCGCAGTGTGGCTAAGGTTTCAGGAGCAAGCCCCCCAGAGTGAGCCACATGCTGTTGGAGGACACATATGCCTCCCCAGCAGCTCATGAAGCTCCCCCTCTTCATGCCAGGTAGGAGGCGCTGTGGATACAGGGCCCCCCCAAAGCCCAGCCACTTCACCCACATGGCACTCATCACCCGAGGCCACCAGGCCTTTGTTCGCTAGCCTGCCCCTCACCTCAGAGCAGGCTCCCATCGGAGACCAACATCCACCTCTGTCCCCTGCTGAGCTGCTAGGGGTGCCGCCAGGGAAGCAGGCAGACCACTGTCAGCCAGGCACCCCTGGCAGTGGTGGTGCCTTTGAGGGGAAAGTTCATTTCATCAATCAGCCCATTGTTGGCCTGCCAAGCGCAGGCTCGTCCTCCCCCGGTGTGTCACTGGGCGCTGTTGACACAGATGTCAACTGTCAAGGGTGCCCTCCACCTCCCTCCTGGGCGTCCTGCAGGCCCGGCGCGGGGCCTCTGTCGCAATGCTCCCCACTGGCCCCTTGCAAGCACCAAGATTGCCACACCTTCGGAATTGCCAAAACTTGACTGGATTCTTCATCACGCGATTGGCCGTGGCGGCTGCAGCTGACACGGACAGGTATGGCAGATACTTGACTGTTTGCCAGGTGACAAATCCCAAGTGAGTGAAACCTGCAGACTTCACAGTATCTGTGGTGCATGCTTCCTCCTGTCCTCTCAAAAGGAGAGGCTGGTGGTAGCTTTCCGGGGCCAATTTCCAGCATGGGAAGAAAGGGCCACATCTCCATAATCTGCACACGTGGAGGCCCAGCCAGCAGGGTGAAACTATAGCCCTGGCTGAGCTGCCTCCATCCCCTCCGGGCCTCCCTAAACCTGTCTCTGGGAAAGACTGGGGAACAGTGGGTACAATGGGAACCTATGCAGTGGGGCTCCAGTGGTCCCCATGCCCATTCCTGGCCTTCGCTCGTCCCAGTGGGCCTCAGGATAGAGGACAACTAATCCACAGCTGGAAGAGACAATAAAATTACCAGGACATGATAAAGATTCCTGAAATTTACTTAATGCCGGGTCCCAAGGAAAGCTGTTAGAACTCAAGGAAAATATATGATCCATGGGCTATTTCCCTCCGTAGGCCACAGTGACACTGCTGAGTTGTTTGTCATGTCTGTGGTCTCCAAAAACATCCATAATCCATGGGTAAGGCCATGGGAAAGATATGAGAGGGAAAATAGATGGGGTCCATTCCTAGTGAGCTCCTAGTCTAGATGGGTGAGCGCAAACACACACACACACACACACACACAGATTGTAGCACAAGGTAGGGCATGTGCCCAGTGACTGGGTCAGGGGGAACCCTAAGGAAGGTAAAGCACTGTGTGCCGGAGTAAACAAGGCAGGCAGGTTTCCCAGGGAAGTTGGGTTTGCTCCAGTTTAGCCAGGTGGAATCTAGGAAGAGCAATGGCTTAACAAACTGTTAAGTGGGAATGAGTGTAGTGCTGGGTAAGGACATTTAGCCTGGAACCCCAGGCTAGTGGAGACCTGGTAGAAGCCACCATCACCACTGTTGTTCAGGTAAGGAGACTGAGTCTTGCAGGAAAAAAGGACTTCTCCAAGAGCCGACAGCCAAGTGGGGACTGGTGCCCAAGGCTCAGCTCCAAGGCCATTGTCCCAACCACCACCAAAGGGTGCCCAGGCCAAGACGGGTTGACAGCATAGGGTTTTAGGTCTGCTAATTTTGAAACATCTGTGAAATAATTATTTAGAAATCTCATTCGGTTTTGAAATCTCCCCGTGATAAAACCAAATCTGGTTTGACACCTTGAGCAAAGGCATAGGATTTGGTAACCAGTCTCCCCTGTCCTCATGACCTTGGGGGCTGGCTCCATAAGCCCTACTCTGCAGCCTGTCAGCAGGACGGGAACTGGCACAGTGTGGGGCTCTGCCCTGGGAAAATGCTGCTGGCAGGAGGCAGCACATGTGGGTAATAGTGAAGGCTGCTCAAGCCCCAGATTCCCCGTGTCTAGCACAGTGTCTGGCACACAGCAGCATCCAATGAATGTGTTACTCTTGCAGTCCTGACACTGTAATTCTAAAAGCCATTCAAGTGCCTCAGTTTACCTGTCCACTGAAATCAGCCCATGGCTTCCTCCGAGCAGCTCCCCAGTTGAACAAAAGCATTACTAGGGAAGACCTCTGAGCTCCACAGAATGCACAGCCTTGGCCCCTGACCTGGGTCTATTCATGTAAGACTAGCCTACAAGGGGCCCAGAGACAAGAGAAGCTAAAGTGGCTTTCTTTGTCACTTCAGGAAGCAGGTACCCTGGCAGCTCCCATTGCAAACCACAGAAGAGCATGTGGGAAGCTATAGAGCGGAGGTCACTAACCCTTTAATCCGGAAGGTCCTTCACAGGGCACATCACGCCAGCCCCATCACACCTTAAAGGCCAGGCTGACATCAAGAATGACCTCCAGAGGAAGGCAGCAGCTGTAGTCTGCAACACAGTTGCAGTGAAGAACATTCTGGAAGACCCACCTGTTTTCCACGTCAGGATTTACTTTCCTGGGACAGAAGGACCAGGAAATCAAAGATTATCTACATTAGTTAATTACAACCTTTTTCATCTCATGGCACACAAACTAATTACTCAAATTCTGCCTCGCCCCCCCCGAAAATTATGTTTTGCCAATCTGACCAAAAATTAGGGATAATTTTATTTCTTAATAATAATATTAATTACCTACACAAAAGTCCAAAGTGACTTTTTTAAAAATCAGGTACCTATACTTGCATATAAGGGTTTCTGGTGCCAAAGATTAATCAATCAGATTCGACCTTATTATGTGACAGATCCAATAAGGTGCAGCTCTATTACACGACCTATCATTATGGTTCAATACAGGGCATTCACGGCTGCTGCGCTGATGTCACCATTTTTTTATTTGGCAATCTAAGGGAAAAGAGGTCAGCGGCCCTGGCCTCGGGTATTGCATGTTTTAAAAATTCTTGCTGCACCCCAGTGTGCCGCAGCACACAGGTTGAAAATCGCTGATTTACATGAAGAAGGTAGGGGAGATCTTTGGGGGCAGGTATAGATTACCTGGATGCAGCAGTGGTAGATCACAACATAAGATGCCCCAGTTGACAGCACTTGTCCCCTTTCCTACCCTGATGGGAACTTCCCCGTTTCTACACTGCAGCAGAGCACATAGCTCTACTCGTGTAGCGTAAGTCATGATTCAAGTTCTACATAGACTGAGCGGTTCAGTGTTTGAGAAATATCTCAAAGCGCTGTTCGCCTGTTCAATAAACTTCTCCTGAGTGCGTATTAAACAGCAGCCATGGAACTGGAGAAGCCCCCAGCCCGGTGGGGGCAGGCAGAGGCCTTTCCCCTGGGAATGGAAGAGAATACTCTCACGATGAGCCCGCCTCCACTCCCTCACCCTGCCCTCCACCGTGGCCATGATTCCCTCTGAGGCCAACCTGAGGAGGATCTACAGCGACCTCAGAGCACAGTCAAGAGACCATGGATTCTGACCTTGAATCAGCCACACAAGCATCTTCGACTCTCTAGGCCTCAGCTATCCTATCTGTTCAATGGGGATAGAAGGAATTGCCCCGAGTAGCTCCAGTAAGAGCCAATGGGGGAGGTTGCTAACAATAAAGGATTCTCCTTATCGTAACTGTTTAGTTCCTCCTGCAGAGCAAGAGAGGGGGAACAAGGGGCCAGGGTCCCCTCCTTAGGAAGAGTCCTCAAATTTGTCATCATGTCCTGTAAGTCCGCAGCCACCCTAAACAGGTCTCCTGGCTGGGCCAGCACCTCGTCCTCTCATCAGAGCTGTTCCACAGCCCAAGCTGAAAGCTAGTCACCCTTTCTGCCCCAGGCGGAGGCAGGAGAATGACACAACTCAACACCCTGATTAATCCTGCTCAACTTCAATGCTAGCAAAGAGTTGGGGGAAAAAGGAAGATCTCCACTGTGACTCACCTGCAAACAAGGTCATTACCCACAAGACCAGGGCTGGTCTGACCTGGAGGTGACCCTGAGAGTTTGGAGGAAAGCCCTCTCTCCACCCTAGACTCTCCTGACATCTATATGGCTTCAGTTCTCACCATCAGAGTGAATTTCTTTGGATGCTGGACACTCTACATGGATTAACCCATTTAATCCTTATGACAAACCTATGAGGTGTGTTATTATGCCCATTTTACAGATGAGGAAAGATGACTTAGAGAGATTAAAATACATGCCCACAGTCACAATAGCTAACAAGTGGCAGATCCGGGAAATGAACCCAGGCAGCCTAATTTTAGAGCCCATGATCTTTAGCTCCATACCTTCACCCAGAGGGCACCTGGCTTAAGAGAATGGTTTATAAACCATTTCCAAAGAGCCCTAGAGTTGCATGGTGGTACCTTGGGAGCTGCCAAAGGGAGGGATAAGGCTCTGGTCCCCTCTCTGTTTAAAAAAAAAAAAAAAATATATATATATATATATATATATATATATATATATATAAATTGATTTCAGAGAGAGGAAGGGAGAGGGAGAGAAAGATAGAAACATCAATGATGAGAGAGAGTCACTGATCGGCTACCTCCTGCACACTCCCTGCTGGGGATTTAGCTTGTAACCAGGCATGTGCCCTGACAGGGAACTGAACTGCAGTCTCCTGGTTAATGGGTGGATGCTCAATCACTGAGCCATGCCAGCCGGGCCCCTCCTGTTTTAACCAAAGTTGTTTTCTTATGCAGAATCTCAATTTTAAAGAGATGGTCTAATTTCATTTGTGAAACTGGATCCCACCACCAAAAACAGTTCTGACAATTTTCTTCTTTAGGGAATTCCCAGCTTATACTTTAGAGAGCTTCATTCCTAGGGGCCTTTTGATTTGGGAGATGACATACAAGGGAAGTCAGCAAGAAGAATTTGGAAAACTTCAGAATCCGGTTGAGGGCTTGGGGGCTTGGAAATCAGGAGTCCCTCCTTTAATCCCTAACCCTCTTAAGCCTAGAAAAAACAGGATTAGAGGTCCAGAAATGTAAATGACACCAGCAAATGGACTGGAGAAGCCAACCACACACACATTTACACACTCACACATCCACAAACACTGTTTTAGCCTGTCCTCAGCAATGGACCCAGGTGAGATGACCTGTGAGCGGTCTCTGGCCCCTGGTCAACCACACCTGCATACTGGGAATCCTTCAACATCCCCCTGGGAGGCATGAGCCCAGGAGGGGGCTCGGGTATGCGTGCCCTCCTTCCTCCCGCCCCCTCGCCCCGCCCTACCAGCAAGTTTCTGAAGAGCAGGGGCAAGTCTCGCTCACCTCTGACCCCCTAGGGAGGAGCACAAGGCCTCGGTGTGCAACATGTGCTGGACAAGCGTATGTGGCTGGGCTACAGTCAGCCACCTGCAGAAGCTGAGCCCGGGAGCGAGGAGCTACACAGGGCTCGACACCAGGTGGGCCTGAGGCCAGGCACTCCAGACCTGGTTGGAAGCCCAGCAGATTGGTGACATCCTCAGTCTCTGCTTCCTGTCCAGCCTCTTTGGCAACTGCTTCTGCCCCCAAAAGGATCAACTGAAAATGGGTAAATTTCCATCAGGGTAGGAAAAAAAAGACAAGTACTGTCAAGTGAGACATCTTACAGTGTGGCCCACCATTACTGCACCTGAGAATCTACACCCGCCCTAAAAGATCTCCCCCTGCCTTGTTCATGTAGATCATCATCTTTGATTTCTTGGTCCCTCTGTCCCAGGAAAGAAATCCTGACCACCAGACAGAGGGGCATGGCTGTGGTGGGGCCCAAATCTCTTCTCCCTTCCATGGAGACAGTGGTGACCATGGAAGACAAGGCAAGACTGAGAACTGTCTAGGGGGAGGGAGTCAAGACCAGCTCTCCCTTCCCAGCCCACTGCTGGGGGCACAGATGATGCTGGAGCACCATGGACAGGATCCCAGGCGACCTTGCGATGCTCCCAACTGTGCTGCTGCGCCCACCCCCTCCCTCTCCTGCTCCTCCGGCCGAGCCCCTCCACAGGGAGCTGCCCCTCAGCCGGGAGCTCTGGAGGTAGAGCCAAGTTTCTTTCTGCTCTCCCACCTCAAACCACCCACCCCAGGAAGGAGGCATCAAAACGGGGGAAAGCAGGTGACGTGACTGAATGGGGACCACACAGGGAAGACACAGGAGCAACTTGTCCAGTGGCTATAAAGCAACGTTCCAAAAATGCCTTCACTTCCCTGTGACTCAGTCACTTCCTGGAGGACAGAGGGTCCCCCAGCTGCACCTCGGCCCCTACTGATGAGCGACACTCTGCCTGAGGGGCATTTGTGCTACTGTGGCATGGAAGCCATACTGCACAAGAGCCAGAGTGCGGTTTGGTATGAAATTGAGGGGCGCTGCCTTGAAAGAGTTACACCCATGGGAAGTGAGCCCCCCCCCCCCCAGGAGATAACTCAATCTCATCAGAGCAAAGCTATTGCAGGAGTCAGCTCAGACGGACTGAGGGTCTCAGGTCACACCCTCTGTCCCCCAAGTGAAGGGGCAGCCAGGGAGTAGAAGAGCCCAAGACGTCTGTGACAACAGGCCTTGCTGTCCCCAGCTCTGCCCGCATCTCCCACCACGCCTGCAGCACCCTCAAAGCAATACCACGTTCCCACTCGGACGGTGCCCACGTAAAGATGCTCAACACACCCCCCTCCTGTCCCACAAAGGAGCCCATTCGCTCAGCTTTCTGTCTCCCCACAAGGGCTCATACGAGGCCCCCCACCCCCACTTCCCAGGATGGGCGCCTTTCTCCAACCCCACACTGGCAATTACTCCCAATTACGCGATGTGACAAGACGCTGGGGCCGGAGCACTTAACTCGGGTCCTGCTTTATGCAACGTTTTTAATCCTCTTACTTAAGGTGGAAAACTGATACGGCGCTCTGGGTTCATGTGAATGACTGGAAAAATAATTCTAAGAAATAAAAACACCGCCATCAATATCACCTTACAGGGTCCCTGAAAGGATTAAAAGAATGCATAGTTTGAATTTTCAAATGCACTGTGCTGAACTCTCCTTGAGTCTTTTCGATGCAAAGGCTCCCAGGGGGAGAGGGATGGAGCAGGGATTCCCTGGACAAGAGAGCAATTCCTTTGTCTTTGGGGTGAGCTCCATCGGCTAGAACCCTGTGCCCATGGCCACAGCCAGGACTGCCTGAGCATTGCACCCCCGCCCGGACCCAAGAGCACCCAGGATGAAAAGGCTGGTGCTCTCCCACATGTACAAAGCCTCCTAGATCCAAAGTCCCATCCCTCCCACATCCCTAAGGCAGGTCCCACCTTGCAAGGCTGGGAAAGATCTACAACTGCCTTGCCCTCCAGAAGTCCAGCCCTTCTGGACACATGCTCAGCCCCCACAGGCCCCAGAGACAACCCACAGTAAAGATCAAGAATCCTTGAGCAGTTCAGGACCTAACAAGGTAGGGAGCCTTTGCACCCCCATCAAAAGGCCCTTAGCACACAACGAGCTCTGTTTTCTCCGTGATTAGCTCTACTATCCATCCTTGCCAGGCTGCCATGCCACACTGAACTCACCTAAGGCCACCTGATCCTCCAATTGCCATCCAACATTAGGTGGGCAGGTGGGCAAGCAACAGGGCCTGCCCTGTGGGTGGGAGGGAGCAGCCTGACCCCAGCAGGTACAATTACAGTGGCCGGGCCCATTAAAGCCTGGGACTAAAGAGCTGGCCTCGTAATTACCCCTAATCCCCTTCGAGCCTTTTGTCTGCTAGCAGCACTGCCATAAGCCTAATGGTGTGAGATAAGTGACCAGACTCCACAGCCCTCCCCAGAGCTGCCTCAGGCAGGTCTAGGGTGGGGACACTCACTCAGCTCAAGCCCACCAGGATGCCATTCCTAAAAGTGTCCTTTGACAGGACCGTCCATGAAGAGTGAGTCCCCATGAACCCCCCCAGATGATGCCGGTCCCCGGGGCTACAAGACGGGACAGCTGCGGTAGCCAGGAGGAAGGAGAGGATTCCCGATCCTGGAAGGAACTGGTGTTTGGCCAGAAAGTTTGGGTAAGGAAGATTCATGCCACCTGGACCCAACAGGCATTTCCACAAGCATACTACGGTCATGTTCAAACGTAACTCCTGCACTTGAGGTGCTGTGCACAGGATGGGCTGTGGTGCGCAGCGATGCACCAGCATAGTGGCCGGCCCTTGAAGCTGATGGATGAATGGCGTGTCTTCTACAGAGGACTCGGAGGCTCCCACGGGTGTTCGGCAGCCCTCTGCTCTTCATAAGAACCGTAAGAAGTGGAGGGGGCACCTAGGACCCTGGATTCCACGGCCCCACTCAGCACTTGCATCCCAAGTGGCAGGAGTCACACATGCAGGAGCCCCAGGGTGGACCTCGACAGGGCAGGACAGACCCAGCCTGTGCACTCTCTCGTTTTCCTGAAGATACAGGCCTCTCAGCCTCTCTCTTGATCTCTCTTTTAATAGAGACTTGGGTCCTTACCCATTTAAAGAGAGGACTCCTGGTGACTGTTGCCACATCTTTCTATTTGTCTAGAGAAGTCAGAAGTCCAAATTTTTAGTACTAGTCCAAAGGTCCCCTGTTTGCAAGCTCTGCTGTCCTGGACTTATCTGTTTGCATCTCCTCTACCTCAAAACCAAGATCCTTGAGAGCAAGAACCATATCTCTCTAGTCCTGACACCTAGCACAGGGCCTGGTCCCCAACAGGTGCTCATTAAATGTTGGGAAAATGAATTAATGATGAATAAAGCTGTGAGAAAGGCAAGATGACCCAGCTGGTGAGGACAAAGATGAGCAGTGAATCTCGGGCTCAAGGTTAAGGATGCCTGCCACACGGCTCCATGCTGCTTCCCTCGGTCCCTGCCTACAACATTAATAAAAATACCTTCTTTCATCCTGTAATTCTCTTATCCACATTGGAGTGTAAATTCCAATGTTTCAAGTTCAATGTCGCAAAGCCTCCCCCACCCCACCGGCAGATGACAGCTGGGCTGCAGACCCCTTCCAGGCATGACAACTGGGGATGCATAGCCCACGGGCTGGGTGCAAAGGTTCCCAGGCCTCAGTACTCCCACAGCACAGGAAGAGGATCCCCCCTCTAAGCCTATGAGGCCGCTCTTGTCCAGTCTTCTGAATGCTGTAACCATTGAAAATGTAAAGGGAGCCTTTAGACAAAAGAATCCTGACCTGAAGCTCCATCTCCCACCAAGGGCTGAATATTCAGCTACACGAAGCTATCAGCTCACAAGGACAAAACACAAGAGCTAAACTTCCAGTTCAACATGCCCCTGGAATACTGCGTGTTCTCCTTGTCTACCAGGACACATGGCATCACAGGGCTGCGAAAGAGGTGTCTGAGGGGCTGCAATCTCATCTCTAGGCTCAGATGGGGAAGGACTGAGCTCTTCCAGTCTTACATGGTTTTTGGCATAATTCAGTTCCTTGCAACCTGCTGGACTGGAGTTTCTTGCTGGCTTTCAGCGAGAGGTCACCCTCAGGTCCTAGCTGCTGGTTGGCTGGAGACTGCCGGCCACTCCCCACCATGCACCTCCCACGTGGCTTCATCAAAGCCAACGAGGGACAGCGCCTCCTAGCAAGGCCGATGTTACAACCTAATGTAAGGTGTACAAGTGACATCCTGTCACCTTTGCCACATCCTATTAGTTAGAAGGAAGTCACAGGTCCCTACCACACTCAAGGAGGGGACGGGGTTCCCACAGGGCATGAGTACTGGGAGGAAGGAATAACTGGGGCCACCTTATAGTGTCCCCCACACTATTTTACACAGAATAAAGAATTTTTTATTGCATAAATCCAACCTTCAAGATGCAAGCAGCTGTGTGCACAGGACCTTAGAAAGGCGAGCGAATTAGAGGTAACAGGTGCCTCTGAAAGCAGAGGTACAGTCGGAACAGAAAACACAGTGGTCAAAGTCTTTAAAAAGAGCAGGTGTACCCCCCACCCATGCCTTCCCTGGTGATCATCCACATAGCTATTTCTCTTCCAGACTTTGAGAGAGAGGTCTATGCTCTGGGTTCAGGGACACGAAGCAAAACTGAGGAAAGTGCTGAGGTGCCATTCTGCAAACAGGGATTCTGTGAAAACTGACATGCTGGACAGCAAAATCCCTCCGTCGCCTTTCTCCATTTGGCTCCAAGAGTTGCATGTGTCAGGCTGGAACATTCCTCCTTGAAACTAACTGGCCCATGAGAAAACTAACAATATCGTTATTCTAGGGGCCCCCATCAGAAGAGCTGGCTCCTACCCAATCACATTGCAGGGAAGCCCGTTAGTCAACAAGTCCCACCCATGCCCAGGGGCCTCCCAGCCAGCATGTTGGTGCCTCGTCTTAAATATGAGCCAGGAATCATCAGACTTTGTGAAGAGCCTCCAACCAAGAGGAACCCAGGGAAAAGTACAATATAAGGAGCAAAGGAAAACTCCAGAGAATCTACAATTACTCTCTTCGGAAAAATAAGAGAACATAAAACACATGTCGAATGAGAATTGAAAGCTACAAAGAAGAACAAAGACCAAGGCAAGAGCTCGCAGAAATTAAAAATAGAGAAGCAAGGGTAAGAAATCCAACAGATGTTCTTAAGATAACACTGAGAACAGTCTGGATGCCTGAAGGCCCTCAGATGCCTAAAGGTTCCTGAAGCCCTGTTGGGGGCTCCACAAAACCATAAGCACTGTTTGCCTTCTCCAGTGGTGACACTTTCACTGATGGTGCCAGGGCCACTGTGGGTAAAGCTCCTGGTGCCCTCACAGGAATGAGGGCAGTGGCCGCAAACTGGGTCAGCAGCCACTGTATCCTTCACCGAGCAGTCACGTAAAAATAAATGGCAAGAAAATCTCTCTCGGAAACAGAAAAAGTAAGCCTTTCAATCCAAGGAAGTCAACTGGTAACATGTTACTAACAGTAAAATTTGAGCTTTCAAGCAAAACTACAATTTTAGGAAACTTATCTACTACCATCCGCCTGAAAGCATACTTTTCTGTTGAGATCAGTGGTGATATTTAAAAATATAATATTTTTATATTATATGAAAAAAATGTGTTAACAGTTTAAAGATCTGTGTAACTCAGGGAACCAATATCTGCCAAATAATCAATGAATGATGTTACCAAATGAGGCACAGGTAAAATCTGCTCAAAGCAGAATACAGACCCGATGGGTTGATTGTAATGTAACAGAACAAAGAATCCACTGATTAGGTTTCGTACCCCACGCTGAAGCTAACCTTTAAGAAGTTACCGTAGAGTTCGGGCACACTATCAAAGGAAAACACGGTTATCCAAAAAGGCGACTCAAAATACTCCTATTGCCCTGGTCAGTGTGGCTCGTTGGTTAGAGTGCCCCCCCCCCCAAGGGTTGTGCATTCGATTCCTGATCAGGGCACATATCTAGGTTGTGGGTTCAATCCCCGGTTGGGGTGCCTACAGGAGGCAACCAATCAATGTTTCTCTCACATCAATGTTTCTTTCTCTCTCGCTCTCCCTCTCTCCCCCCCCCCCGAAACCAATGAAACATATTCTCAGTTGAGGATTAAAATAAATATACTCCTCTTTTCCAACTACACATCTGAATAAAACCAGACTTTCTTCGTATACTTCAATCAAAGCAACATAACAGATCAGATGCAGAAACAAATGAGGATACAGCCATCTCTTAAGCCACACATTGATAACAACAGCAAAACTATAAAACAATGTCAATCTTTTCACTAAATTTTTGCTTTGAAAAATATATTTATATCTTTATAACTTACGGTATTTATGTTAACATGTAATGGCTTTATTATTTTTAATAAATAATTTTTTTTAACTTTCTGGTTTAATTTCTAATATGATGGCTATCGATAGGTATAATCTATGTAAACAAAACTCTTTGGGATTCTCAATTATCCTTAAGAGTGTGAACAGATCCTGAGACTAAAAAGGAACCTGAGACCAAAAGGTTTGAGAGCTGCTGGTCTTGAAAGTTAAATAACAAAAAGATGGGCATTAGAAGATAAAGTTAATTAGAGAATCAGTTCAGGAGCATCAGCATTAAAAAAAAAAAAAAAATTCCAGAAAGGAAGAAATGGACAGAGTGTGGAAATTTTTATCAAATAAAAAATGTAAGGCAAATTTCCGGAGCTGAAGTTTCTAGATTTAAAAGTACCCACAAGTGCCCCAAACAACACATTTTTTAAATATTAAGCCCTGGAAATGTGACACTTCAGTACCCTGGTGATAAAGGGACGGTCCTCACAGCTCCTGGCTGGGGGAGGTAGGGTGGGGAAGGGGGAATGTACGGAAATGGTCACATTCTAAGGACTGGGACACAGAATAGCACCTGACTTCTCGATGGCACCATGGGAAACGGGAAGACAATGGAACATCTCCAAGTTTCTAAGGGAAAGCAATTTCAACCTAGATTTTTATATTCAGCCAAACTACTAGTCAAGTGTAAAAGTCAAAGATATTTTCAGACGTGCAAGATCTCAAAACTTTTGCCTCCCATGTACCCTTTCTCTGGAAAACACTGAAAGTTATGCTCCTTGAAAGAGAGTAAGGGGGGGGGGGGCATGGAACTCAGGATACAGGTGACCCCGCAGGACTCAGATCAGCGGCGGTGCCCAGAGAGCAACCATCCAGACTGAAGGTAAAAACAAAACAAGGATTACCCGATGGGTCAGAACATATGGAAAATGCATCCAGTTTAGTCAGAAAACAGGCAGATCAATAATAGAAAGCCAAGCAAATCAGCTGCCGTGTACCTAATCCCAAGGAAAACAAATGGCCTGTGAGGAAGGAACAGGATCACGCGGCCCACTCCGTGGGCATGTCTGCACCGCCGTGAGTATTTACAGCTAAACCTGGGGCCGCCCGTTCCAGAGGCTGGGAAAGGGGATACGTGCCCGTGTTTGGTCAGAAAACAACCGGAATAGGCAAGCTTCATCCCCATCTTCCATAATCAAAGGTAGAAAAGTGAGAAAGCTGAAAAAATTTCAAAACAAGAAAAAGATGATATAAGCCAATTATTTAGAAATATGGCAAATAACAAAAGAAACACCTGAAGGAATCAAACAGTTACCTCTAGACAGCAGAAACGGGTTGGGAGGCACAGGGCAGCGGGCTGCTGCTTTTCATTATGAGCTTATTACTGGTCGGCTATGAATATATAGTCCTTCGATAAAAATAAAAGTTAAATTAAAAACTACCCCGGCACCAGAAGGGCCAAACTCCCCTCCTCACAGTTTCAGCCTAATAAACATTCCTTGAATTTTTGCCTTGCCTCTGCCCAGTAAGTACCAGCCAGCTTTAAGTCCCGAGAATGAATGGGCCCGGCCAGCTTTAAGTACCAGACGTAGTAACATTTGAGGATGAAGTTTGTGTCGCTGCATCCGAATGTGTTCCCTACTCTCCTGTGGCTCACGCTGAAGCCACCCAACAAGCCCTGTCATTGTCATCACCAGCCTCTGGGCCTTAAATGCAGGGCCTGATTCACAGGAAGCACCTGTGAGCCAGGCGCTTTCTTCGCCTCTGTCCCAACAAGCCTGCTGCCCAGGGTGCGTGAGGGGCACAGCGGGGATGCGACCAGTGCTCAGCGTCTCTCTCAACCCACCTTGCGCTTCCGAGCTAAGCCCGGCCCCTGCCCCCAAACCTCAGCGGGCCACCTGCCCTCCTAGGGACTTAAGAGCAGTCTGCCCGTCATCCTGGATACCGTCAGTAATTCCCACGTGTTGAGCAAAAGGTGAGACACTGTCCCACTGGGGCTCTGTCGCCCGGAGCGAAGAGGACACAGGACAGGCTTTATCAACCTCATCGGGCTAGAGGAAACGGAGCCCGGGAGAAGAAAGGACTTGCCTGAAGCCACGTAACAGGAACCCAGGCGGCCTGACTCACCGTCTGGCCTCCCTTCCCCTGCACCCCAAGTTGCCCCTTTCTTGTCCTTCTTCCGACACTGGGACCGGCCTATTTGCAAAGAGGAAGAACCACTCGTGGGTTTCCAAAGTCCACCTTGGACTTAATCGTCAGTGGAAATGGTGGCAAGCGGATACAAAGCAGACACGGTAACACTCGGTGGGTTGTATCGAGAGGGGACGTCAGTGAAGTTTGGCTGCAGGGGGGCAGGGCTGAGGTCCAGGTGCCAAGACATCCAGGCTTGGGGAGTCTGCTGTGGAGAAACCCAAGAGGACAGACACACACCTGGGTGTCTAAGTGACCCACAGGCTTTAAGGGAAACACTGGGCTTCCCAGAGGGGTGCGGAGCTGTTACAGTGGAGCCTGGGACCAGGGGAAGGCACAGAGGACAGCCAGCATCCCGCGGAAAGTACTACAGCATTTCTCCTCCAGGCTCCCACAGCGGGCAGCCCAGCTGGGGAACAAGGAAGCGTCCACACAGCATTGACCAGGTTAAGTTGCGCTGGAAATGTCCTGCCCGAGTCTTTCCTGAGACTGAAGACACGTCCCGCACAGGGCTGGGCACAGGATAGACACTGGCGGATGGATGCCTGCTGAATGAACTGCAAACCCACAAAGCCAGGCGCTGCCCTGTGGCTGCAAGCTGGCTCTGCCCACATTTCAGGAGGTCTGGCTTCTTTCTAAAAACAAGGAAATGATTCCATGGATACCAGAGAGTCTTCTTTCCTTCTACCAAGGCACGAATGAGAGTTCTCAGAGCCAAGGAAGTTCTATGAAGGATTCCCCTTCCCCCACAAAAGCCCGCAGCTTATCGCTCCCTCGATCAGTGCTCCTTGAAGTGTGGTCCCCCCCATCAATAGCAGCACAGTCACGTGGGAACTTGTGAGATGCAAATTTCCAGGACCCACCCCAGACCTAATGAATCAGAAACTCTGAAGGCGGGTGGGGCCCAGAAATCTGTTTTAACAAGCTCTTCAGGTGATTCTGATGCAAGCGACTGAGAACCAGTGCTCTAGATAAACCCCCCAACTAAGACCCCTCCTGTACAGAGCAGCTTCTTCCTCAAATCCCAAATAACTGATGTCACAATCACTCATCATTAGCATCAAATTCCTCCAAAATCATTTATTCAGCATCTGTTGCAAGTGTATCTAGATAATCATAGACACATAGTGTCTATGTATAGATACATAGTGTCAATAATATATAAGAAAAGGGAAAATATAAATAAGCTCCAAACTTGTTACAATTATACACGTTTGTGTCTGTGTTTTTCCCACTCCCTAAAATCTTCTAAACTCCCTGAGCATGGGACTCAGCTGGCCCTGGAACATCCGCCCACCTCTGGGGACTTGCCCACAGGTCATTCAGTCCACTATAGATGAGCTGGGAGCTAAACTGGCCACCATCCAACCGAGTTCACACCCAGCTGGGCCCCAGGGCTTACAGTCCAAGACTTGTCTGAAACCACAGTCCTGGGACGTTCGATGCTTCCCTCCTGGACACTTCTTGCTTCACTACTTGCCCTCTTCCTGCTCCACAAGTCACGTCTCAGAGAGCATGTCTCCTGCCCCCCTCTCGCCCGCAGCCCGGATTGGGCCTCCACGTCTGGTCCCTCCCTCTCCTCCTCCCAGACTAACCTCGCCCCATCAGCTCTAAGATGCTGGTAGCTCAGGGAGCCTCCTTGCTCAGGGTGCAGCACTGTGCCTCCTTGTTCCCCCCTGTCACACATGAATAGGTTCTGGGCCATGGGAATTTGAGGACAGCTCAGCCCAGCCTGAGCATTCGGCGGGGTCCCCCTAGGAGCATGCCACAGGAAGCCCAGCTGGAGGCCTGGGCCTGCAACATGGACCCCTCTGAAAGCCTCATGAAAGCATTCCAGGATGCAATAAACCCGTCAGGCCCTGGCTAATTTATATCTATGTGGATGATTTCCCATTTTTCAGAATGTAAATGTTTAGATTGCAGCATTCCCCTGCCTCGGCATCCGGGGTCCTGGCACGTAAGTGGTGAAATCAGCCTGCCTTTCCACAGGGATCCTTAGATGGAAGAGCCACAATGCCAGCATCCAGCGGCTGGGAAGAGAGTCCTGCTCAACAGCGCATGTGCAAACCACCCCACCTTCCCCTCCAGAGGCAGTCCACCAGCATTTGCTTAATGTCAAGAAGTCTCACTTTTTACAGGGAACGGGAGGAGAAATGGAGCTTTCAAAAGCAGGGCCTCAGAGCCGGGAGAGCTACTCAGATTAGCTAGGTATTATTCCAAGATGTCATTCCTTTTATATTTCTTTCCAAAATGGTCCTCGTTTGCTCTGGCCTCAAATACATTTTATTAGATCTTTGCATTGTATAAACAGGCAAAAGAAGTAGATTAGTGGAAATAAATATAACACAACAATCCAAAGAAACAGTCCAGTCTAGCTGACCAGGTCCTGAGCATCCCACTGCCGGCTCTGTCCAGGGCTGCGTGCACTAACCCATGAGACCCTGCCAGCCTACACCCTGGGTGGTCCCCCTGCAAGGGCAGTCCCCAGGAAAGAGAAGCCCCACCAAGGAAGCCATGAGCCCAGGGAACCACTAGCATCTCCCTGGGTTCCAGACATAGGACAACCAGTTCCCTGAGACCAAGGGAACTCCAGGCAAGGACCCCCAAGTACGTGAACTACTTCAACCAGAGCACGCCCATCATCCCAGCACCATGTTACACAGATGGGTGTCGCTTAGTGCAAGTATGAGCCCTGCAAGCCACTGAGCCTTTCTCTTTCCTCACTGGCAACGTGAGGCAGAGAATATCTGACCCTCCCCACCTACAAAGGGTGATGTGAGAAGTCCAGATATGCTGCAGGGGAAGGCTTGAGA
The DNA here is from genome assembly GCF_054644295.1 of Miniopterus natalensis. Classification (NCBI taxonomy): domain Eukaryota; kingdom Metazoa; phylum Chordata; class Mammalia; order Chiroptera; family Miniopteridae; genus Miniopterus; species Miniopterus natalensis. The sequence continues at coordinate 20,640,523 of NC_142084.1, forward strand.
GTCCTAGAAGGCAGTAGAATGCTGAGCCTCAGAGCATCCTCTCTGACGTGAGTCAAGTTGCCCAGGTATAGTCCACTACCTCCTGGCTGTGTGTCCTTGGCCCGTCACCTCACCTGTCTGAGCCTCAGCTGCTTTACCAATAAGATGGAGATGATATAGCACCAATCTCCTAGGTTATTAATAATGAACATGCATTGAGTATTTACTGTCCCGATCTCAGGGGCAGCCAGGTGACATCACCTGAGAGTGGATTGTGCACCTCGCTGAATGCTCCACTCCTCAATATGCACTTGGAGGAGTGGACGATGGCGGATGGTCCTCAGGCAGCATTTGTGAGAATGAGTCCCAGCATGAGAGGCCTGTGGGGCGGGGCGAGGCAGAAGGCAGGCATGAACCAGCAACAGGCTCTAACCCAGAGGGCCAGGACCCAGCCATGGCCCTCAGCTCCAGCCAAGATCACCCTCTTTGTCAGGAGTGGCAGCATCAGATGGTTGGTATAATCACCACTATGACCTGTACAGCCACGTCCTGGGGATCCACAGCAAAACAAGTCAAGCCCATCTGGGGCTGCCCCCTCGCAGTCATGGTGCCTGAGCTTCACCTAGTCACCTGAGGCCAAGGTGTTCAGGCATATGCTCAAAAGTGAGCCTAAGTCCCATCCCAGCTTCGCCCCAGGTCTAAAGCTCACTGGAGGCTGGCCACGGCACCAAGGGGCTCCTTCTGTCTCAGGTCTCTGCAAACCTGGCCTTGTCCAGCTTCCTGTTCAGCCCCAGTTCCCTTCCTGGTCTGCGCCAAGGGGACAAAGGATTAGCAAGACCACCCCCACTCAGCCCAGTCAGACAGTCCGCGTGACTGCTCCAACACTTCCTGGCCGACCTGATCACGCATCAAAAGCCCTCCCTGCTCCACCACGGGGCAGCCTGGCTAGGAGGTTTATTCCATTAATTTTCATCCTGGTAATTGGAAGCAGCTCCCCTCGGAGCTCCTATAGGATTTAATGATTTATATAACGTCACATTTCCCACTGCGGCAGCTTAAACTTGCATCTCACCCAGGGATGTTACCACTCCATCCTGCCCCATGGATACTAAGCTGCCCTAGACCTCAGACCCTGCCCAGAGCTGGCATTTCCCCCTCCCCAGGCTCCAGCCTCCTTGGAGCAAGGCCAGGAGATCCAGCCTCCATAGGGGCCTCGGACAGACCCCTTGGTAGAAAGTAGAGTAGAATCCTCCTTGGACCCATGTCCACCATAAAGGGTAATAAAGGCCTTTATGTGCCTATAAAGCAAAATTCCTGCAAAGCCTTTCCATCTCAACATGCCACGTGCAATAAAATGACTACTGCTCATACACGTGCCAGGGTCTACCCACACACACTGCAACAGGTGACATACATATCCCCTGACCTATGGGGGGGGTTCAAATCCCACCTTTGACACCTATCACCTGAGTAATATGGGCCCATCACTTCATCTCATTGAGCTTTACCTCCCCTCTCGGGAACATGGGATAGCAACAGCACCTAATTCACTTGACAGTTGTGAAAACCCAATTGGAATGCATTCATTCATTCGATCATTGAACACCTATTGAGCCCCTATCTTGTGCCAGGCCTATTCTGGGCACAGGAGACACCACACTGATTGACAAGACCCATGCCCTCGTGGCACTTCCATTCCAGTAGCAAGTGACAAATGAATCCACTTAAATTTCAGATAATGCAGAGTGCCGTGAACACAGTGAGACAGGCAGCCACAGCAGTGCTGGGAGGGTTAATTCAAACTGAGGACTGGGATCAAACGAGTTCATGTACATGAGCACCATACAGCTAGAAAATACATCTATAATATACTGTGTTACTATATTAAGAATTATAGATTGTAATTAGCTACGGTGTTTGATGTGGTATTAGCCTGTCACAGCACAGCTGGGCTCACTGAATTGTCAGGTGCCTTCAAGGCCCAAAAGCTCAGTCAGCCTCGAGGGAGCTGTCACTGCCACTTCATTATTGGGGATGATTTCAGGGGGACTCAGCCTGAAGATAGATTATACCCCTCCCACCCAAGTCCTCCTGCCCCTCCTCAGAATGAGTCTGTATGACACCCCCCCCCCATAAGGGCCAGGACCTTGTCTGCCCTGCCCAGAGACCAGCACACTGCAGGTGCTCTGAATGGGTGAAGGAACCAGGCAGGACTCAGATGTTGCCCAGCCCCCCAAAATGACCCACCCCACACAGAGGGACAAATGGAAGGGACCCCATTTTGTCCATATTAACAGTAACATACAGGCCGGACAAGAGACTCTGCAATGCCTCTCCACGTCCTGCTCTGCCAAGACTGTCACCCCCCTCAATAACCAGCTCAGGCAGTCCTTCAGCTCACCACACCCCAGCAACCAGGTGATGAGCCAGGCTCACTCACACCATCCAGTAGCTGGGGCAACAGAGGTGCAGCAAGGTCGCCCAGAGGTCACACAGGCATATAGCCTGTCCCAAGGGCGGAGCCTTGACCCATCCACGGCTCACTTCCTGCAGGGCCAGACGAGTCTGTCTGAACCAGGAGGAACGACTGGCCTTCTACTGCACGTGTGGCCCCAGGCCAAGCACCATAACTGGCATGAGAACAAAGCAGTGCTGGCCGTGCCATCAGAGGGGACATGGTGACTCGTGCTCCCTTCGGCAAACTTCTGCCAAGCACACCCTAGACTGTATCACACCGTCCCCTCTTCGAGAAGCTGTGCACAGCGAGGGTTTACTGCAAGTCTGCTGAGAGGGGGCAAAAGCTACAGAGGTGGAAAGAGATACTGATGGGGGCAGGGGAGGCCAGACTGGAGGGGGAAGGGGCAGAAGAACAGAATCAAGGTTAAGGTCCTGGAGATGGAGGTCCTGGGGCCACGGCCTAGTAATGCTGACGAGGACTAGGCTGGGCAGGGCAGCCCAGGACATGTGGAAACCTGGTAGCCCAGAATCAATCAGGGGACAACATGATGAGAGGGTGCAGCCTTTTCAAAGCCATAGTCAGGAGAACCGAGTCCCAGGATCAAGAACAGCAACCTTACGTGGAGCCTGGGGATCACGGCGGTGCTCAGCCAAAGGTCCCCATTATATACCTACAACCTGCCATCTTGGGTGCCTCTCCCTCCACCTGCCCTAGGGACGGCTCAGAAACCCAGAGCCAGGTACAGGACTGCAGGGATCATCCATCTGCCAGGGGAACCCTGAGCCCTTTGAGGGGACAGGTTGGCTGCTTCCCAAAGGAAACCCCACAAGGACACAGGAGAGTGGAGACTCCCAAGGGCTCAGGGCCAGGGCGTGGCATGGCCCTACCTGGGTTGACCATCCTGCAACAGAGGACATGGGACAAGTAGCTTCACACCTAGCACAGGTGGGGCACCCTTCTCCCATCAGCAATGCTCCAGGCAGTTGGACAAAGCTGCTCAGCCCCACCTTTCAACGAGGTCAGGGCATCGGCACCATGAGGCCGGGACCCTCAGACCACACCCTTGACATCTGGGAAACACCTGGGCCCTGACACTCAACTCAGTCCCTTGGCAGCTACCTCATGTCACATCTGCTCCAGACTCCAGTCTGCAGGGCCCAGTAAAATCTCTTAAAGGGAGTTGGAAAATCTATTGCTTCCACCTCCTTCCTGGAATGAAAAGGTGTGGGGGTCATGCTACCTCTGCTCACATACCTTCAGAGCTGGGAAGTGGCCCCACGGTGGCCGGGTCCCTAGATGGCCACCCTCATAGTAAGTTGCTCCTCACAGTGAGCTGACATCTGTCTGTCCATAACTTCCACAGGACAGCCTGGGGCCTGCCCTCCAAGGACACACAATCAGACAGCCTCCTCTTCTATCCGAGCCCTTCACTACCTGAAGATACCAAGTCCCTCAGCATCAGTGATCATCCCCAGGGCAGCAGCCATGTGCCAGGCAGCGAAGGAGGGGACAGGAGAAGGTAAGAGCCCAGCCCTGCACGTCACATCGGGTGGGAAGCGAGTGAAAAGGGAACTCGGGTCAGTGCGATAAGCGCTCCCACAAAGCTGAGCCAAGGACGCCGGGAGCATGGGGGAGGGTGCTGCCAACTTTCAGTGCTCAGTGAAGCGTCACAGAGGAGGCCACGCCCAGAGTGGACCGAGACACCAGAATAAGGCTCCTCGTGGGAAAGAGCATTCTGAGTACAGAGAAGAGCAGGTGCCCAGCAAGGCCCTGGGTGAGTAGGGTCTGAGAAGGCCAAGGACCAGAGGCCAGAGCAGGACAGGCCAAGGAGCCTCTTCCCCTGCTCCCGCCCCAACCCCACCGAGTCACCTGCTCCAGGTTCCCAGTCCTCTTCCCAGGGCTCCTGGTTTCTCACAGCCTCCCGATCAGCAAAGGATCCTCTAGAGGTGGAGAGTTTAGCAAGCTGGCCCTGGTGGTGCCCAGTATGCAGTCACTCATTCATTCATTTCTCTCTCACATTTATACATATATTATACTCAATCTCCCTTGCCTGCTAAAACTGTCATGAGGCTGTTTTACAGCCTGGGAGGCCTGTCCAGCCAGTCATGCCTCCTCCCTCAGCTCACTGGACCCTGGTACCACGTGAATTGAGATTAGGTGGCAGGGGATGGCCCAAGTCACCTTTCTAATAACTCTCTTCCTCCCTAGAGGAACCATGGCACCGTCTCTGCTCCTCGCATAGCCAGAACTGGCTGGGGGCATGGTTCCCATAGTTGGAGATCTCAGTCTTCTTCCAGATTCTAAAATGGCACCACCACCACCACCCCATCCAGGCCAGAGCTCATTCTCCCAACAAATATTTATTAAGCTCCCACTCCACTGTCAGCACTGAACAAGTAGATTCTAAAGTTTCCACCCTTAGGACACAGCAATAAATCCCTGAGCCCCTCACAACTTCCAAACCGTGTACTCATCAAAGATGTATGGGCCTCCAACTAGGGCCTGCACTGTTGTACGCACTGGGAACACAGATAGGAGCCTGATGACTGGGGTCCTGGCCTTCATGGAGCTGATTTTCTAGAGGGAAGACAAGTAACAAATAAGCAAATATGGTAAGTGCTATGAAGATAAATTCGGTAATGTGATAAAGTGACAGGGGGGGGGGGCAGCACTTTGGGTGGTCAGGAAAAATCTAAGAGGTGACCTTTGAGCTGAGATCTGAATGATAGAGTTTTTTCCACCCAAAAATCTGGAGAAATAGTGTTTCAATCAGAGGAAACAGGATGTGCCAAGGACCTAAGGTGGGCATAAGAGTGGCTTGCTCACGTAACAGAAAGCTGGCCCTTAGTGAGCAAGAAGGCGCAGTGAAAAAAGCCATTTGCTACCATTAGAAGTGCTTAGGTTTTGATTCTAGGCTAAGCGTGGGGAGTTTCCCCCTACTTTCCCCTCTAGCATCACCTGCATGAGCTAGGTTCTGCTGCAGTAACAAACAACCCTGAAGTCTCCACAGCTTAAATCCTCCCAGGTTTTTACTTCTTTACATTACACACCAATCATGGGTCAGCTGGGGTTTCTGTCCTCCTGCCTGATCCACACCCTGGGGCCGAGCACCCAGATGGGCCATTATCTACCATTCTGTGCCAGAAGAAGAGTCAGGCTGATCACATGCTGGGTTCTTACATGGCCACACCTAACAGCAAGGGCACCGGGAAATGAAGTCCTGGCCAGGAGGAGAACCAGAAACATTTGGTAGGCAGGACTTAGGACTACCATAGCAAGTGCTTGTTTACTAGATGGAATCCTGGGGTCAGTGGTGAAACAGGCCTGTGAGCTATAAGAGCATCGTTACTAATAGGTGCCAATGGTACTAATGAAAGCAAAGACTCCACTTGACCATGGGAGTGTACATGGGGTCCTAAACCATGCGGCTCTTCTCTTTCACCCATAGTGGGCCTTCCTCTGACTGGGTCTTTTGTTGTGATGTAACCCAATCATGGAAAGCCACCCACGAGGCCCTGCATATGTCAGACTTATTTCCTCAGACCCCTCTCCCTTGCCCAGATCAGCCTCCAAATGCACTGTGTAAATCCCTTCAGGAGGCAGAAGGTGGTCTGGAGCAACAGCCTGGAAATGAGAAAGGCATCTCATTTTCCCAATCTGAAGTCCTCAAAGGCTCTGGATTTGCTCCCTTTGCTCTTCTTTCCCTCTACATAGGCCACTGAGGTGAGGACCTCAAATTCTGATGCAACCATGGTGCCTCTGGGTGAGGCGAAGAGACTTCCAAAACTATAAAGATGTCCAAACATTGGCCCAGCTTCCTACAAACAGACATAAACCACCTCGCTCACATCCGGGCCCACCACACCCCAGCTTGGAGCCTCAGGCAGCCCACTGGTACATGGCGGTGAAAGTGGGGACAGGGGAGAGGGACTCAGCCACACCCAACCCCAACGCATGGCTCCAGGGGTAGGGATACCTTTGATGGTGACTACCTTCACCCCTCAGCTGAGCAATGACAGCCCCACACACTAGATTCAGTGCCAAGCTGCCTAAATCCAGTTATTTTTAATCTGTTTATCCCATTTCAAGCTCTATGTCACCACTTGTTATCATAACAGAGAGCACCTGGACATGTCTTGGAAAAGCAACAAATAAGCTTTAGAGAGTGTCGGGGATTGCCAGGAACACCAACTGTGTGTCTAGCCTGATGCCCCAGTTGCGACAAACCAGATTTCTTTCTTCCCTTCACATAAAAAGCCTAATCCAGATAAGCCAGCCAACAATGGCTGCCTGGTCTCGCAAGACCTTCCTTCCCCCTCATTTCCCCTGTGCCTGGTGACTGGGCTCACCTGGTGACTTCAGCCTGGCACAAGACTGAATGCAGATCCTGCCAAACACCAGGCCCCAAGATTGTCAACGATTTCCCTCCCTTCCGTGTGCCAGTTTCTGGCCAACCTGTCCAGCAATAGCCAGAGCAGCTGGGGATCAGGACAGGTAAGTCCATGGCATGGGCATCTATTTAGACAGTCCAAGAGGGCACAAGTATCATCCTGACCAAGTCCTGCCAACCCGTCCCCTGAGAGGCCGCAGACGACTGCAGCAGAGCCAGCTTCTGCTCCCATGGCTGGGTGTTACAGGCCACACAGCAGTTACCAGAGGGGCTGGGAGGAGTAGATGCTCTGGAGGCTGATCCACAGTGTTGCCCTCACTCTGATCGGACTCCTGTGGGGTTCCAAGACCCAAGCTCATTCTCTCTCTCTCTCAGCATGACTTCCATCATCACCATCACAATGGCTCCCACTAGCTAAGCACTTATTATGCCCCAGATCCTGTGCTAGGCTCTTGAGACAGTGCCTGAAGTGATCCCCATGGTAACCATCACCATCATCACATCAGACCAATTAAACACCGTCTTGGCCTTGGTCACCGTCTGAGAAGCAGCAGAACCTGAAGTCATCCATAGAGGATGACTGGCTCTCATCTCTGGTTGAAAAGGAGACAGAGAGCCCATTGGGACACTGTCCCACCCAGACTGTACCAGGATTCGGGGGTCCAGGTCCAAGCTCAGCTTTCATTCTTTGCTTTCATTAATGCCATTGGTGCCTGTTAGTCAATGACAATGCTCTTAGAGCTCACAGGACCGTTTTACCACTGACCCCAGGATTCCATCCAGTAAACAAGCACTTGCTACGGTCGTCCTAAGTCCTGCCTACCAAATGTTTCTGGTTCTCCTCCTGGCCATGTGGTAGGACTTCACTTCCCTGCCCCCTTGATGATAAGTGTGGCCATGTAAAAACCCAGCATGTAATCAGCCAGCACCTCTCCACTGAGCACCTACTGTGTGCTTGCCACGCGCAAGGTGCCATGCAGGAGACATGTGAGGAGAAAGCAGCATCCCTGCTCCCAGAAGGGTCCAGCTTGGTGGACAGATCTGTATCTGGTGCACGGAGAGAGTGCCCAGGGGCATCAGGCAGCAGACCCATCCTCTCCATGCCCACTGTCCTCCCTGGCCCATGCCCTCATCACCTCGGATTCTCCAACAGCTTTTGGAGGAGTCTCCTCTCTTCTAATCCATAGCCACATGACCAGGAAATTCTGATTGTCATTCTCTTGCTCAAAAACCTTCAATGGTTCTCATCACCCCCTCATCCATTCAGTTACTGAGTGCCCACCATGTGCCAGGCACTGTGTCGAGAGTAGTGGCTATGGTGGCAGGCAAGAGAACAAAGCTTATGTCCTAGTCAAGGAAACAACTTGCTCTCCAGAGCAAGGTCAGACCTTCAGCGTCTAAGGGACTAGCTCTGCCATCAGACCCAGGAGTTCAAGTCTCCTGTCTGCCATTCACTGCACGTGCTGGCTGTTACTATAACCACCACGGCCACTGCTAGTCCCTTGGACCCTGGAAACTGACCCTGGAGTGAACTGTGGACAAAGACAGCAGGCTGGTGTGGCCAGAGAATGACTGCTGGGCAGTGCCCATGACCTCAGTCTCAAGGGGTGTGAGTGTGGAGCAAAGAAAGAGGAAGATCCCAGGCCAGGGGAGGGGACTGTAAGGGGCCCCATGGCACAGAGTACTTCTGGGGAGGGTGGGTTGGCAGATTTAGGTGGAGACTGAGTTTGGAGAGCAGGAGGCAGTCGTGTAGGTGAGCTTTGTTCTTTATCCATGGAGGCTTCTAGGTGGGCAGTGCCATACCTAGAACTGTCATGAAGGGGGAGGGGTCAGCCAAGGAGCCAAACTGGTCAAGAGAGACAAGCTGGGGGGACACTGTGGTCATGGAGGAGCCTTAGGTAAGAGGTGCTGAGGGGCTGCCCTTGTGGTGGGGCTGGGGGACTGAGGGAATGAGGCGGCACATGAAGAACAGGCCGTAAGGACTGGCAGCTCGGGGGCAGGGGAGGAAGAGCAGGGCCACAGCAGGTGTCCCGTAGCAGCTGCCCTAGCTCTCAGTCCCTACAGCGGAGACGCTCTGAGAGACAACGTGGCACCCGTCTCCCTGCCTCCAGGTGGGCCTGCCTGCCTACCTGGCCAGGCAGGGAGAAGCCTGCACCCAGTTCTTCCCTTGGCCTAAAGCATTGCTCCATTTCTCCGTCGCCATGGAAAAATGAAATCACAGCCACATCCTCCCAGCACCCCAGGCAAGCATCCCCCTCCTCACCCGACCCTTGGCAGAGCAGCCCCACCAACCCGCCCCAGGTCTCCTTTGCCCCGTCTCAACCAGTGTCACTGACAGCATTGGTGACAGGCCTCTGGGGAGAGAGCTGACCTGCCCGTGAGGAGAAGGCCCCGCCGCCACTCACATAGCACCCCAATTAAACCTGCCTCGGGGCGGCACGTGGCTTTGAACATCCGGAGAAAAGCTCAACCACATCCAGCCACATCAACGTAAAACAAAACCACGATGAAATGCAGTTTTTCACCAATCAGATTGGCAAAGACCAGCACATTTTATACGGCTCCGCATAGGTGCAGATATGGGGACAAAAGCCACTTGCCCTTCCCTGGTGAGAGAAGAAATTGGTACAAGCAATATGGCAGTATCAATCAAACTAAAAAATGCACCTCCGCTTCCATCAGCATCTCCACTTGCAGGAATTTCTCCCACAGGTGCACATGCTCACTAAGACCCCTGCTGCTGCAGCGCTGCTACTACAGCAAAGGCAGGAGGCGTCCACAAAGCCCACCCCTGGGAACTGGTCGGAAAAGGCATGGCCCGGCCACATCATGGAATACTACGCAGCCATTAAACACAGTGAGGCAGCTCTGCGTGCGCCGACATGGAGAGCGCGTCAAGGTATGCCAGGCACTGAAAGGAAAAAATGGAATGGTCATGTTGGCACGTAGAGTACGCTGCTATTCACGTAAAAGAAAAATCTGGAGGCATCAAATACATGCACAAGCACTGATCCTGTATGCTTGGCTGAGCACATCTCTGAGGGGGCACAAAGGCTACACTGAAAACCATGGTTGCCTCTAGGGAGGGGAACGGATGGGTAGCAACAGGCGGAGGGAGGCAGCTGTCGCCGTCGACCCTTTTGTACCACAGACCCTTTGATAGTTTCACTAGGTGTCCATATTACCTTAAGGAAATCCACACACCAACACCTTTATAGGACGGCATTTCTCATGCCCGCATCCACCTGTTAGATTCTTCCTGCCCCTACCGCAGGGAGTCGCTGGCAAATGCACCCATGTGCTATTTCCCCCAAACCCTCAAGTGCCCAACACTGTGCCTGGCACATGGGGTGCTTGGCAAAAGGCTGGGTTGGGGAGTACCAGCACTTCAGGTTCTAGGGTCTCCAGTTCTCCCTGGCAAGCCGGCCAAGGTCAGAGCGTGCTCTCCCGCCAGCTGTATGGGGAAGGCCACCAGCCTCCAACTGTAGTGCTCTGTAGTGAACAGCCCCCTTTCCCAAAAGTACACCCTTGAAGGCCAGCACTATGTTCTGGAAAGACTCCTGAGGCAGGCATGGCACCTGCACAGTGCCCGCAGAGAGCTGCCTGTGGTCCCGGGAATGGCCCATGTTGACTAATTTCTGTACATAATTCCACCCAGGATGAGTCAACAGCAGGGCAGACAGGACGCTCCACAGGCTGGCTCCAAAGCTGTTGAGAAGGGTGGGAAGGCAGAGAACTGGGTGCCCCAGCCACTGACAAAGTGGCCCACCCAGGCCCCTCTCAGATCAGGGGCTCCATCTGCAGGGGCTCCTGTGAGGATCCCCCAGGCCCTGCCACAGGCTCAACCACCTGGGATGGGGAAAGGTACCCTGCTCCTCAACCGCACCCCGGGCTGGCCCCTCACTCTGTCGTGAGCCTCTGCTCCACCAGATTCCACCTAACCACCCTCCAGAGACAGCCACTGATTATGCGATGCCATTTATCAAGCCCTGTGTCCTCTAACAAGTCACCATGACCTGGCAGTAGGCCCAGGGGCTGACCCTTCCTATCCCTGGGCACCTGCCTGAATAGGCAGGCTTTTCAAGACGTTCAGATCCTTTCCGACTACTTACTGCCTGGGACATCTGGGGCCAGCCCTTTCATTTCTAGTGCCTCAGTCTCCTTGCCTATACAGTGGGCTCATGACACCCTTCTCTCTGGGTTGTGAGGATTGAGTGGGCTCATAAACCCAGTGCAATTAGCACATGGTCAGAGCTCAGTAACTGGTGGCTGCCATCAGGATTCCCAGGAAATCCATCCCACAGGCCTGGGCAGGGAGGCGCAACAGAGTGTCCAAGGAAAGGAGGGCCACTCCCTCCTGGCCTTGGCGCTTTGCAAAGACCAGTAGCAGCACCTCCATCCACACCTTTGTTTGCTCTCAGTCTCCTCTCCCCAGTCGGGCCTTCCCATCCCAGCCCCTGCTCCTGGAGCAGCAGCAAACCCTTGTCAGCAAACAGCACATTAATTGCTTCTTGGCCGGGTTTCAAATGATATCACAGAACCGGGCTGCTCAATTTGAGCGAATGGAAAGGAGGAAGGAGGGGCACCCGGCAACCGGAGCAAGAGCCCAGGATGATGGGTAGCTCCAATTACTAATTAATTGACTGCTCAGATGGAACAAATCTGAAACCCCAACAGGTTGAGCGAGCGAGCCCCGGGCTCCCGGCCAGCACCTTTCATCAGAGGAGAGCAGAGCTCTCTGGTCTTGACCACCTTCGGGAGGGGGAGCCCTGGAGTCCTGCCGCCCACTATCCAGAGAAGCTAACGGAGCTAACCCTGTCCCGGCCAGCAGGTCCCTGGACTTTTCACTCCATCACTCATTCAGCCGTCATGTGTTGAGTTCCTTTATGTACTAGACAGCAAGCTCCAGGAGGGGGGGACTCAACTCCAGTGCTCAGGGCTGCACCCCAGTCCTAGCACAGTGCCTGGCATAAAAGGCATTGAACAAACATTGCGCAATTAGCGCACATTGCAAAAGTGAAAGAATGAATGAAACAGCGGATGCTGAGCGTGGTGCTAGGTTCTTAGGACACAACACCGAACAAACTCAGTACAGGTCCTGGCCTTATGGCACTGACGCTCTGGTGCCGGGATGGCTGTTAACCAAATAACTAGGTAATTTAAAACAATATTGTAACCACAGTAAGTACCATGAAGAAGTCCACAAAGGCCAGAGGATGAGGAGAGTGGAACGTGTCCCCAACAGGGAGGCCATGGATCCAGACACTAGTGAGGAGAGGCTTGTCACCACCTGTGTGCCAACCCAGGGTAGCTTCTCCCAACCCCAGACTCCCTGGGCTCCCCCCACAAGGGCACTGGCACACCCCTCCACCACAGAAGACCACCCACTCAGTGGTCTCAGTATCCACAAGCCGGAACCAGGTGTTGACTGCGGAGAATTTCCTGGAGAACTGTGCCTCCATGGCACTGCCCGGATGCGGAGGGCACCACAGGCATGGATGAACACACAGGGCCTGGAGATGCCAGACCATGTGGGACCCCAAACTCCCCAGGCACTTTTCTTCACACCCAGGCCCTGGAGACATTCTGAGAACGCCCAGACCACCATTCCCAGCTGGTGTCTCTGGGCCTCTCAATGCCTGAGTGTCAAGATGTGGCACTGCCCCCCCTCGTTTATCCACTTTATGCTCCTGGAGACTGAGAAGGCTATGTTTCCAGAAGCATATTTGGGGAGGGTGGGGCACAGGCCTGGGTTTAGGTCTCAGCTCTGCTCCTTCCTATGAGATCTGGGAAAAATTATGAGCCACCTTCTTTTCTAAGACAGAATAAAACTATCAGTCGAGGAACAGCCACCATGTCGCATATACAAAAATATAGGCACACTGACCCTGAGGTTCACCGCTGATGACTTCTGTTACCATGGCTCCCTTTTCTAATTATTGGGGTGGAATATGGGAAACCATTCTGGGCCCCCATTTCTGCTTCTCTCTACAGGCCTTTCTACCTGTCCCACCTTTTACCTCCCTGGTATGTGTGTTACCAGCTCCCAGCTGCCTCCTTCTTGTACCCTGGGTTCAGGGTCCCTTTCCACTCAGAGCTGCCTAATATTTGGAAAGTGGCAAATCATTTTGAAGTATGACCTGTATCAACATTCATCAGTGATGGCTCCAGAATTTCTGTAGAACAGGGGCTTAAAGGCAGCCATTTGCTTAGGAAGAAGACTAGGAGCTTGTCTAGAAACCCAGTTTTTTTGTGGATCCTGTTTATTTGGGAAATGTTGATGGATACTGGGGGGCACCCTCAGCCCCGCCACTGTTAATAGTAACAGCAACAAGCACCTGCATTGATTGTACCAAGCACTGTGCCCAGAGCCTGACACACATCGTCTCCTTTAATTCTCTGAATAACCAATGAGGTACTCTCTCTGTTTTTACAGATAAGTGAAACCAAGGTTTAGGGGTGCTGAGTAACTTGCAGCTGGCTCAGGACCAAAGGCAAGACTCGAACCCAGGTTTGGCAGATGGCAAATCCACCACTGTTGTTCAATGCAACTGCTACCCCCCTGGCCCCTTGCTCCCAACTGCCCCATGCTCCACTCGAGGACACCCGTCCCACCCGCTCGACCACCCAGGCCGCCAGTCTGCAGCTGGAGGGCTTCAAGCTTCAAACTTCAAACTTCCCGCAAATGGATTTCTGAGCAGGGTCTTTTTTTTTCCCTGGCGGGAAGCTGACAAGGCTGTTCCTCTTGGTTCCTGCTGTCTAGGGCTTTTGAAAACATTAGGGGGGCTTAGACCAACTCGGGAGGCTGGTGGGTGCCGGCTCCAGTCTGAGCCTCTCACTTGGGTCCCACCCCTAACTAAGGGAAGTGTGGGGGCTCCCAAATTCCCCTGAGGAGTGTGCTCCCTCCCCAACACACCTGACAGAGTCTCCTGCGCAGATGCCGCTGGCCCCTGGGACTGCACCGCACAATGAGGCCACACCTGCAAGGAATGTCTGTAAATCCCGGGGCTCTGTGCAGGGCAGCCAGATCGCAGGCAACAGCAGCAAATCCCAGGATAAAAGCAGAAGCCATCCTGTTGACAATTCATTCACGTTTCTCCCCCAAATCCATCCACAACAGAACTGTTAAGCTCATGTTTCCTCTCCTGTTGCAAACAATTGTAAAAATGATTGGTATCTGCCCTCGGTGTACAGCCTGTCTGCTTCATCCCCAGGCTAAATCTTTCTGGAAGGGCTGCGTGTGTGAAAAGCATGCGTTCCCCAGACGCACCGCAGATAATGGTTACTCCTAGAAACCGCGATCACTCAGTGCAGGGAAGAGAAATGCAAGGCTGGCCAGCATATTGCTCACTTTCTGGGAGCCAGAGACCTGCTGTGGACTCTGGGCTGGGCACCCGAGGTGGGAAGGCTCAGGGGTATCTGGAGACTGGGTTGTTCTGCAGGGCGACATCCTGCCCCTTGACCTCCCGCATGGGTCTCTCCTGCCGTTGTCTATGGCTCTAAAATCTCTTCTCAAAGTAACAGTGACACTGGGGGGATGGGGGAGGGAAAAGGAACAGAGCTGAGATGGGGCCAGGACACCTGGTTCTGGTTCTGGTTCTGGTCCTGGCTTTGACACTGACAAGCTACACCTTCAGAGAAGAGTCTTCACCTCTCTGGGCTTTGGTTTTCTCATCTGGACATTAGTAACAGACAATCTCCAAGGCCCCACCCAGTTGACATCCCATGAGTGAGACATGGTTCATGAAAGCACCAAAGAGCCAGGGCCAACAGCCAGTCCCCAGTTAAGCCAGAGAGCCAGCATCTGGGGTGCAATTCGGCTCTAGCGAGGTATGTGCACACGGGACCGCAGGGGCTCACACAGATGATGGAAGGGGAAAACATCCTTTTAGCTTGAAGAAGCCCAGAATTAATGCCATGATACAGATTATTTTTTAAACATAAGTTTTTATGTATGACGAAAATGCCTTCCATTTCCCTCCATATCCATCTCCCCTTCTTCCAGCAACAGCCTTAATTTTATTGAAGGATCCGTCCCCCCAACACTCTCGTTCCACATAGGGCTGAGCACGAGCCAATATCTAAGCCAATTGGTACATGGTCTTCCCCTGGCCAAGCAACTGGTTCAGAGGAGGGCACGCAACCAAAGCCAGTCAATCAGAGCGAGCCCCAGGACCTCCACTGGGATTGCTGGGAAGAGCTGCTCCATCTAGCCCACTGAATGAAAAGGAGAGGATGTCGGGGTACAGCTGCTGCAGCCACTTCTAACCACGTGGGACTGAGAACAGAACTATCTGTGTAAAGGAACAAAGAAGGGGGAAAGTCAGCCCTGCCTTGGAGGCAGTCTGGGCTCTGGATCAGGCCACACCAGATCTGCCCAGGGACTACTCAGAGTATTAGAAAGCATCCCATCTGATTCCTCGCATTCCTGATGCCCCTTTAAAGGAGTCCTTTGCTTATTGAAATCAGAACAGACCCAGGGGCATATCCAGCCAATTCCCCAGGTTAGAAGTAGACTCATCCAATCATCTACTGATTCAACAAATATTTACTGAGTGTCAACACTGTGCCATCAACAGTGATCAAGGCACAGTCCCTGGCCTCAAGAGCTCTCAGAGAGGTGGGATACAACCCCACTGACAGGCAGTTTTGCTGCATTGTGAGGACAACTCTAACAGAAGACTATGAAGATTGTGTGTCCACACAGCCTCTAACCGAGTGGGGGAACCACAGAAGGTGTCTACAGGCAACACCATATACCCTCTTAGATTTACAACCAGTGGCCTTTCACACTAATCTCAGTAGCCCTCAAAGCAGCCCTGTGTCAGAGGAAGAGGCAGAGTCCCCAGAGATAGGGAACGACCTGCTCAGGTTCACACAGCAAGTTTGGGGCTGAGCAGGATGGAACCCAGTCTCACAAACTGCACTCCTTCGCCTACATCATGACATCCTTTCTGACTTGATGACTGCATGGGACCCCAGAGCTGGCATCAGAAGGACAAAAACTAGCCCTGTGCCCTCAGAGGTCCCTTAGGAAGGTGCCACAGGGAGTCAGAAGCAGGCTGTGCAGCCGCTGGCCAGGGAGAGGGTCCATGTGCCCGCTGCCTGACAGCAGCCCTGCTGGACATCTCATCGTGGGCCCAGGCTGGGCTCCTGGGAATGGCTTCACCACCACCAGGGTCCCACCAACAGAGGGAAAACTTCAGTCACAAACACTTCACACAAGAACCTGAGCAGAGCCCAGATCATTTGGCCACATTTAACATGATCTGTGAGGATGGCAAAGGGTCTGTGGCCACTGACCTAAGGGGAAGGGCTGAGGGACAGAATCATCCCAACACACAGTCCTCACTTTGAGGGCAATGAGGTCCAGGGTTGAGATGGAAGTAAGTCCTCTCTTGCCTATGTTTTATCATGATAGAGGATCAAGGGAAAAACAAAAGCTATTCAAAGAGATTAAGAATGTAGACTTTGGAACCAAAAAGTTTCGCCCTGGCCAGTTTGGTTCAGTGGTTAGAGCATCAGCCCTCGGACTGAAGGGTCCCGGGTTTGATTCCTGCTGGGAGCATGTGCCTCAGTTGTGGGCTTGACCCCTGGCCCCAGTCGGGGCACATATGGGGGACAACCAACCGATGTGTCTCCCATATCAATGTTTCTCTCTCTCACTCTCTTCCACTCTCTCTGAAAAGTAATGGAAGAAATATCCTCAGGTGTGGATTAAAAAAATAATAAAAATAAAATTTAAAAGTCCTGAGTTTAAGTCCATTAACTAAGCTGTGTATTATGTCCCTTTAAATAACATTAGCAACTAGTAATAATAACAGTCACCTAGGGTTTCTGAACCTCAGTTCCCTCATCTGTAAAATGGAGATGACACCTACCTCCCAGGGCTCCCAGGTAGTACATGTGAAGCACAGAGGGGTGCATAGAAGATGCTGAATGAACAGTAGTAATATTAAGGAGCAATACTATCTTTTGATTACCATTATTATCCCACACAGAGACAGCCACTTTGTCCCCTGGAGAAAATACACACAGCTATAGAATAAAATTGGAGACATACTAATTAAAAATAAGAAAGAACCTGGGGTCTAGAATAATGCCCCCCAAATAAAAATATGAGGGCAAATGTATAATTCACAAAAGCAGCCCATGCCCCTTCCCCCAGAGCTCCAGAGCCTGTACCTGGAAAGTCGTATTCTCCCACAAAGCTAAATGAGGACATCTCCACCAGGACTCAGAACCCTAATTTTCTCTGCCTGTGATGGGAACCCAGGCCACTCAAAAGGGGCCTCCCAACACTCTCAGGTCCCTCGAGTTTCATGGCCAGCCCTAGGACACCCTCAAGTCCCCTAATCCTATAGCACACATGCCATCAGGCCAAGGCTCGGGAGTCCTGGTAGGATTTCTCATATGAGGTCTGTGAGCCCTCTCAAAAACAGGACTGGCTGGCCCTGGTGCAGCCTTGTGGAGGCTCCTCCTGAGGGCTGTCACAGCCCAGTAGCTCCAGTGGTTAGAAGAGGGCAGGCTAAGGTCAGCCTGGTTCCCACTGGGAGCATATTGCCCAGCTGTGGGGCTCAGAGCAGGGTGCTGAAAGCAGGCCCATGGAAATCAATTTCGATTCACAGATCACATGTCACCAGGCCCTGGAAGGACAGGCCGGAGCCTCTGTGGTCCAGTAGGGCCTAGCAAAGGACTCAGGATCAAATACCCACCTTGCCTTGCCTCTTCTCACACTTTCCCCAGAACTGGTTTCAGACTCCGGGCAGCCTGAATTCCCAACATTATCCTTCTCCTGGTCCATCTTTAGGAGTCTCTCCCTGAAGCGACCTGAGCTCCTTGGGCAGCAGCCCCACCTGTCTTGCACCTCAGCTCAGAAGGGACCTGTTGAATCTGTTTAGCATCTTCTCCATTCTGGGCACATCTAGCGCCAAAGCTGACCGTATACAGCCTCATCCTTCAGGAGCTCACAGGGTATCTGTAGCAGCACCAACAATGCCAACAACAGCACAAAAGCTGCCACTGAGTGCCTCCTATATGTCAGTCACTGTGCCAGAAGCGTCTCATATATTTAACCTCAAAACCTGCAAGGTAAGCATTATGTTCCCCATTATACGGATGAATAAACTGAGGGCTCAGAGAGCTAAGGTATCTCCCCAAGGACACATAGAGAGCAACTGCAGAGCTGAAATAGGACCCAGGATTGTCTACGCAGAAAGAACACCGACTTTGGGTTGGCTATATGCACACCACCTTTGCTATTATTTTGTTCAATTATCTTTCTTTAAATAATATTAACAACAGTAATGACAGTAAAAGTAACACCAACAGGGTAGGTATTATATGCCAAACACTTTCTAAAGGCCTCCCATGCATTAACTCACTTAATCCTCAGAAGAGCCCCAGAGGGAGAGCCCATCCCCTAATCAGACAGGAAAAGTGAGCAGCAAGCCCAAGGCCCCAGAGCCTGCGAGTGGCAGAGCCAGGATTTGAACCAGCACCCTGCTTTTACCAGCACGCTCTGCTGCCACCCACCCACTCAGGGTCTCATTCTTGGTTCTACTACCTGGGAAACCTAATACCTAAAAATCTCTCATGCTGCTTAACGTCTTCTCATGTACATCAAACACAATCATAACTATTACCTTCAAAAAAAGTTCCCTGAGGGGCCTCCTGCAGTCATCGTGGGTACCACTGGTCACCCACAGACCACACCCCAGGAAACCCAGCCTTGGGGAGGAGAGGGCCCTGCGGGGTCCAGGGCCATCACAGGGCCCCCATCACTCTGGCCCTGGGCGGCCTGAGGCTTGGAGCTCTAGGGCCACCTGGAGGAGACAGACGTGGGGGCTTGGCCAGCAGCTCAGAAGGAGAGCAGGCCTCCAGGGCACCTAAACCCCACACCCGAGGGGATCAGCCACGCAGAGGCCACGTCCCAGAAAGAACAGAGGGGACGGGGCCACCCCTCAGCTCCTGCCCTGGCACCTCCCCCAAGGGAAGCTCCAGCACCAACCGCCCTCCCCTCCGGCCACTTCCCCCTTCCCTCCAGCCGTTTCCATGGCAACGGTGATCCTCTTGGGAAACAAAAAAACTGTTTTCCTTTCTCTCAAAGGTCACCGAAAATGAGACACCTCTGCCTGTCCTTTACCCAGGTATTTTTACCCCTTGAAGGCCAGTCACCGCGTCACCCACGCTGACCTCTCCACCCCCATCGCTGAGACATGGTGCCACGCCGCACCACAAAAGCCACCACCTCTGCCCTCCCCCAGCACCAACATGGCAACCCCGGCAGGTCTGTTTCAGGGAGACAAGAAATTGGACACTTTAGCAAACACTCCTGCTCTCCCTTCCCCACTGTTCTCTGGCTCAGCAACTGCAGCAGGCGGCCCCTCCGGTCATTCCTCGGGTAGCAGAAGCTACAGGACACACGACACGTTGCTGGGCTGCCCCCGGAGCAGACCGAAACCCGCCAGGAGGAGGAAGGGCGGCTCGCACGGGCGCTGGGAGGAGAGAGGCTTCGAGAGGCGGGTAAGGTCCGTGCAGAGCTCTGCAGCCTCCCTCGGCCCTGGCCACGCCGAGGGCCAGTGTTTGTCTATCTGTCAGCCTCGGCTCCCGCACCGTCTGCTCCCCGCACGCAGGGAGCGAGCTGTGTTCCCAGCTCTGGGCCAGCACCTCTCCCAAGGCCTGGGCTTTCCTCTAACACTCTTCCCACAGCCCCAGGCCCCAAGCTGAGTGCCCGCTGAGGAGCACGAACTGGTGGAGGAATCAGTCCGTCTTGGCCAAATGTCCTGAAACCACACACCTTCTGAAGCTCTAGAGGTTTCCTGGGTGATGCCTTCATTCAGCAAGTGCTCAAAACTGGGTTTTCACACCACACACACCCAGCGTGTCCAAAGGGCTTTCAACCAGTTGCATCTCAGACACAAGTCCCCATCTTGCTGTGTCCATTTTAAGATAGGAATAGGTAACAGCTGGGGCAGGATGCAAATTAAGAGCCTGGTAGATTCGAAAGCCCTGACATGACTGAGTGCAATCAGCAGACCACGGAGGAATGTTCTATGGTACCTACTTCCCGGTGAATGGCCCCAGTGGAAGCGGCCAGGAGGAGAGGCACAGCATGGCCTCCGTCAGTCCCTAACTCTTGCTCCCGTTCCACCCCCCACCTTGGGATGAGGCTCTGAGCTTTGGCTGCACAGGGCTGGCCCCACACTTTCCTCGGATGGCCAGCTAGAGCTGAGCAGCAGCCAAACTCTCAGTCCCAGACACCCCGCAAGGGAGAAAAGCCTGCTGAGCCCTGGGTTTGGACAGTGGGCAGCCACATCCTGACCTGCTCTCTCCTCTCAGCCCTGAACACCATCCTGTCCATGAATCAAGTAACTTTAGACCTTGTCGTCTCTGGCTCGGCACAGAGGGGAAATGTCCAAGTCTGGTCTTCAGCAAGACACCAAGTCCCCAAGGAAAAGGCTGCAGCAGAAATCGATCCAGTGCCAGCGCCCACTTCTTTGCACTACTATAGTGACTACAGGCACAGGTCCTGGAGCTGGACCCTGGAGATCAGAAGATAGCTCCGCCGCTCTGGCGGTGCGACCCTGGACAAGATATTATCACCCACTTCTGTAAGGTGTGGGTACTAATATCCACCTCATAGACTTATTAGGAGGGTTAAAGGAATTAAGGAATTAATACTCATAAGCAACCTAGAACAGCTTCTGGCGTATTTATAAGCACTGTGTTAGCTTTATACTTTTTAAATTTTCAACTTATTATTACCACTAGCCCCAAGGGCATAGCCTCTGAAACAAAAGCTTCTCAATTTCTGAAGTAAAATCCTAACATGTCCTACTCAGGTGGTACCTTAGGAACCACAACTGGCCTAACTTCACCCTCCTCTCTGCCCGCACACACACAGCTCCTGCAGCAGCGGGTGCCAGGTTGGTGTTTACTAATTGAACCAACAAGATGCCAGGTCCCTCCCGCCCCGCCTCCTGGCTCCCAGCTCCTGGGTATCGCTTTACCTCTGTGCTCTGGAAAGTAAGGCACCAAGGCCTACATGGTTCTGCCATCTCAGGAAGCCCATAAAAATACAAAGCACAGCAGAGAGGAAATGAAACCTTGGGAAACAAGATGGTGATCGGGAACAGATCCACAAGGACAACTCCAAGTGAAGAAGGGACACTTTGGATAAGTCACGCGGCTATTTGCTTGCAGGAAAGATATATTTAATGCTGAAACTGAAGCCCAGGAACCAGTGTGCAGCATCACAGAAGCCCTCCACCTCTGCAGGCCTGTCACCTGAGGAATCATGCCAGGGGCACCCCCAGAATGGCTTCCCCAACCAGACACAGGGGCTGGAGAATTCCACAAGGGACTGCGAGCGCCCACACATCTGCACCCTGCAGTAGTAACAGAAACAGAGCCTGCCGGTGTGGAGTCCCCACATTTGTACAGACAGGACCTGACCGTTTACATAAGGCCTGCAAGCCCTTTTTGCATGATGTGAGATGCCAGCAGCAGCCTTGGTTTCCATTGCATAAGAATTCCTAGAGCAAGACCACAGGGGTGCACACCTCTCTTTCACACGGGGGATGCCACAGGGAGGGCGAGCCTTTGAGTTGGGTAAAACTCTGTAAAGCAGCCTGAAGGCAACTGCCCTTAACAAGGGGCCTCTCTCTCCTTTCCACCTGCCTTCATAAGGGCTCCTGCCACTAATGAGATTTCGAGTGGAAGCAAGCATGTAGAGAGAGGAAAAGGTGCTGCACTGAACTTTCCAGAGCCACAGACTAACTTCTAGATCAGTGAGATCCAGCTACGCCAGGAACATGAAATCAGGGGCTCAGGTTCTGAAAGGCATCCTTGGAAATAAGAACTTGACCTTAACCCTGCGGAGTCCTTAGATCACATGAAGGCTCCTAAGAAGTGCCAGTTAAATATGTTAAACTGAGCAGTTGCAACTAGTAGAACCCAAGTCTTTGCCATTTTATTCAAAAATGTTTACTTCATGTTTCCCTATTAAATATAAGCAGCTTCCCCTTGTATATACTCGCACCACATTCACACAATGTGTTCCCCGTCAACATGTGAATTATGGGCACAGGCCCTGAAATGTTAGTTTTGTGCTAAGATAAATATTGGAATGATATTCACTCTGCTTTTTTGTAGTCAACATCACAGTTTGGGATTGAAGCGCAAAGGCACCACCGGCTTTGTTAAGTAACCGAAGGATAACCAGTGATCCTCTTGGGGGAACGGAATCACAGGGGCCTCCTGGAACACTGTCACTGGGCGTTGTAATCGTTGTAGCTGCTGGCAGTGGACCACACAGCTTCTTTGATGGCCCTGGGCAAATACCCGGAGCCTCGGAGCCTGGCGCTGTGAGGAGGACCCTGGCCCTATAAGGATGACAGTGTTCCTCATGAGCCCAGCACCTGTCACCACTGACCCCAACAAGGTACAGCTGAAGCCCCAGCACCATCGCCAAACCCAGCCCGGGCTACCTGATGACTTTACATGAGCTCTAGAAATAAAAAGAAAGAAGGGGGGGAGGTAAAGGAACGCTTAGATATATACCCCTGGAATAAATACCCTCTCTGATTCTGATGTGGCCACATTGGCTAGAAAAAGATGGGTCCTCTGTTCCCAGGGTCCTGCACCTCTCACAGGTGGGCCACCTGAAGGCCTGCCTCTGTGGTCTGACAAAAGCAAGGACCACTGAGGGAGGGGACTGCTCGGAAATGCAGCACACTCTGCTCGGCCACACAAGATTCACATGAGGGCCCTATCTGAGGAAAGCCACAGGGCTCGTGTCCAGGCCACCCACAGTCAACAGCCCACCCCTGGTTCTGGCAGTTCTGATCTTTCTGATCATTCTGAGCTCAAAAAGATGCCTGGGTTGAGTCAGGAAGCGTCTCCCTCTGCAGGTGAGGGAGCTCTGGGATGACAACTCGAACAACCTGAGAGCACTTTGCTGAGCCCTCCCCCCAGATTAATTCTCTCTCAAGTGTCTTAAACCAAGTACAAGGGAATCAGGCAGGTGTGTGGATCCCCATCTCATGGATGTGGAAAGTGAGACTGAGAAAGGCTTAGCCAAGATCGGTAGCTGGTGAGGGAGATCTCCTTGTGGCCCCTCCAGAGTCTGTGTCCAATCTGCTCAAGGGATCTGCCCATGAACTGCATCCCTGGGACCTTCCCTCTGTGCTCTGGAAAGTCTGAAAAACTGGGTCCAGGGTCTCTCATGAGCAGCATATCTTACTGCCTCTCAGGACCTCAATTCCCTCAACTGTAAAATAAGGGGGCTGTCCTGCCCTAGCCAGGTGGCTCAGTTAGTTGGGGCGTTGTCCTGTACACCAACAGGTTGAGGGTTCGATTCCAGGTCAGGGCACATACCTAGGATGCAGGTTCAATCCCCAGTTGGGGCACATATGGGAGGCAACCGATCAATGTTTCTCTCTCCCTCTTCCTCTCTCTGAAAAAAAAAAAGTCAATAAACATATCCTTAGGTAAGGATAAAAAAATAATAAGGGAGCTGTCCTAATTATCATTATGATTGCTGCTACCACCAAAGTATCAGCACATCATTCTCCCTTCCAGCCCTTACCCTGATCATCCATTCAAATCACACAGAGAGCCATGCCCTGCTGAGAGCTATGTACCACCACCTAGGAAGCATCTGCTACCCTGACCCTTCTTTTTGAAGCCCCTCGATGCCCCCAGCCCAGTGGCCTGCATCCCCTGAAACTCGGCCAACAAGGCACAGCAGAGCAGAGCGGGGCTGCTGTTGGCAGTGCACAGGGTGGTGGCTTCTCCCTGCCCTGTGAATACACTCGCTTCCCTGTGGAAAAATGTGACGCGGCTGGATCTGCCTTGGAGAGCATTCGGTTATGATCATTTGAGCTCCATTCAATTATTCCTATGAAATATAGGAGAACACTATAGCTGGTGGCCCGGATTCTTGTTAAGAAAAATAAGTGGGTTTGAATTTCAAACTGGAAGACATCTCTAACCAAAGGATCCAAATGAGTGAAGTAACTTTAGACCTTGTCGTCTCTGCCTGTGCTTTGCTCAGGAGAGAAAGGTGCCTAGTTTACCAGGATTCCAGGCCCATTCTGGTGATGTGCTCAGCTCAAACCCAGCTAATTAAATTAAGCCACAGCTGCCTCACTCCGAAGCGGGGAAGAAGGGGCCCCATAAATTATGCTGCCCTGAGCTCCCCACAAATTGCCTCTCCCCAAAGAGGACCTCTCCATTGGAGAAGACGCATCCAAGGCAGTGTGTGGCAGTGAGGCCCTGTAATTGGCCCTCCACTTAGCGTGGCCTCTCCCACTCACCCGTCAGCAGAGAATAAAGAGCGGCCAAGGCTTGGGGAGGCTCAACAAGCAGGGAGAAGAGAAGGTTTTGCACTCCAGGGCCCAGGCCAGCCGGCCAGTCTTGCTCCAGCCGGCCCAGAGTGGCCGGGGAGCAGTGGGGGCAGGGAGGACCGGAACCTTCTCCTAGGTGTGGCCTTGCTGTTTCATTGTAGACATACTTCTCATAGCCCACAAGCCACACTGGCAGGTAGTGACCTGGGCAGTGCACAGTCAGCATGTCCTCTGGGGACTGCACAAGCCCTGGGGTGGTGTGTGTGAACAGTTGTGTCTGCTACTCAGAACCCCAGAGTGGAGGCCCCGGATCTGCAGAGCAAGTAAACCAGGAAGGACTTCCTGGAGGAAGAGCAGGAAAGGAATGACCCTTGGGACTCCTGCACACTTACCTCTGCCCCGGTACCTTCACTTAGGTCTCCCTCCTTCTTCCCCAAACACCCAATGTGGGGACAGGCAGGGGGAGTTGGTCCAGATCGTGTGTCTGCCTCTCTGTGCTCCCTGCACAAGGTACTATTTTTCTGCCAAAGCCAAGGAAAAACTCTCCATCCTTTTAGCGATAGGAATGGCCCCCATTATGTGCAGGAAATCCCCCCAGATACGAAGGGAGGAAGATCAGCAAGAGACGAGCAGCAGGGAAAGTAAAAATGCAGGCAGGCTGGGATGGGAAGTTTGCAGCGCGCTAATCCCCCCCGCACCAAGGGACTGATTTTAACAAGGCAGGCTGTCTGCGAGCTGCTCCGGGTTGACTCACGTGTGCTGTTGTGGCAGGCTCTTCTGCTTTGTTCCGCATTCGGAATTTTCTCATTTCAGGCTTTCTTATCCAAAAAATGACTGTGCTGTGAAAACCAGCCCCACTTTGGACAACTCCTCCATTTAAGGGACATTTTTTACACATCACTTCTGTGTACTATGCTGCCACTCAAAAAGGCAGGGTGGAGAGGGCGATTTCAGGCCAACTCCCCATCACATCTGCCTCTGCTCCCTGCTGAGCTGGGGCAAGGTCCCTGGGGAACACGCAGCACTCCTCAGCTGAGGGGAAGGCTGGGTAATTGGGTTCTGCAGCTATGAAAACCCAGCAGGCCGCAGGGGAGCCCAGGCAGGTCCTTCCCCACATGGCTTTCTCGAACCTCTCTCGCCGGATTTGGACAATAGCTATAATAGCAGACATGATTGAGCCCCAGGCACCAGGCACTGTGCCAGGCGCTTTACATGCACCATTTCATTCTCACAGCAACTCTGAGGAGGGCACCATTATCCCCTCTTATAGACAAAGAAACTGAGGCTTGAAGGAGCCAAGGGAGCTGGCCGAGGTCCCACAGATGACCACTGATGGACCTGGGTCTCCAACCCAGGGCTGACTCCCAAAAGCCCATCCTTCAGGGCCCTGCCTCTCAGGCTGTGCATCCATCTGCTCCAACCTGTGGCTTGACTTTGGGAAGCCATGGGTGCAGGGAGCTAGGCTGGGAAGAACTGGTGAATACAAAAAAGAAATCCAAGTCTGCTGGGTTCCCTGCTTTCCTGGTAAGCCAGTCCTGGCACGTCACTGGGAGGGTGGATTCCTAGGTGTGCCATGGACAGAGCTGCCACAGTCCAGCAACAGATCCCAAGCCAGGGAGCAGTGTGGGACCGTCCAGGAGTCATGGGAGCAGCGTCTGGGGTGGTGCCAGAGGCAGCTGGGATATCAGAAGGCCACTCCTCTCTATACCCAATCATGTCTCCCAGAGGGCTGGAGCAGGAGGCAGCCGGCTGGGCCACATTCTGAGTCACAGAGGGGTGTGGGTGATGCCAGGAAGCTGAGCCGACAATTGACCTTCTCCCTGAGGTCACTGTCAACACAGTGCTGGTCACATGACAAGCCAATGGCTTAACCCAATTCAAAAGGGGAGAGGGCAACTGGATGGGCATGTGATGTGACCAGCATTGGAGTCCACCAATCCCAGGAAGGAGGACCAGCAGACAATGTCTTTGGCAGAGCCTGCACCACGTGACAAAGGCCAGCCCCAAATGCAGGCACCCATCGGCATGCTCTCAGTCACTGGAACGCTGGGATGAGGTGGCCATATCTTTCCCAGCCAGCATCACTTCTCTCAATCCCCCTAGGTAAACACACGCCTGATTGGCACTCACTTTGAAATCTGAATCTCTAAGTTGGAAACCCAGGGTTGTAAGTGATCAGACCTTGTTAATTTTGCCAGGCATCACCCACAGGACCCAGCACGGTTCTCAGGGTGTGGCCGCCATCAGCCAAACCAGCCACATCTGCTTGCATTTCATCACCAACATGGTAAAGTTTGACTTTCAAGTGACCTTGGAATTCACAAACCCCAGCGGGGGGGGGGGTGGAAGTGGGGGATAGGAGCCAAGAGAAAGCCGCTAAAAGGAAGCAGAAATAAAACAAGCTGAGGCTGCCCTGAGACCCCCAAAATTAAAACCAAATGAACATATCAAAGGGCACTTATCCCAGCTATTTAGGCTCCAACACTCCTCAGCTTTAATCAAGTCCCTGGGAGAGAGAGCCTCAAGTGGCTGTAATTTCCTACCTACCTTCACCTGCACAGCTCAGGCCTGAATCTGGGAGTTATTTGGGATGGATTTTCCCCTAACGCACAAACCTTTCCACGATGCCTTCTCCCTGAGCCCAGGATCCCTGGGCCCTGACACAGGACATCTGTCAGCCTGGACTGCCCAGGCCCTAAGGAAGGCTGCAGGATGAGAGGGAGGGGTTCATCTCCCTCTGCGGTGTCTGGAAGGCTCCAGAGACGGCCTCCATACAGGCCCTGGCTCTGAGAGACCAGGTCCCTCTGAGGACCTGGTCACTGCCGGCAGGGGCTGGGTGTTGGAGTTGGGCATGACGACTGACAGCTGCAGGTACACCTTTGCCTTCCATCCACCTCACGGTGGGGAGAGCACGTGGGGCTGAGAGGTGAGAGGCCTGCCCTACCTCTCCCCCCTCGCTGCGGGACAACAGGTGAGTTGCATCCCTTTCTGAGCCCCAGGTGGCCCTCAACAGAATAAGACTGGAAAAGGTAATGAATGACACAGCTTTTCCTAACACAGTGACATGTGTTAATAGATAAGTGTAAATACAGCTTTTCACTTTGCAAAGGCCCTTCAATCTGGCCTCCCAAGAGCCCCACTCGGTAGGAACTGTTGAGGAGTCTGCTCAGAGGGGAGGTGGGCCGCCCGAGGCCACACAACACATAGGCAGGACAGCTGGGTGAGACTTAGGTCTGTCTGGTGCCTCTGTCTGCTCCGGTCCATGGTTCTGCGATGCCTCTGGGGGCCGTTAAGCCCTGGCATTCACATGTCTACTCAGATGCTCCTGGGGCATCTCCCCCGCGAAATTACAGTGTCTGTTCTAGAGCGAGGCCTCCGAGTCCCAGAGCAGAGGGAAGCAGAGGAGAGAAGGAGCTAGAACAAGTGAGAGGTACCAAGCTCCCCTAGCCCCACCTACAGAAAGAAGGCTGTGAGCACTTACTTAGTACCTACTGAATAATGCCAGGTGCTTGCCACACTCCATCTCATTCCATCCCTACAAGCTCTGAGATGGGAACTGGTATCATTCCCATTTTACAGATTCAGCAGACAACTCTGTGATTGCTTACCATATGTCAGGCGCTGGATGAGGCGGCCGGGGCTTAGAGAGAATCAGTGAAGTACCCAAGGTCCCACCTGGAGTACAGCCTCAAGCATACCAATGTCACTTGTGGGTAGAATCCCACAAATATTCCATTTTTTTCTTTCTGGGATTGTCCTCCCTCACCCTAGGGGCTGCCTTTTTGATGGTGTGTTCTCGGAAGCATGGACTGTGTGCAAGGAACTCCAACCTCTGGCCTCAGCTGGACTGTGGCGAGCTGCAACTGGGCTGAGCCCTGCCAGAGTAGAGGAGTCCAGTCAGGTCTGCCTGGTGTGCAGCTGGCCCCCACAGGTGGCAGAGCCCCTACAGGGCGTCGCATATGGGGACTGGTGGCTCCATGGGCCAGCACGTAGCCACAGCCTGGGGCCCGAGTAGGCAAACTCAGCCCCAGCTCAGCATCCATAGAGGCCGGGGCCAGAGCAAAAGCCCCAGCCCCACAAGATCTGAGCCCCTGTGCCCCTGCTCTGCAGGTCCCCCTCCTCCTCCAGCCTGTCCTCCCCTCACCAGGCAGCCCCGAGCTCTGCCCAGATGGGGCATCTTAGGCCCTCTTCACAGACTCTCAAGGTGGGCAAGACCTTCAAGTTCACAGAGTCCTCACCCCTAAATCCAAACCTCTACTACCCACAACATGCAGCCCTTCTAGGAATAGGAACACAGACCTTGACCTCTCTGAAGGTCAGTTTCCTCACCTGTAAAATGGGGGTATTAACAGAGCAGGTGGGGTTGGGTCTGCCAAGCTGTCAGTCCCAGAGAGAAGCTGGGAGAGGGCCAGCGGCACCAGGTGAGACAGAAAGCCGGGGACACCTGTGAGGAAATAGTGGGTAGGCACCTGGAGGGCTGGAACTGCTCCGAACTCCCTCGGCGTCGGTAGGTGGCTAAAAGAGGCAGGCTTCAAGAGGGTGTGGAAAACACCATGAAGAGAGAGGTATGGGCAGGCTGGTCACAAGCTGTAATTAAGCACCTACCAAAAACACTCGAGACGTCAGGGGAGCAATCAAATGTGCAAGGAGCAACGTCCAGCCCTGTGGCTCCCAGTTCAGTGGGGCCTCCCTGACACAGACAAAGGGCCTTGAACCCTACCCTAAGGTTCTCTTCCAAAACCCCAAGGCATTGTCTGGCCCTGCACCAAGCTAGTCCCCCAGGTGCTCTGCCTTCCTTAGCGAGCTCTGGCATCCAGGTTGCAGCACGGGGCCAGCAGGTGACTCCACAAACTGGGGTCACCTCAACCTGGCTCCAGGACAAACTCCTGCCACACTCACAGAGCACTTCTGTGCACTCACAGCCTTGCCCTGGGGCCTCACAGTCTTGAAGCATGGGCGGGGGGGCGGGGGGGGGGGGGACACGTGGTGGGGAACATGGATCCTGTTAATCATGAGAACTCTTAGGGACCCAGGAGGCCCACCTCCCCCCGCCCAAAGACTACCACCCCCCAGTCAGGAGTCACTGCCTCCAGGGTGGCTGGACAGCCTTGAGCCCACAGGGTTGTGTCACCATAGAATGACCCAGAAGAAGCAGCCAGTTCTCCTGCCCTGTGAACGCTGTGCAAAGTGTGGCCCCTGAGGCCCTGAGTAGAGCTGTGCAGGAAATGGAAGGAAGTGGAACAGTCCTGTCCGAGGTTCAAGTCCAAAGCGGCACTTGCCAGCTGTCAATAAGGCACTGGGCCACAGCTTCCTCACCTGTGAGATTAGGGGGTGGGGGGATGCACAGGGTTTCTATGAAGAACAGAGGAGGTAACAGACGTCCTCTGGTGGGTGTGGCAGGAAGGACCCTTTTCCAGCACCTGAGTCCTGTCACTGCCGAGGGGCAGAAAGCCACTGGACCCAGTGTCATGCTGAATGGCACAAGAGCCAAGGCAGTTCCCCTTTGTAGGGCCAATCAGAGTCAAACCAAAGACCCTCATGTGGGGTCCCCGACAGTGGGCACCAAGTGTGGGGAGATCCCTGGGCAGGAAGGAGGGCCATGTACCTCTCTGAGATGAGGGCCTGGAGGAGCATCTTTGCCCAGGTGCCCCAGGACAGGATTCCTGCTTTGATTAAATCCTGTTTCTTAGATGAGGAAAGGACCCCTCTCCCCTTCACCTCCAACACACAAGGCTGCACCAGCAGGACCCACTTCCTCAGCCTGAAACCAGGACCAGCCCGCAGCCGAGCAGGGCGCTGCCCGCAGCTCCGCTCTGTGCAGGCAGCCCCGCAGCTGGACGGCTCCCTGACAGTTATTAGCAGACGGGATGGGGGAGGGGAAGGAGGAAGAAAAGCCAATTTTGTTTCCCAGAGAGAAACAATTGCTGCTGACAGCTGTCCGTAGGAAAGCGGAGGCTCGTGCCCACGTAATCTAAACTCGAGCGGCCCAGGTCTCCCCTCAACCCAGAAATGAGCTTGTTAGAAGAGCCTGGATCCCAGCCGTTTCCCTTGACAGCTTCCTTCCCCTAATACACGCAGCAAATTGGCAACCTGTCCTCAGGCATTTGCATCCCGAGTCCCTGGAGGGAGATCTATTATTCCGTTTCGGATAAAGGAGGCCATTTGAGATGACAGGTAGCAAACGCCTCTCTAATAAACCACGCAAGCAGCCAGAGAGAGTCAGGCTGAGGAGAGGGACTTGACAAATAGGTAGATTTGCAACCCGGGAGCATTAGTGGAGCCAGGCAGAGCAGTGAGCAAGTGAATGTTGGGGCTGTGAGATAAATCCCCCCTTGTTATTTTGATTTAACCATCTCCCTGCTGGAGCCCCTGCCCACCACCTCCGAAAGGCAGACTCAGGAGACGGACACGCAGATGGCTTTCTGGCCCCGGATTTGCAAGCTGCAGCTTGACTCTCCGGTTCATCCTTTGCCCTGGTGTGGCAAAACTTCCATGTCAGTTTGCAGAACACCGAAAAATGGTCTCTGCCCTTCCCACATCTTATCCCAGTCTCTGTTTTGTTTTTTTTTTTTAATAATTTCAATTTTAAGAGAAATAAACATTTACTCAGCTCCAACGTGTTTTCCCACTGTATTGCTCTCAGTCACAGAAGTTTGTTCCCTTCTCATTTCATTTTCCTTGAGGCAACTCTACTCCATTGCACAAACTGCTGCTCACTCGATTCTCTCTCCCTGGGCCCTAGCTTCTCCCCTTAATCCAAAGGGGCTGGGCCTACGATGTTGGGTTCTCTCCAGAGATGTCCCAGCAAATGTTTAGCAGCCAGCTTGCTAAGAAAATAAATAAATTAAAACCTGATTTGTAGTGTTTGCCTATCTCTGTGGTGTAACTACTCATACTGTGGCTGTTTCAAGCTTCCAACAGAATCTCACTGAACTTGGAGATGGGAAGAAATCCTCACAACGGGCTCCCAGGAGCTGACTCCAGGACCCTGCTGATTCTGTTCCTGCTGAGGGCCATCCCCTTCCCCTCAGCCCAAGGGGAAACTCCTCCAACCCTGACTTCAGGCAAGCACACACACACAGGCCTCTTCCCGCAACCCCAGCCACACTCACCCCACCCCCACCGCTCCTGCCCATGAACAAGCCGGCTTTCACCAGAGCCACACCAAGAACTCTTCGCCTCCAACCATCCAAATCCCCGCTCCATCACTTAAGAACACCTGTGTGACTTGGGGCACATTCCCTAACCACGCCGTGCCTTAGTTTCCACATCTAGAGATGGGATCCTAACTCGGGGGGAACAGGACCAGGAATGGGGGGTTAACTGAGGCAACGCGTGGTACAGTACCTGGCACGCAGGAGATGCTCAGTGTCGCTGGCAGTCCCCCTCCTCCTCGCCCACTGACAGGCACTCTGACGCAGCCACAGCAGGAGGCTTCCACTTGCTACCCGAGGGGCTTGCCGCATTGCCGAGGGCTGTCTGAGCAGGCCTGTGGGTTTGCCTGGCTCTCGGGGGCAAACAGACACAGTGTGGTTGACCCCAGAATAAAACCAGGACCTCCGCTGCCCCGCCCACAGCACCAGCCCTCCTTGTGAGGTCCGGCTGGGCTGTGCTCCACCTGCAGCGTGGCTGCACATTGGAATCATCTGGGGAGCTTGACGATCTGTTCAGGCTGGGTTCCCATCCACCCAGGTTCTGACTTAACAAGTCCAAGGTGCTGGTTGAGATCCGGATTTGTTTTAATCTCTCCAGGTGATTCTAATGTGCAGCCAAGATTGGGCACCATGTGAAGACTGATGAGCAGAACCACTCAAAGCAGCTGCTGAGCACGAGCGTGAGAGGCCAGCTTTCGTCCCAAGCAGGATCTGGCCCCAGAGCACATTGGGATACATCCTTCCTCGTGCCTCAAGTTCCAGGCCCAGAGAATGCCTGTCGCTGGAGTGACGCGCACAGACCATGTTGCAGAGGAGAGTCCAGCAACTAACGTGGCACCCAAATGCTGTGTCTCCATGCAACCCCTGTGCGCCCACCTCAAATGCCTGGACTGCTTCCTGCTCCGAGGCCCAGGCAAGGCTCTGGTCACGTGAAGAGCATTCTGGGGGGTTGTTTGTGTGTGCAGAACCAATACGACTGTGCACAGTCGCCTCAACCCAAGGCAGCAAACACAATGTACGGGTGGATGGCCAAAACCCAAAGTGTCCCCTACAAAAAAAAGTGGAATTTCTGTCTCCCAATGTTTTCTAGAGAATGCTAGTTCTACCAGGTATTCATCAAGATTATAGGAGGGGGCTGCTTAGATTCAGATACATCCGAAGGAAGCTAGATTGGAGAAAGCTAAATCAGTTTCTTTACTGCAGGACTTCTCAGAGTCTTGGTATAATGGGCGTGAGGAATCTCCAAGAAAGGAGATAAGACACAGTGCTTGGAAAACTTATTAGATCCCAGAACCTTTTCCCACATAGTATCTCCAGGACCAGCAATCCACATTTGGTAAAGGCTCAGGAAGATCACAGAGCTGACAGGCCCTACCAGGACATCAAGCCCCCAACCTGTGATCCATACATACATACATACTGTCACAAGAGCCTGCCTGTCCCTGTCCGCACCAAAAGACGGTCCCCAAGAACAGAAGCTGCTCTGGAAGGAGGAAGACTCTTAAGCCCAGGATCCACTCCAGATCCCACAAATAGGCTTGAACAGGCTTGGGCAAAGCGTGGATTATGTAAATAAGTATTTGGGGACTTTTTAAACATAGATTATTCACCCAATTAACTCTAATGGCCCCTCAGAGCTGAGAGAGACTATTGTGTAAACATGTTGGGCTGAATGTGGCCTTGGCCCCAAGATTTCCTCAGAAGACAGGGTTTACGAGTCCCCCATAAGGGTTCCCTCTGGGCCCCAACTTGGCAGATAAGTTCATTGCCCAAGAGGGAATTCTGGCCTAAAATTTGAAAAGGGTGAGAATAAAAAGAAGGATCTAGCCCCCTTGAAGCAAGCAGGGAATGCTCTGGGTACAGATTTTATATATTTTTTCATTTGCCATAAAACATACATTATATGACACAGAACATTTGGGGGCCTCTGGTAGCCTAGCTCTTTCTCAATAAGAGGAGATATTATAGATTTCTCTCCAGCAGTCACACATTCACATACTGTAAACGTTTCCCACTGGATACAACACAGCCATGAGGGAGGCCCAGCCCATGCTGCCTCAGTGAGGCAGTGGGAGTCCCACCCCAGTGGCTCTGCCTGAGACCAAGGAGGCTGAGCACACCAGCCCCAGCATGGAGTCTCTTCTAGGAGATGGCACCAGAGGCCAACTCCCCAACATAGAGAGCCTGGGAGCCCAAGGGGACTTGTTCATGGTCAAGTCTGCTGACTGATAGGGGATTAGGAGCCCCTAGTCCGAACTCAACTAGAAACAAATCTTCTGGAATCCTCTTGAGCCCTAAAACGCCATAGGGGAGGCCTAGGGTCTGAGGCCTGTCTCTGCTGCAGGGAGGTTACACACCTATAGGGAGATGAGTTGAGGGCCTGTTTTCCCTTGGTCCCCAACACTCTCCATACATAATACATCCTGTCACAAGAGCTGGAAATGTGGGAGTCATTGTTTTCCTCAGTCTCCCTCACAGCCCATGTCCTACCCATCACCTCAACCTGCTAACTTGACCTCCAGAATCTCTCCATGACCACAGCCCCCACCCCAAACAGCCAAGTCCCTCCCTTGGGCAATAGCCCAACCTCACTGGTCCCCCAGCTTCCTCTCTGCTCCTTTTCAGTCCATTGTCCGCTTTTAGGGGGTCTAAATGTGACCGTGTCCCACTTTGGCATAGAGTCCTTCCTACTGCTCACAGGATACAGACTTTAACACAGCTCCTGACTGACTGGGTCCCACTCAGTCCACTGCCTCCCTCTGCCTAGAACTCTCTTCCCTCTTGTCTTTTCCAAGTGGCCTCTCAGCCTCCAGAGCTCAGCTCACACATCATTTCCTCTGGGAACCCACTATGGACTTGCACAATTCCTTCGTAGCAAGTACCCAAACAAAAATTATTCCCAGTACCCAGCACTTGGCACAGAGTAGATGTTCAGTAAATATCTGTTGGATGAAAGGGCTTCACTGAGACCAGGAGGCCTAGGAACTGCAAGCCCACCACTGTGAATGATGGGTGGAGCAGGGAGAGAAGAAAGGGCAGGCACATCCTTGGTTTAGTCCCCCCGACAGTCCTGTGAGGTCAGTGCTGTTAAGTGTATTGTAAACTGGCCCAGAGAAGTAGCGTGCAGAGCCAGGAAGTGGTGAAGCCAGGATCTGAACCCACATGTAGCTGACTCCAAAGCCTGGGCTCTTTCCCCTGTAGGATTCTCCTTGGGAGTCTAATTAGGATGGCAGGCTCGGTGATACTGGCGGTGGAGGAGGTGTGGAGGGTCCAAGCCGAGGAATCAACATAAGGGAAAGCACGGTGCTGTGAGGCAGCCAGTGTGCTTGGGAAACCCAACAGGTGTAGTTGGCCTGGAGGATGTTCTGGAAAACAAAAGCTGAGAGCCGGAACAGCCTCCAGAGCCTGGGAAATAGGCCGCGGCATGCCAGCCTTAGGAGCTGGGCTGTTGCCCTGGACAACAGAGAACATGACTTAAACTTGTCCCCCATGCCAGGGACACTCACCAGCCGCTTCAGCGTTAGAAGGAGGTGAGCCTGTTTAGACCGGTTAGAGGACCAGCATCACATCATCAGGCCCAGCACTGAATGAACACACACGCGAATGAAGACAAGCACAGAATACTTCTCTCTCTCAAAACTAGGCCCTCCCCTGGCCGGCGTGGCTCAGTGGTTGGAGCATCAGCCCATGCAACAAAGGGTTGCGGGTTTGATCCCTAGTCAAGGGCATGTACCTGGGTTGCAGGTTCCATCCCTGGCCCCAGTGACAACCAATCAAGGTGTCTCTCTCACATCGATGTTTCTCTCTCTCTCTCTCCCCTTCCCTCCGTCCCTTCCACTCTCTCTAAAAATCAATGGTGAAAAAATATCCTTGGGTGAGGGTTAACAACGACAAAAAAAAAAATGGGCCCTCAATTAGCACTTAGCATCCCTTTAGGATTTAAGGGGAAAATACGTCCTCCTGGTACAATCTTCTGAGAGCTCCTAGGACTGAGGGAAGATTTGGGACCAGAGACAGTTCTTGAGAACAAACTACATCCCACTGGCCAGTCCAAACCGCCCAGCCCTCCCCTAGGAAGCCTTCCCAGTGAAGGGGGCAGTCGAGTTCTCCTAACCATGCTCTGCTTAGTGTGCCACTCAACGCCCTCTCTTCTCACCCACTGCCCAAATGCCCTGTCCGCTTCACGGTACAATAAAGGACAGCCAGGTTGCTAGCACCAGGCCCATATTATCACGTTAACCCCTAGCTCTCAATATTTCTTTCTGGCCCATCTTCACCATGGCTCTCTCTTGCATTATAATCTTCTGCAGGCCTGTACGAGCCCACTTCATGCCTTTGAACGGCCACTAGTGTGTGCAGGCAAGCACCTCATGTCTGCTTCAGCCTGAAAGCATTTTGGTTGGTGTTTACATATTGGCTAACTACAAATCTACCAGGCAACCAACATTTCCTGAGGGCCTACTATGTGCCAGACACTCATGAGAATACGAAATGGTATGAAATACGAGACTGCTGCCTCATTGGATCAACAAGATTTCATCTCCTGAAAAGTTATAGCAATACAAACTATAAAGGAAAGTTTGAGAGAAGGGGTGTCCCAAGGCAGTACCTGCTTAAGTATCATGTGAGTGACAAAGAAGAAAGCTATCAGCATTCAGAAGAGGGAGAGTACTGGAACTTTGGACTAGGCTGGGGAGACAAGACATCACACAAGAGGCAGAGGAAGATTGGATCTGAGACGTAAAGATCAACCAGATCTTTGATGTGTGGAGGAAAGAGAGACGTCAACACAGCTGGGCAGAGGGCCAGGGCAAAAGCACTGAAGAGAAGACTGCCCAAGACTATGATGGAAAATTGTACTCACAGACCCAGCCAAGTAACCCTGTGACTTGACCCAGACAGCACTGTGGGGACACCCGCATTCCAAGCTGACAGCTCTACACGTGTGTGTGTGTGTGTGTGTGTGTGTGTGTGTGTGTGTGTGTGTGCATTGCATCACTGGCCAAGGTGATTATTCAAATTTGAGGCCCAGCTGCTTCTCCACAGGAATCAACCAGCAGGCAATACTTAGGGCACTGAGGATACTACCAGAAGGTGTCAGTCTCAATAGTGATGCTTATCCCGTTCTTGAAAGACTCCCCTGGTGTCAGCTATGAAGAGCAGAGGGATAGGGAAGGTCTGGATGAGGAGCCCAGGACACTAGCCCACCAGTACTTGCAGCCCTCGCAGCCAAGAGCTGTTCAAGCTGCAATTCTTACTCAACGGGCCCATTACGTGGTGTGGATTTCAGAGTGTGCCCAAGATCACTGTGGCACAGGGTGCTTTGGGCAAGTTCTGTCCATTCTCTGGGCAGGGGTAGATTGTGTGACCGCTAAGGACTCATCTACACTACAACTCTAAGACCCAAAGGAATCATGAAATTCCCATCTGCTCAGCAATGGGCAAGAGTTCACCTGGGCACCAGCCTAACCTGCTTATTTCCACAAGGGAGACCACCAGCCAGCCGTGTCTGCAGCGGAATCGTACGTGACAGCTTTGAGAGGGGGGCACAGATAATCCCATCACCATACCAACAGGTCAGCTCTGTTATGAAATTGGTTTGGGGATACGACGTCAGTGAGCTCAGAGCCCTGACGTGGTTCTCTAACCAGGCCTGGTTTGGGGCAAACCTCTGCTCCTCACGGCCTCTATTTTCAGCAAAGCGAGG
This sequence comes from Miniopterus natalensis, assembly GCF_054644295.1. Lineage (NCBI taxonomy): Eukaryota > Metazoa > Chordata > Mammalia > Chiroptera > Miniopteridae > Miniopterus > Miniopterus natalensis. Next base: position 20,677,562 of record NC_142084.1, read on the forward strand.
GCCGGTTAACTTCCTGCTGATATTCTCTAAGCCCCCTCCTCCAGGTGCCCCCGAGGGTGAGGAGAGGGGTCACACAAGGCAGGACAGAGCAGTGGGAGGGGCCAGGCTGAGAGCACTCCTGGGTTTGATTCCCGACTCATCCCACTAACTACCTTTTTGAGCTTGTGTAAGTCTTGCAAGCCTTGGTTACATTGGAAACATCATGCCTATCCCCTGTAGAGTGTAGATTTGAGATCAAGTATGTCAAGTACCTAAAATATAATAGGAACTCAGTGGTTGGTAGTTATTATCCAAAGCACTTTTACAACCAGAATACAAAAGGCCAACGGATCAGGAGAAAAATCCATAAGCAGATAAAGCATGTCTGGGAATTTAGCGTGTGATACAGGCAGCATTTCTACTCAGTGTAGGTGATATGGACTATTCAACAAATGGTCTCAGAACAACTGAGTGCTACCTTTGTTGGTGGCAAGAGTAAGGGATAGATCCATACCTTTCTGCTTAAACTACAACAAATTGGAGATGCAGCAGAGATTCAAATGGAAATAATATAACCTTACAACTTCTAGAAGAAAACATGGGTGAATAATTTTTAAATCTTGCAGGGGAGAGGAATGCTTGGTTAAAAAAAAATAAAGAGCCAAAAGGAGGAAAATATAGCTACACAAAAACCTAAAACTTCTAATTAAAAAAAATAATAATAATGATTACATGAAATTTTTGCAAAACATACAACAGAGTTACTTGTCAACAAACATTTATGGGGGGCCTATCCAGTACCAGTTACTGCATACCTACCACTCCGAGAGCTCTCACTCTGCAGTTCTATAAAAGGAGCCCCCAACAACCAATCAATGTGTCTCTTTCACATCAATGTTTCTCTCTCTCTCCCTTCCACTCTCTCTGAAAAGCAATAGAAAAAATATCCTTGGTTGAGGATTAACAATAAATAAATATATAAAATGAGCCCCCAGTAGGAAAGTGAGCAAAGGACATGAACAAGCAATTTGTAAAGAAAGAAATACAAAATGGCCACTACGAATTAAATAAATGCAAACAGATGCAATATATAATTTTCCTACTCCCAAACTGGCAAAGAATGAAAACATTAACTAGCCCAGGCTGGCCAGGGTGTAGGGAAATGTGTTGTCATGAGTGCCCTTCGAGGGGATGCACCAACATGATCGGTGTGCATACCCTTTGACCCTACAAAGAGATATATCTACAAAGATGTTTGCTGAAGTTTGTTTATAATAAAGAAAAATTGGAAACAACCTAAATATGCATGAAGGGAAGACTAGCCTAGTAAGGTATGATAGTCATAGAAAATTCCGTAACCCTGTAAACCAGCCAGAGAGCTGGGAAGCCCGCGGTTTCGTCAGCAAATGTCACAAGAGTGACAGCAAGATGTCACCTGGGATGGGACAGCAAGCCTGAGCATGGCCCTTGGAAAACAATGGAAGAGCTCAACTTTGCCTACTGAGTGAGAGATGGGATTTTCTAGGGCCATCTTCTAAGACCTGGGACCCCATTGAGGAAAGGGGCTGCACATTCAGAGGGGGCAACCTCCATGCTCTGGGATGGAGGGCAAGGTAGGGAGGCTGGCTGCCTGCCTTCTCGGTGGGCAGGAGAGAGGGTGCTGTGCTGTGGCTCTGCTCTAACATTTCAGGCTGGAAGACCCCCTCCCCCGCACAGGATTAACAGGTAGGCACTGAGATGAAGCATCTGGGTGAAGAAGATACAGTGGCTCGGGAGCCAGGCCAATGCCTGGGCAGGGTCCTCAGTCTGCTATCCACACTCTAGCCCAGACACATGCAGAAGAAAAGCAAAAGAAAAAATATCCTTGGATGAGGATTAACAATAAATAAATATATAAATATATAAATATATAAAATGAGCCCCCTAGACTGGCCATGCCTGAGCTCCACAGCCCACTTGGGTCTAGGCTTTCGCTCAGAATCCACCACTGACCTGCAGATGGACATGGGTCACCAGGCCGCAACACTGGGTACCACAGTACAGGTCAGGGTAAAGGCAGGGCAAAAGGAACCCAGGGCATGGAAGATTCTGGTGGGGGAGTTCAGGAGATCAGATTGACTAGCCCAGGGGTTCTCAGGCCTCCTCTGTAGGAGGTTGTAGCACAGAAACCGCCACTCAAAGGTTAAAATGGAAGCCCAGGTAGAAAACACACGTCCTCACCACCAAGGGGACAGTTGCATGAGCAGGAGGGGTCAGCGGCTGAGGACCCTTGTGCTCCAAGTCTGTGAGTGCTCCTCTCTGAGAAGCAATTAGGAAGAGGCAGTGTCCTGCCTTCCAGAAGCACACAGCAGGGTAGAGAGAAGGGACTCCACAGAAGCAGGTCAGAGGAGTGAGTGCTCACATCGGCGAGCTGGAGGTCAGAGTGGATCCCGGGGCAGGGATTGCCAACAGTTCAAGAAGGTCTGAAGGAAACAGGCAAAGTCAACTTCAGAATCCAGGCAAGAGACACCCATTGGACAAGCCCAAAAAAAGGTCCCTGCCAGAGGTGGCTGAGTCTGTTCTGACCAGAATAGGAGCAGTGACGGGAGAGAGCATGTGAGAGGTGGCAGGGGCAGACCTGGGTGCTACCAAGAAATCTAGGAGATGATCATTTAGTAATTCAGCTTTGATTGGAGAAAGCCGGGGCTGGAACATGCTGGATCACACAGCCCATTGCTCCTGTGGCAGCCCATGCACCCACCAGCCTCCTTCCCCAGAGAGGCAGCACCCCACTATTCCAGGGCCCTGTGGGGCTGGGCCCTCAGCAGACACGAGGAGAGGAAGTCTGCGCTCACAGGGCCAGTGTCTCAGGAGCTGGGCATCCCCAGGCAGAGGAAGATGAGGCTAAAGGGGCACAGGGCCTCAGCACACACTAAACCCCGGCAGCAGGTGATGGGAAACGCCTGAGGAGCCTCACACAGGTCTGGCCGGTCTTTGGCCAGGTGAGGCCAGTGGGTGAGTGAGCAGAAGTGGAAGACACTTTACAGAGAGGCCACATGGGTGGAGGAGCTGTGGTGAGGCCAGGCCCAGGCAGGGATAGAGAGGAGATAAGGGATCAATAAATATTTCAGAAGCAGAATAAGTGGCACCATCCTCCACCCAGGCTGGAAACCTGGACCTTTCTGGTCTCTTTCTCAGGCCCTTGGCCTAAGTGCCGCCCACAAGAGGGCGGTCCATGAGAGAAGCAGCGGACCTGGGCGGGGGGCGCGGACAAGACTGTCGGCTTGAGTGCGGGCCTGGGGAGCAGAGCGCCAGCTACCGAGCAGGCAGGACACGCCCTGCAGCGCTGGGTCGCGTGCCCTCGACACCTTCCTCAACACCATGGCCCCTAACTGAGGGCCAAGCACATGGTGGCACACAGTGGGCACTTAGAAGTCCATCACTGGAGATCAGGGAAAGAGCTAGTCACCTGGAGGCCAGCTAGTGAGAGACCTGGAAGTCATAAGCAGAGAACGGCAGCGCCTAAGCTTTCTGATTCCTGACCTGCTGTGGGGCACTGTTCTGGGAGCTTCACAGAGATTAACTCAGTCAGTCCTCACAACTGCCCTAGAGGTAAGCATATGATCATCCCCGGGAGGAAACTCACAGAGACGCTGAGCAACTTGCTGAAGATCACACAGCTAGGAAGTTGCAGAGCCAGGGCTGGACCTAGGCAGAGCGGCCCCTCTTAATCACTATGCTGTGGATATCAGGCCAAGAGGAAATGGGACAGTGTGCAGAGGGAGAAAAAAGCACCAAGGACAGAGCCGGGGCATCAGCCACGAGCAAGGAGCCAGAGAAGCCAGGAGGCTGCCCGCAGAGTGTGTGGGCCTGAGCGAGTCGGTGAATGAATGAGTCAGTGACGGGCAAGGAACAGAGGTGGTGCAGGCAGTTGGAGGAAAGGGGGGGGGGGGGAGTGGCCAGTGGTGCGCCACTGCAGGGAGCCCAGGAGGGCCCCTGATTTAGAACTGACTAGAAGCTGCTGGCCGGGCCTGGTGCTCAGCCTGGGAACAGCTGAGCCAGAGCAGAGCAGGCTGCAGGCTGCTCTGTGTGGCTGCAAAACAGTCGCTTTCTCTCTACCCACCGCGGACTCTTGCTCTCTGCCAAGTTCCTTGGAGTGTGGAAAGGATTTGCTCCCCAAACAATTCACAGCAACTTCTAAAACTCACACTGCAAGATGTTGCCTATTTATAACCAGAAATTCCTCCACAACCAAGCTGGACAAAGAAGAGTGGCAACTCCATGTTGTCTTTGATGTTGTTTGAACTAAGAAGAGCCCAGAATTGCGTCCTTGACAGTGTTCAAGTCTCTCCTTTTCCCCATATATGGTCGGATCCCCCGTTTGCCAGGACAAGCCGTGTTTTCCTTATTAAGCAATATACAAAGCTAGCAAACAGAGCCTGCTCGCTGCCCCACATCCCAACCCAAATGTCACAGCTAAAGCAAGGGCCTGACCAGGCTCAGAGCATCAGACAGCCCAGCAGCCACAGGCACAGGCCAGGGCGATGGATGGGGGTCTGGGGAGCCTGCCCCAGTCTCGCCCACCACTGACCCAGGCCCTGGGTGAAAAAAGCCATGCTGAATCCTCATAACAACCCTACAGTGTGAGTGGTGTTATCTCCATCTTACAGATCAGCAAAGTGAGGCCACATAATCTGTTCAAGGCCATGCAGCTGGGATGGCAGAGGTGGAGAAGGACCCCTTTCTTTCTGACTTCATAGCCCATCTTCTCTTCACTTCCCATAGGCCATCCTCTCCTCCTAGGCCTTGGTTCACTCATCTGGAAACTGAGGTGGCTGGAAAAGCCATTTCTCAATCCCCTCCAGCTCGCATATTAGCACTTGTTCTGTTTCAGGTATCAGAACCTTCCAGGGTGCCCCTTGGTCAAGCTCTGGAATGGATGAATGGTAACAGGTCTGTGGAGGCACAGACCTCCCCACAGAGTCCAGAGGTGGCCGTGTGAAGAGTGTGGGGCCTCTGTGGCCTGACTAGAAATAAGAACAGAGTCCTCTTCTCTGCTCAGTGCCTCTTGGCTCCCAAGATCTTCCCCACCCTGAAGGCCTCCCTCTCCAGGAGCCACTCTGCCCTGCATAGCCCCCACCATGTCCGCAGCCTGCTGTTCTGGGCCTTGCAAACCTACCTTTGATTCCCAGGCCTTTGGAATTTGACACCTTGGACACACAAAGCTGGAGGAGTGAGTGTGGAATTGAATGGTGGGGCCTGAACACTCCATCCTCTCAAGTGAATATATCCAATGTGACACCAAAACAGGGGACCCGTGCCCACTAGGCATCTTTGGAGAATACAAGACGGGGGACTTACTTCCTCAGGCCACAGCCACTCCTCAGAACCACCTGGGGTGGACAACTGGTTAAACCTGTGGGCTGCGGGGCTCCAGACCAGCCTTCTGGGTGTCAATTTCTGGAATCGGGCCCCAGACCTGCAGGCTTAGCCAGCACCCGGGATTTTACAACGGCATCAGTGTGACCCACTGCCCTGGGACGATACACGTTGGTTTCTCACCTGGCCCTCCTGCCCACTCCCCCTCTCTCTGTGTGAGCCCAAAATAATACAGCCTATTTGGCCCCCATACAATGCTACCTGCCTATGACTTCCTTTAGAAGTTGCATTCTGTGGTGTTTTTCACATTAATCTGACAATAATAAACATAATAATAAACCTGCGCTTAAAGATGCTTTTCATATTTGCGGGAACCACAGCATCTTAATCCACACAGGAGTGAAGAGGGAGCCCTTCCAGCTCCCTCGCCTCGGGTGTGTGTTGTGCTGGGGCTATTATCGATGGATCAGTTCAGTGAATCAATTAAACATCAGCTAAGTGAGTACACGAATGAATACCTGACCTTTAAAAAGCCGTCGATCTGTTTCCCATTGGCAAAATTTTTAAAGATTAGCAAATGTTCCAAGAAATGACTATTACCCTTGGATCTCAAAAGTGTTTAAATCCGCGATGACAGTTTGTCTTGTACCATAACCTGACATACCTTTTCCAACCAGGTGTTGACTGGGGGTGATGGTTTTCTAAAGAGACCTTGTCTCACTCTGCAACCAGACACCCCTGACCTGCTACAGTTCGGAACCGTTTCATGGAGTTCAAACCCCCAAGCCCATCACCACCCAGATTACTTGAGGCATCTGTCCTCTTTTTTATTTTGAATTAGAGCAAAATATTTATCATTTTATTAAGTATCATGTATTTTTTTTATGTCAAATGATACAAAAGTATACAAAGTAAAACATGAAAGCCGGACCCCAGTGTGGACAAACGGAGGCATCCTCCCTTCTCAGGAGGCCCCATGGCCTCCACAGTCCACAGGCTGATCACTGAGTACAGCTCAGTGTCCATCCCACCTGCAATGACTGAGGCCCAGGCAAGGTCATCAAGCACTGCCTGGCTCTCCGTGCCAGTCCTCTCAACACCAAAACATCTCTGCCTGCCCCCCACGGCTACCTGTCTCCACCCCAAACCACCTTATTTATGGTACCTGACCACCTGTCTTTAATTTTTTTATGTTGACTTATCAAAAATAGCAGCACATGCCCTGGCTGGGTGGCTCAGTTGGCTGGAGCATTGTCCTGTACACCAGAAGGCTGTGGGTTCGATTCCCAGTCAGGGCACACTCCTAGGTTGTGGGTTTGATACCTGGTTGGGGCACATAAGGGAGGGAATCAATTAATGTTTCTCTCTCTCTCTCTTCTTCTCTCTAAAAATCAATAAAAACATATCCTTGGGTGAGGACTTTTTAAAAATGGCAATATATGTTACCGCTCAATACCAGCAAGTTCTCCATCCCCAGAGGGAGTTCTTCCATCCCTCCAAGACCCAGGCCCTACCTGCTTTTCCAGACATACTCTCTTATCTCACTTCTACGCATCATCTAAACACGCCACCCCAATCCACTCTACAAGCCCCCACACTCCTGTCCTCTTAAACTTGCTCAAGACTATCCCACCTGGAAGTCTTCTCTACCCCAACTTTGCAGGACCAAGTCCCTTCCTCCATGCCATGACTCAGCCCATAGGCTGCCCCATCCATGAAGCCTTGGCTGATGCTCTCAGTGAAAAGCAATGGTTAACTACTCCCTCTCCTGACCTGCATAATACATGAGGAGCCATTTCTCCCATGTCTTGACTCCTCTGGCAGACCATGAACCCCCTGAAGGCAGAGACCATGTCTTATACACTTGACTTCTCCATGCACACTTGTCAGTGACAAGAACATAGTGGACACACGAACAACTAAAGGACACTGTGTGGATGCATGAAGCATGAAGTCGCTTGAACTGCAAGATACATGCAGTTGAGAAACATGAAAGATGCTAAATGTGCAGATGCTAAACATCACAGTATCATAATTCCAATGGAAGGTGGAAAGGCTCAGGCTTCCAAGACATGTCCCTGAGAAACAGTGTCCTTCCCAGGCAAGGGCAACAACTGGAGCAAAGCCCTGAAGTGAGAAATTATAGAACATGAAGCTGGTGAGCAAGGCAAGGTCCAACTCAGAGGTTACCTAAGCCCAGGAAGGAGTTCACAGTCAGACTACTGACAATCCAGAGCCACTAATCTGGTCACTGGGATGTTGGCCTATGGGTTGAATTGAAGAAAACACATTTCTCCCTCCTCCCATTAGTTCAAGACTTTCCCTCTGCCTGCAGTGACCATCTCTACCATATATCTGCACAGGACCAAACCTTCCTGTCCTCCAAGGTTCACAGGCCACCTTCTCCATGAAGCTAGAGGCTGAAAACCGAGACACAAGATCTCACCAGCAGAAGAATCCAAATGTCAGAAAAAGTGTCTGATAAAAAGGCTCTTACAGAGTTTCACTGACTTTTCTCAGGATGGAAAGATAATGCTACTCAATTTAATTCAATGGTATTTTCTGGCATGTGGCAGATGCTGGTCCCCACAACCAGGGATACAGAGTCCTGTCAAATGAACACATACAGGGTGTCCCCAAAAAATGTACACACGCTTTAACAGCTGATAACTCAGTTTTGAAAATGAAATGTATTTTAATAAACATTGTCTTTATAATTATTCAAAGTGTGTGCATACATTTTGGGGGATACCCTATAGTTACACTTACTAACAGAGAGTCGGTGCAAAGTAAACGATGACGGGGAGTGAGAGTTGACTTCCTTACAAAATGACAATCGGGCAAGATCAGAAAGATTCATTCAATGTTAACTTACATTTATTCATCTGAGAAACATGTGAATACCTACTCTGTGCCAGGCACTGGGTGCCTAGAAACTGGCCATGTAAAGAGGAGTGGGGAGGAGGGAGAGAAACATTCCCGGCAAAAGAAACAGAATCTGCAGAGGTCAAAGACAAGAGTCATCAGATCAGGTCCAGCGGCCGGAGGGCAGCTGGGTCAGAGAAGGCAGGAGGGTTTGTGAGCAATAGGTGAGAGATGGCGAAGGTCTGAACTAGAGTGATGGCAGTGGCCTGGACAGAGGGAAGTGGACACACTTGGAAGCAAGTATAGAGGCAGAGTCTACAGTCCTGGGTGACGCATACAGAGAGGAAGCCACAAGCATCCGAGGCAAGCCTGGCCCAGGCTGTTTCCCCAGGCAGCCCCGCTCCTTCCCCTGGCCTTGCTATGCACCTGCCAAGTCAGGGGCCGTGGCTGGTGGCCCAATGTAAGGCCACAGGCCAAGAGTTTTGATCTTTCTATGGCTCCCCCTGTAGGCTGGATGCTCACTGTCAGAGTGACTCTCCCAGCAGGCGCTGTTGGAGGCAAAGACAAATAAGTCTAAAACCTTAGCCCACAGCCCCACCCAGGAGACTCAATAGGATATGTTATCCGGGCATCACATGGCTTAATAGAGCCAGGTTTTGTACCTCTGGATACCAAATGGATGCATTCGCTACCAAACACTGGAGCCAAGTTCAGGTTGTCTACAAACTGCTAAGGAGTCAGGGCTGGCAGGGGACAGCTAGGTTGGCACATACCCTGTAAGGCCCTGGAACACCACCCATACCTAAACAGCAGAAACTGGACTTGGCATGCACTGAACTTCAGCTTGTGTTCCAAAGGTCTAGTCCCCCAGAGGGACAATGGTATAATTAGGTGCCCCAGAGGCTGGTGCTCAGAACATAATCCCCAAGAGAGATGAATCTGTCACACAATCCAGCCACAAGGCAGAATTAGAGGCTGATGCAACCTTTTCCCCATCAGCCAATGTCCAGACTCTCCAGGATCAGCTGGTGTCCGTGAGGTGAGCCTAACCCTACAAAGCAAAAGTCATCTTTCTGGGTAAGTCCCACCTTGCCCCTTCTCGCTCCTCCCTCCTCTACTCCCAGTCCCCTTCATCCTAATTTCTGGAGGCACGCAAAAGCCCCCACTACACACATGTACCCAGGGGTACACACACACATACACCAGGTAGACACAGGTGAGCTATGGTCGCATCCTGGGCAGGCCCACCCTACCCCAGGATGGGCTGGTCCAGGGCAACTTGAGAGTGACAGCTTGGGGGCAGACCAGAGATAAGCAGGCACACAAGGGTGGACCCCATGCTGGTGACTCCCATAGCTCTGTCCCCAGCCCAGGTCTCTCCACTAGCACGAAATTCCTCCATCCAAAGGCCTGATGCATGGCCTCAGGAACAACAAACACAGCTCACCCGAATGGAACTCATCTCTTTCCCCTCCAGACCTGCTCCTCCACCAGCCCCCAACTCTAGGGATGGCTGCACCATCACCCACTTTCCCAAGCAAGAAGCGCCGGGTCCTTCGTGTCCCCTCCTTCTCCCTCTCCCTCTGCATCCACTCTAACAGCATCCACTCCATCGACAAGTCCTACCCATCCTCCCTCCAGTTCCGTCCATCCCCCTGCCACTGCCTCCCACCAGGATGACCACACCAGCTTCCTAACTGGTCCCGCTTCCAGAGCCTCCTCCTTCCACACACAGCAGTTTTCAAATGCAAATCTGCCCATGGCTGGCGCACCCCCAAATACCCCTCCAGGTAAAGCCCTTTCTGTGGTCACAGGTTGTGCAGCTCTAGCCCCTCCCACCGCTCCTCACCAGGCCTCTGCACGTGCTATTCCCCCACCCTGATGGCTCTTCCTGAGCCCTCTGCCTGGCTTGCCATCTGCACCCTTCAGATCTGGTTCATGCAGAAAGCCTTCCCTGGCCACCACTGCTCCACACCCAGCCCTGTGTGCACCCACAGCCCTGCAGCTCCCATTTCCTTGTCTCTCCCTCTCCTTCCGTGCACTGCCCAGCACCAGATGGAACATTCCATCATCAGAGAAAATTCTACTGGGCAGCGGTGCTCTAAGACCATAAGCTCCTCGAGGTCAGGGCTGAGTCTGACCTGCCCTCACTGTCACCCAGAGCCTGGAAGACAGTGGAAGCTCTGCGTGGGCTGAGCAAGCGAAGGGGCGGCCAGAGGCAAGGCGGTGGAGGCAGGCAAGTGGCCGAGGCCCATCCCCTGCGTGCACGGCGGCGCTTTAATGGGCATGGGCACTCCCCTTGGGGTTGGGCAGCAGAGGAAGATGTCTCATCTGGAGGAGCACTAGAGGGCTGGTGCAGCAAAGGGAGGTGAGCCACCAGGGACAGGACTGTTCTTCAGTGGACCACCCCACAGTGAAGAGCACACAATCCCAATGCTCCCATCCCATCAAGTGCTCATATTCCAGCCCACCCATGAGGAAAATATACCCCACGGAGGGTGGTCGTCCTCCAAAGCCTCCTCAGTGAGGGGGAGGCTGCCCCACAGGACATGGCCTTGCTCAAGGTAAGACTAGGGCAGGATGGCCAAGCTCTGCCATGGGAGGTGAGTGCCTGTGATTGGCCCTGAGCCTGGCCTCAGGCCTGCTCAGAGCTTCCCACTCTGGATTTCTGGATTTCCCCTGCTGCCTGGGGTCCCACCGAAAGTCCTGAGGTCTGAATGTGTCCTGAGTCTGTCAGGGTGCTCAGAGGTGAAGTTGGGGTCATGGACTCTGTCCCCTGTCCCTCCCACCACCACCATGGCCAGACTGCAGCACCCCAGCCCAGAGTGGCTACACCTGACATGGTTCTCTGAGGACTAAGAGATGCCCTCCCTGGCCCAGAGACCTGGGAGAGACAGAGGGGAACGTACCACCCAATAGCCCAGGGGCAGGTGCCAGTTCCAGTTGTCACAGTATTGTTAAAAGTCAACTCTCCCAGGGAGGTGGTTATTTGGGTGTTTGCTTTATACTATATTGTTAAACTGACCATTTTCTATATGTATTGTATTTCACAATTTTTTTAAGGTTAAAAAGAAAGACAAGGCAACTGTCTTTGTGGAATATAAACCTGGGTAAATGCCAAAACTCAGGCAGGTGCCAGAGTAACCTCCTAGGACCCAGCCACTAACAGGGCCACATGTAGAGTAGCCCAGTGAGTCAGGACCCAGAGGGCTGCCCTGCCCGGGGGGTGGGCTGTCAGCTCTGGGCCTGCACTGATGGGGGAGAAGGCTGTGCCCAGCCCCAATTAAGTGCCTTTGTTCAGGGGAGAGGAGAGAAACTGGGGAGGGCAAACACTGCTCCTGGACACCACTGCCCCTCTCAGCACCAGGCCTGTCTCCACCGCCCGCACAGCCTCCTGGCCTCTGCATCCTGGGGCCCAGGACACTCGAATAGCAAAGCTGGGTGAGTCTAACGGCTCACTTTGGAAGAGTAAAATACTGCACAGTTAGGCAGGCGGTTCACACATGAGCATGACACACAGAAAGGGACAGCCTTACTTCTCAAAGAAACGCACAACAAAGCAGCAATCGATACCATTTTCACCCATCCTACCTGCAACAATTAAAAAGAGCGCCCATCAGTAGATGAGCGGATAAAAAGCTGTGGGACATTTACACCATGGGGTACTACACAGCTGAAAAGAAGAAGGATCTCCTACCCTTTGCAACAGCATGGAGGGACCTGGAGAATATTATGCTAAGCGAAATAAGCCAGGCAGAGAAAGACAAACATCACATGATCTCACTTATATGTGGAATCTAAAGAACTTAATAAACTGATGAAAACAACAGATTCAGTGACATAAAAACATGAAACAAACTGACGAATCTCAGAGGGAAGGCAGGGAGGCAGGAAGAGATTAACCAAAGAATTTATATGCATATATGCATAACCCATGGACACAGACAATAGTGTGGTGAAGGCCTGGGATGGGGGAGGGTGCAGGGTGGAAGGGGTCAATGGGGCAAAAAAGGGGACATCTGTAATATTTTCAACAATAAAGATAAATTTTTTAAAAAAAGAGAGGAGGAACAACAAGATGGCGGCGTAGGTAACAGCTGCGCCCGCCGCCTCCGCAACCACATCAAAATTACAACTAAAATACAGAACCAACATCACTCAGAGTCTCCTGAAATCTGGCTGCACAGAAGCCCCACAACCAGGGAGCTGAAGAAGCACCGAGACTGTAGGAGGGGCACAGACGCAGGCGGATCGGGGCTGAATCCCAGAGACCCGGCCGAGGGCCCACACCCGGTGCCGCGGTTGAAACCCTGGAGGGAATCTCAGGGTGGAGGTTTCCGGTAGGAGTGAGGGGTCCCAGCCCCACAGCAGGCCCCCAGCCCAGGGCTCCAGGCCAGGAAGAGACGTCCCCACAACTTAGGGCAGTGAAACCAGGGGGACTGTCCCTGAGGGTCTCGGAGGCTGCGGGAGCCCCAGCAGCTCCTCCTAAAGGGCCCGGCGCGGACTCACTCGGACGCTCCCTCTGAGCCCAGTGCCGGGCGGCAGCCTGAAGGGACCTGGGACACTCGGGGAGGAACTAACCTGCCTGGGATCCGGGCGAGAGGTGGAGGGGCGGCTTCCTCCCAGGCAGAAGGGCTGGCAGAGGCCATGGCTCCTTTGGCGAGTCCTCCCCGAACAGCCTGCAGGCAGGCGCCATATTTGAGTCGCCAGCGCCTGACTCACACCTGTGGCCCCGCCCCATTATCCTGGAGGCCCCGCCCCTCCCCACCTGCAGCTCATCCAGGCCATTTCCAGGGGCTTTTCTATGCAAGTGGCCTCTCAAGCCTCATGCTTAGGACTTTCCTAAAATCTCTCAAACACGCAGCAGCGGGCCCCATAGGGCTTGATAAGTGGCCCCAGGCCTGGCACTAGCGGCAGCCTGCATTGGCTCATAGCTTGGCCTCTCCTGGACAACGCAAAGCCCAGCACAAGTAGCAGCCAGCTACGGTTTGCTGTGTAGCTCATGCTGGGTGGCCCTGGGCAAGGCACTGGCAGAGGCTGACTTTGCACCTCCCTGGAGGCCCCAGAGACAGTGCACCTGGTGGTCAGACTTGACCACAGGATTACAACCCTACCACATCCACGAGTGACACTCAAGGGGTGCACTTGGCGAACACCAAAGCTCCACTGAAGTAAATCCTGCTCCACAGGGGTGACTCAGCACAGCAGCTCTCTGGCTGTAGTTGTAGCTGGTCCTCACAGCTGATTGGCCTGGGGGTCAATTCCTCCCAGGGACGCCAACAGCAACCAAGGCTCAACTACAACAGGACAGTGCACACAGCCCACACAGGGGAACACCTAGAAGGCCTAGCTCAGGTGACTGGGGAGGCTGAGGCACTGGTCCCTAGATGACACCTACTACACAAAGCCACTCTACCAATTCCAGGAGACATAGCAGCTCTACCTAATACATAGAAACAAACACCTGAAAGCAGCCAAAATGCGGAGGCAAAGAAAGATGTCACAAAGGAAAGAACAGAAGAAATCTCTAGAAGAGGAACTAAATGAAACAGATCTAAGCAAGCTAACAGATAGAGAGTTCAGAATTTTGGTTATAAGGAGTTTACGCAGACTGTTAGGGAAATAACTGAGAAAATCGACAATATAATAAAGTACCAATTTGAAATGAAGGCTACAGGACCTGAAATGAAGAATAATTTACATGGAATCAACAGCAGCGTAGAGGATGCTGAAAATCATATCAGCAATTTGGAACATGAGGAAACAAAAAACACCCAACCAGAAGAGCAAAAAGAAAAAAGAATCCAGAAATATGAAAATAGTATAAGGGGCCTCTGGGACAACTTCAAGAGGCCCAACATTCGTGTTATTGGGGTGCCAGAAGGGGAAGAAAGAGACCAAGGAATTGAAAACCTATTTGAAAAAATAATTACAGAAAACTTCCCCTACCTGGGGAAAGAAATCGACTTTCAAGTCCAGGAAGCACAGAGGGTCCCAAACAAGAGGAACCCAAAGAGGCCCACAGCAAAACACATCATAATTAAAATGCCAAAGATTAAAGACAAAGAGAAAATCGTAAAAGCAGCAAGAGAAAAGCAGTTAGTTACCTACAAGGCAGCACCCATACGACTGTCAGCTGATTTCTCAACAGAAACTTTGCAGGCCAGAAGGGAGCTGCAAGAAATATTCAAAGTGATGAAAAACATGGAACTACAACCAAGATTGCTCTGCCCAGCAAAGCTATCATTTAGAATTGAAGGTCAAATAAAGAGCTTCTCAGACAAGGAAAAGCTAAAGGAGTTCATCACCACCAGACCAGCACTACAGGAAAAGTTGAAGGGTCTTCTTTAAGAAGAAGTTAGTGAACAAAAGAATCTGACGAACTAAATAGATCCAGAGACATTGACACATGTAACAGACGATCATATTTCAGGGGAAAGAGGGAAGTGGGGTGGAGGGTGGGAAGAGATTAACCAAAGAAGTTATATGTATAACCCATGGACACAGTTCATAACGGGGTGAAGGCCTGGGAAGGGGGTGGGAGGGAAGTGGAGGGGATCAATTGGGGGGGGAAATGGTATACCTGTAATACTCAACAATAAAGATAAATTAAAAAAAAAAAGAGAGAGAGAGTGGTAAGACAGGAGCCTGCCAAGAGGTGCCTCTCGTACCAAGGAGTGGAGTATAAATTGCACACACTATCTGCCAGTATCTTAGCTGTTAATGCCCACTGGGCAATTCCACTTCAAGGAAATAGCTAAGGAGGCAAAGGACAGGGATCCAAAGATGTGGGCACACTGATACTCAGAGTCGCACTCTGTACAGTAACAAAAAATTGGAAGCATCTGAAACGTCTGTTAATAAGGGACTGGGTGTGAGATATAGTTTGATAGAACATTCTTCAGCTTGTTAGAAAGAAAGCAGTAGCTCCTAATTTATGATTGAAAGATATCCAAGATCTGGTGTTGGAGGAAAAAGGCTGGTTACAGAATAGTATATTACAGTGTACTACGATCTCATGTATATTTGCAGAGTGTGTGTGTGTATTCTAGCATGTACATGCATATATTCATAAAGGCAAAACTATCTGGAAGGACCCATACTTGAGTAGCAGTGGATAGAGAAGGCAATTATGAGGGAGGTGCACTTGCTTTGGATTATTTTAATTTTTTATAACAATTCATGTATGATCAAAGAAGTGATAAAGATATCCCATTAAAATAAAGCACAATGTAAGAAAAAAACAGGTCTAAAGCCACAAGGATAGGAAAGACAAGAGAGAAAACAATAGCAACAGAATTTTGGAAACTGGAAAGCAGATGAACGAGAGAAGCTGACTTAACAGACCTAAGTAAACTAAATCCTAAGTCAGCAGTGAAGAAAGCCAAAAAGCTACCTGATGTTCACCATAGAATTATACAAAGCCCCAGGAATTAGAGGCACCAGGGCCCTGTGAAAGGTGGGGTTGAGCGCAGGGGGGCTGGCTGCAAGCCCTGAGAATCAGCTTTTACGTGTGCAGGTCCCTTCTCTAGCTCCCTGCAGCCAGGTGGCTGCCCCTCTACTTGCTGGCAGGAGACTGGAGGATTATTTCTGTGAAGGGTTAAGCAGAGGGACTCTGGTTTGGGGACACCAAGCACAGTTGAGAGCAGGGATACCAGACTGAAAATGGCAGAACTAAGTGCAAGTTTACACTCCGAGTGTTAAGAGCCTCTTGTCTCCTACCCCCGCCCCCATCAGGTCATCTGGACACTGACAGCCTGGTAAGTGTCCTCAAAGCTGCAGAATGCAGGAGGCTTCTCTGGGTCACCTAGCCAGGCCTAGAGAAAGAATTAGAAATTCCCTGAAACGACTCTGTTCTCTGAACAACACACGCACGCACACACCCAGAGCTTCCAACCAGCTTTTTAGTGACTATGCATGGACAGGCAAAGATTTTCAGAGAGTAGAGAAAATTCTCTAATACGAAAGATAAAGGACAAAATAAACAGAATGGAAAGCAACTCGGAGGAAAGAGACAATACAAGGAGGGTAAAAACGTTAAAGAATAATAGTTGATACAATAAGAAATATGCTTCCATAGCAACCCAAGTGCACATTAATAGATAAGTGGATAAAAAATTGTGGTACATACATGCAATGGAATATTACTCGGCCATCATAAAGAATGAAATCTTACCATTTGCAACAGCATGGATGGACCTAGAGGGTATAATGTAGAGTGAAATAATTCAGTCAGAGAAAGACAAATGCCATATGATAGTCACTTCATGTGGAATATAAAAAACAAAATAAATGAACAAACAAAACTGAAACAGACTCATATATGCAGAGAACACACTGATGGTTATCAAAGGCAAGGAAGATTGGGCGCCTGGGTGAAAAAGGTGAAAGGATTGACAAGTACAAATTGGTAGTCACAAAACAGTCACAGGGATGTAAAGTACAGCATAGGGCATATAGTCAATAATATTGTAATAACTATATACAGTGCCAGATGGGTACTGGAATATTGGGGGGACACTCTAAAGCATTTCATTTCTAACCACTATGCTGTACACCTGAAGCTAATACAAAATAATATCGAATGTAAACTGTAATTGAAAAAATAAAACATTAGGGAAGCAAAAAAAAAGAGAGAAAGAAATATGCTTTTATGAAACCACAACAGGATGCTACAAAGCAACGACAACATGCAGAGAACCAAAGAATTCTTAGAAATTAAAAATATGATGGCAGAAATAAATAAATAAAAACTCAACAAATGGGACTACATCAAACTAAAAATCTTCTGCACAGCAAAAGAAATCAGCCTCAAAATACAAGGAAATCCCACAGTCTCGGAGAACATATTTTCCAAGGATGCATCTGATAAGGGGCTAATTTCCAAAGTGTACAAAGAACTCACACTACTCAGCAAGAGGAAGACTAACAACCCAATTAAAAAATGGGCAAAGGACCTGAATAGACACTTCTCCAAAGAGGACATACGGATGGGCAAGAGACACATGAGAAAATGCTCAACGTCACTAATCATCAGAGAGATGCAAATTAAAACCACAAGGAGGTATCACCTCACACCTGTCAGAATGGCTCCATCAACAAATCAACAAATGACGTGTTCTGGGGAGGGTGTGGAGACAGGGGAACCCTGGTGCACTGCTGGTGGGAATGCAGACTGGTGCAGCCACTATGGAAAACAGTATGGAGCTTCCTCAAAAAATTAAAAATAGAACTGCCTTTCAACCCAGTGATCCCACTCCTAGGAATATATCTAAGAATCCTGAAATGCTAATCAGAAAGAATATATGCACCCCTAGGTTCATATGAACGCAATTTACAATAGCTAAGATCTGGAAACAGCCCAAGTGCCCATCAGTAGATGAGTGGATAAAACAGCTGTGGGACATTTACACCATGGAATACTACGCAGCTGTAAAGAAGGATCTCGTAGCCCAGCCAGGCGTGGCTCAGCAATTGAGCGTCCACCTAGGATCCAGGCGATCGGGGTTCGATTCCCAGTCAGGGCACATGCCCAGGTTGGGGGCTGCAGCCAATCAATGACTCTCTCATCATTGATGTTTCTATCTCTCTCTCTCTCCCTCTCCTTTCCTCTCTCTGAAATCAATAAAGATATATTAAAAAAAAGAATGATCTCGTACCCTTTGGGACAGTATGGATGGACCTGAAGAGTATTATGCTAAGTGAAATAAGTCAGGCAGAGAAAGACAAACATCACATGGTCTCACTTATATGTGGAATCTAAAGAACTTAATAAACTGATGAACAGAATAGATTCAATGACATGGAAGCATAGAACAGACTGATGAATCTCAGAGGGAAGGTGGGGGGGAGTAGGGGGGGGAGATTAACCAAAGAATTTATTTTATTTATTTATTTATTTATTTTAAATATATCTTTATTGATTTCAGAGAAAGGAAGGGAGAGGGAGGAGAAAGTTGAAACATCAATGATGAGAGAGTCATTGATCAGCTTCCTCCTGCAGGCCCCCGACAGGGGATCAAGCCCACAACCCGGGCATGTGCCCTCACCGGGAATTGAACCACGATCTCCTGGATCCTAGGTCGATGCTCAACTGCTGAGCCACGCCTGGCCGGGCTAACCAAAGAATTTATATGCATATATGCACAACCCATGGACACAGACAACAATGTGGTGGAGGCCTGGGGCAGGGAGTGGGTGCAGGGTGGAAGGGGTCAATGGGGATAAAAGGGAACATCTGTAATTTTGAACAATAAAAAAAAAAAAGATACAAAAATCTCAGTAGAAAGGATGTAAGATATTGTTGACAGAATATCCCAGGAAAAACAATTTTAAAAAAGATTAAAGGGCTATGAGGTTCAACATCTATATAATTAAATACATCAGTTATTACCACGACAGTGCTGAATAATAAACACCACCACCTCAGCGGTATACAGCAATGAGCACATATTGCTCATGCATCTGGGGTGGTTGCTGCTCTTGGTGGGCACTGGCTCTGCTCCACATGTCTCTTATTCTCCTCCTGGAACCGGTGGGCTAACCTGGGCATGCTCTTCTCATGGTGATGGTAACAAGCAAGTTCAATCACACAACGGACTTTCAGTCCTTTACTTGTATCATGATTAACCAACATCCCACTGGCCCAGAGCAAGCCACACGTCTCAGCCCAGAATCAGAGAAGGAGGGGACAACAAAGTGACATGGCAAAGGACATGGATATGAGGAAGAGGCTATTTTTGTAATTAACCACATAGGAGCTCAAAAAAGAAAAAGAGAGGCAGAAATAGAAAGGATAGGAAGATACCATAAAATAAATAATTCCAGTAGATTTTCTAAAACTAAAGGACATGAGTTTCTAGACTGAAGAGCCCACTGAGTACCTAGCTAATGAAAGTAAATAGAATCATACCAAAAAGTATGCAAAATATCAGTTTCAGATCACTGAGAATAAAAAGTTCCTAGAAGCCTCTCAAGAGAAAATAACAACAAGTTTCATACAAAAGAAGGAGAAACAAAATGGCAACAGAATTTTCAACAGCAACTTCGGAAGCTAAAAGGCAATGCACAAGCCTTCAAAATTCTTAAGGAAAGTTATTTCCAAATTAGAATTCTATACCCAGCCACACTATCACATTAAGTGTGAAGGGGATATAATGAGTTTATAATATGCACAAGGTTTAAAAAACTTAACTTCCAGCCCTGCCGGGTGTGGCTCAGCGGTTGAGCATCTACCTAGGATCCAGGCGATCAGGGTTCGATTCCTGGTTGGAGCACATGCCCGGGTTGCGGGCTCGATCAATGACTCTTATCATTGATGTTTCTCTCTCTCTCCCTCTCTCTCCCTCTCTCTCTCTCTCTCTCCTTTCCTCCCTCTGAAATCAATAAAGATGTATTTTAAAAAGAACAAACAAATTTAACTGCCAGTGCACCCTTTCTCAGGAAGCCATGAATAATGTCTACCACATGAAGGCGCAAGCCAAGAAGAAGGAAGGATTACAGGAAACAGGAAACCCTGCTCAGAGGAGAAGTGAAACCAATTCTGGGATAACGGGGAAGGAAAAGCTTAGGAATACAGATATATACCAACTAAAGATGGCAATCAGTCCAGACCAGAGCAAGTCAGAGGGTCCAGGAGAGACTTTCTCGGGAAGATGCACCTGGTAAAATACTCATGTGTCTGAATATATTGAAAGGAGACTCACACAACTGGGCAATGGTATGGAAACAAAATCGTGATAAATGCATAGAAAATTAAACAAACAACAATTATTAATTGTGGTGAAAACAAAAAGGTGTGTAGTCAAAGGAAAATACTCATAGTTTAATATGACATAGGCCAAATAATATAAACATGAAATACTGATCTATTAAGACAGACTATAACTCTCACGGGCGCATGGGGGAACATTATGAGAGCACATGTATACAAGCGGACAAGAAGTGCACACGAAAGCTGGATGCTCACCTTCCGCAATGAGAAGTCATTCGATAATGTTTAAAGCTGACAAATTAAACAGTACCAATACAAACTTTTTTTGGAGAGTTACAGAAGTAAATACCAAGAAAAATGAGCTAAAAGGGTTGAAACAGGTTGTCTCTGGGAAGTGAAAGTGAAGACAGATGAGTGTGTGGGTGGAAGGGGGGCTTCTTTTTTGTATAAGTGTTAAATACGTATTTCATTCTTTATGTTAATGTGTAATTTTGATAACAAGTGAAAACTAAATTTAAAAAGCAAAAACAAATGTCCCCATCCCACAAAAAAGGGAAAGGATCAATAAGAAGCAGTGTGCTTGCCACTATCGAGAGCTCAGAAACCGGCAGGCAAGAAATCCATCCATCCCAGGCTGAGGGACATGTCGAGGACAAAGGAGCAGGTCACGGGCAGTGGGACCAGGAGAGAGGGACTGAATTCTGAGTGGCCAGATCAGCAAAGGTTTCTGAAAAGCAGGTGATCGATGATTTCCAGGATGCTCCAGAAATTTTCTACTCATCTCAGAGAGGCCTTGCCAAACATTATACTATTTGCAACATTATTTGAAAAAAAATTGGAAACCTCCCAAATGTTCATCAATAAGGGACTTAAACTGTAGACTATCCATACAACAGAACACAAGGCAGATGTCTGAAAGGAGGTGAAGCTTTGTGAACTGATGATGCGGACAGATGTCTGAGACACATTCTTAAACGAATGCAGAACAATAGGGATCATATGAGTCCATTTATGTAAATAACAAGTGTGTGAATGTGTCTGTGTTGTGTATGCCTAGAAGAAACGGTGAAACTGTTCAGCCAGCTACTGATAATGGCTGCTTCTGGGAGACACACCAAGGGAACTTACACTTCCTATCTTACATTCATTTGTCCTTCAATTTCATTCATTTGTTCTTCAATTACATTTATCATTGAGCACCTAAACATGTTATTTACTGTATGATTTGGACTTTTTACACTGAGAATCAACAGAGAAAAAAAAGAAGCTTTAGAAATAAGAAAAAATAATTACTAAAATAATTCAAACTTATTTTCGTTTTTGGATATAAAATATCACCCAGAGGATATAGAAAGACAAGTGGCCCGATCAACCCAGGCCATCTTTCTGCAGCAACCGCTCCAGAAAGCTGGGAGCCTGTGAGTGGATTTCTCTCCCTGCTTCCTGAGCTGAGAGCCTTGGTCACACTCGCTGGTGAGCAGCACCAGCCCTTCAGCGTCTATGCCATGGGGAATGGGACTCCATCTCCCTACACCTCAGAGCCTCACTTTGAGACATTTGGCTGGGACCTGAAGAGGGACCTCACTGTCCTGGACCTCATGAGGCTGAAGTGAAGGTCACTGTTGCAGTTAAGTGGGGATGTTCTGTCCCTTGCCTGGAAGCTGACCCTTGCAGCCTGCATAAGACCTCAAGCACCCTCCAGGCTTAAGTAATAGAGCATCCCCAGTGGTGGGTCCCAGACCCCTAGCAGGTAGAAGCTAGGGATCCACCTGTCTTTAGCAGCAAGAAACAGTTGAAAGAGCACAGGCCTGGGAGCAGGTTGGCTCTGGGATCTGCCACCGACTGGCTGTGTGACTAGGGGAAAGTCCCTCAGCTACTCTAAACCTCTGCAAATGAGGACAGTGACACCCTCATTGCAGGCCCACTGGGAGGGCTCACTGGAATGAGGCAGGTGAAGTAGCTGGCACAGTGCCTGATGCCTGGGAGGTGCTCAACAAATCCCTCTCTGATTTTCAGAAAGGGGTCCTAAGACTTGCCTTCTAGCAGGGCAGCTGTTGTCCGGGCCTCCTTTAGAACCAGCCAGAGCTTAGGCTGTCGGGGCCTAGGGCACCAGAGGAGCGGAGAGGGGTGGCCGGGGAGGGTGTGGGGATGAGTGGAGGACCTGACAAGTCAAAAGGGTGACAAGGATGGTAAAAATGCTACACCAGAAAGTCCCTCCCGAAAGGCAGAGGGCTCCCACCAGAATGGCCTTCCGAAGGCAGCAGCAAACCACAGGCACACGTGCCGAAGCGGGGGCAGCTCCCTGGACCTCACAGGGCAGCCTCCTGAAGGCGACGGGGTTGGTCAGAAAGGCCAGCATTCGCGGGGTGTTTACACCACAGTGCTGAGAGGCAGATATTATTATCCCCATCTCGCAGATAAGGAAACTGAGGCTTAATGGAACTTGCCCAAAGTTACCCAATTTAGCAGATGGGTAATTCGGACTTTAAAAAAAAAAGTTTGCTCCGAGCACTATCTCAGCTATGGGAAGGACCTCATGCTAATAACAGAAAAATGCAAATTAGTATACAAAAACAAACTCCCTTCTTTTTTATCTAATAAACAGACATTTCAAAATTAACCAACCAAAGAGTTCATGAAAGACACTGGGAAACAGGCATTCTTGAATTCCGCTGGTAAGAGCTTCGGGAAAATAATTAGCCAACACATGACAATTTCAGACACGCACATTAATTTAGCACTAGCTATAAAAATGTTAAATGAACATAACTCTCCAACTCAGCAGTTCTACTTCTAGTATTTCTCCTACAGTTACTTCCACAACTAAACCAAGACATAAGGATGTTCACTGAAGTGTGCTTTGTAATTTAAAAAAAAAAAAGTTCATTGATAAGGGACCAACACAACTATAGCATGAAGCTGTCATGTCTACGTAGAAAGCTCTCCAGGATACATTAGGTAGAACAATGACTCTTCATACTGTTATGAAAGTTAGGCATCAGTTTATATTAAAAGGATAGCACCCACACACACCCCCCACCCCCCCACACACCCCCCCACACCCACCTGTTCTGGAATGAATCCTAAGAAATGGTTCATGGTGATTATTTTAGGCTCTTCAGGTTTTCACTATATCCCCTCCTGCACTCTTTAAACGTTTTACCATGAATGTGGTCACTATAAAAGCACTCATATAATTTAACCCAGAAAATCCACTTCTAAGAATTTCCCCCAACAAAAATCTGTCTTGCACTGGACAAATATTTGTTGAATAATAAATCTGGGCAGAGATGTAACTCTGAGGATGTTCGTTCACGCTGAAGAGAACTCAAGGTGGAAGCACTGCACATCCATCCACAAAGAACAGCTCCAACCAGGGGCAGGATGATCTGCAGCCCTAGAGAAGATGTCACTGGAACGGCCAACGACAACCACAGGCATTCACAATAAAATAAGAGGAAAATCTGGGTTACGAAAATGTCATGTAGTTAGCACGATCCTGTTTTGTTTTATATACCAAGGGGGTGAGATGATTAAAATTTTTTCCTCCTTTGTAACTTACGACTTCCTCCAATAATCATGTACTGCTTTTTAATAAGGAAAAAAACTTTTATCTTATAAATAAATAATAAATCTAGAACAAAAGCTTGGATGAGCTGCGTGCCTCTATAGAACACTAATGGTTTCCATAATCTCAGCAGCGATGAAAGACTCAATCCTGGGACGCAATCAGATCTGAATCACTACCAGCATGTTCCACAGCACCAAGGAGGGCCTGATGCCCTAGCTTTGACAATGGGGCGTGCCTGCACTGGATACGGCCTTGAAATACAGGCTCCGCATCTCAGGAGTCCCTGCCTCCCTGCCCCTTGAGCTTCCAGGCGGCCAGCCCTCCTCCCGCACGCTGCAGGGCCTCGTGGGGCCACATCCCCACTCCAGCTCTGTTAACTTTACCTATGACCATACCTCCCGCCCCACTCACTTTCCAATAGGGCTGATGGAAAGAGCAAATGAGAGGCCTACTATGTACCAGGCTCTGGTGGAGTGCTGTGTGAGTGTGAGGTTGTTCCTTGTCAGTCTCACATCCGACCCTCAGAGCCAGGACGGGCATCTGGACGTGACCCCAGGAAAGTGCTGTGGTGGGTTTCCAGCCAGCCCCAAGCTCCCAGCCCTGCACCGTGGCCCTGCCCCGCCCCCTCCCCTAGCACTCAGCCACACACACCTGCTGTCCCCTCCCCGATGTGTCTTTCAAGGAAGTCAGAGTCCCAAAGAAAAGCAAACCCCTTGGGCGGCTGCTGGAAGCAACAGTAGCCCTACTGTCCCAGTTAGAAGAATCCCTTTGCAAAGAAAGTTTTTACAAAGAGAAAGGCAAAGAGAAAAGGGGGGGTTATGACAACAGAAGGGCAGAGCAAACCATTTCAAGTCCTGACACAGGCAAACTGGTTCTTAAAGTCACCTGTTTCTGAGCAGGAACACAAAGCTCTGCCCTGTCATGCCACACAGCTGGGGTGCTGTGCACTGCCAACTGACTTATATAAGCTCGTGAAAACCCCATTCGTTTGAGTTCCCTGTTTGTGCAAATAGTGTCAGGGGCGCATCCGAGCACCCTGGCCATCCATCATCGCCGGTGCATTTCCCAGGCTGGCGGTGACTCACCTGGGCCCGAACCCACACTGTGTACACACCACCGAGCTGTGCGTTCTGCAGGCAGTTTCTGTCACCACGAGGCCTTTCAGCCTGTTGATGCCTCTTTCCCATTTATCAGACCCACAATAGCTGTATTAATGATGATGAAACCCTGAGCATTCAGAGGGAGAGGAAAAGGGCCATGGTGACTGAGAGCATGTGCTGTGTGTTTATTCTGATCAATCAGCCCAACCAAAACTTGGGGGTTCAGAAACCACTCCTCTGCCAGCACTTCTGCCCTGCAGAGAGGAGAGAGCCAAGGGTCTTGAGATATCTTTGCAGGAAGCCCCACGCCAGCCCAGAGCAAGAACCTTGAAGGGCTTAGGGGCCTTAACTCTGCTCCCAGGGTACATGGGGCAGTGGGACCCCCAAAACCTACAGTCAGAGCTCCCAACTAGCTTCAGGCTGTCCTCCTGGCCAGTGTGAGGGTGGAGGAGCCTGGTTCAAAGCCTTCCAGAAACTCCCATGTCCAGACCTAGGGTCAACCACACCCACAGGAGACCTTGTCTGCCCCGATCGATCGATGCCAAGCCAGTTGTTTAACCCTCAAACAGGAATTCTTCTCTAGAACTCCATTTTAAAAAGAAAATACACACACACCCAGTTGCAGCCTCAGAGCACAAATCCCATGGGACAGGAAGGGTTCAACGGCATGCATGCCCCACAGCCCGCATTCAGGGTTTGATTTACGGCTGCATGATTCAATGCTCTGACTTTACACAGCAACGAACAACAGGCAAGGCCCATTTGCGTTCCTGAAAACGAGGTACACTCACTTGGTTACATATTTGACATGAGCTCAGATGAGCAAACAGTACAATACATCCCACTATGATACTTAGAGAAATGTACGCTTTGAATTCACAGAGTGTATTGATCTCTGCTATTTATGTACATAAATAAATACACACACAGTTAGACATACATGACTAACTTACATACTCTAGCTAATGTTAACATTAGCCAACTGATGCTAACACTACCCAAAGAGACTGGAAAGCGTTAAACCAAAATCCCCAGCACAATTTTCACTAAATCAGCACCATGAAAAATGAACCGCGGTCACTTCTGCGAGTTCCTGCAACAAGACTGGAGGTCTCCCTGGTGAACACAGGTACTTTGGTCCTTTCTCTTTTCCCCAAACGGAAGTATTTTCTCCTGGACCCTAACCACAATCGTACATCCATGTCCCATTCCGATAGGAGAGACTTAAAGGAAGCCCAGGTATTCTTGAAGAGAGTCTTTCTTGTTTATTAAGCATTTATATGATTTAAATCCTGTTCCAGGGGCTAGAGAAGCAGCAATGAACAATCCTTAACCCCAGGAACTCACATTCTAGTGAGGAATTTTGCTTTCACTGATGTTTCTTAATCAAGGTGGCAAAGTCCTTTAAAATTCACACTTTATATAGAGTCTGACTTTTCTCAAATATTTAAACTTTCGCTGCAATCAATAGTTCTACTGGATGGGCCACATGATCCTGAAGTCGGTGCTATCGAGAAAAAAGACCCATGAATTATAACACTGGGTTCTCAATTCTGTCTCCTAGTCACCCCACACGCGTCAGACGTCAGTCTATGCTCAGTCTTTCTGAATTCCCCACCATCCAGCTGTGGGAACACTTTGCGCATCAGACCACCCACCACGAATCCAGAGAGTTCTCAAAACCTCTAGCAAGTCCTGAGATGTTTCGGTGGCGCCCTAGAGAAAGTCGTACCCGAGAGTTAAAACTGTCTCTTAGACAAACACATGGCTGGATAGAAAGAACTCATTTTGTAAGATTTAACTGTGGGTTCCAGAGTATGTTCCAAGGAACATATGAGAACCGAGCACATGCTCGCCTGGGCCTGTAGCAGCCGCAGGAGACCTGGTCTGGCAGAGCCCAGCTGAGGCTCCAAATGTGGGGCGCCTCCAGACCCTCGAAGAAAGAACACTGCCGGTTCGATGGGGATGGGTGCGGGCTACACCCCTGTCCCTCCTGTGGGCACAGGTGGAGGGCAAGGAAGAGGGGGGCACAGCCTGAGCCCCTCGCCTGCCTGACTTCCGAGGGAGCATCCCTGCTCACTGAGGAAGGGGCAGCCTCACGCCCTCGGCAGACCAGGTGGAGCTGGAGCTCTTCCAGGCTTGTAATCATTCTGTGGATTCACCTCCCAAGAACCCGGGGGCAGGAGGCCCAGCAGAGTTTGCTCAGAACTGAGACAATGTATTTTTCTAACCAGAAAATACACCTCAGCTAGTTACCACCTCATTCACTTCTCCAGAGTGGTTATAATTATAGTATTTGTTCCATAATTGCTGCCTACTTGCACATACAAAATCCCCGAATCTTAGAATAAATTACAGCTCCCTTTTTTATTTAACAGCCATTGTGCAGCTAGTTTACAAAGAGGAGGAGATACCTCCAAGTACTATTGTAATAACAAGCCCAAGGTGAGCAAAGCTTGCCATTTTCAGCAGGTGACGTGACTTGTTAGTACAAAAGAGAATTATTGAAATTAATTTTATTGAACAGCTTAATTAGGGATTTCTCAATTCTAGGCTCAAGGGCCGGCGAGAACTGCCTTTGATCTGCCCTTTCTCTGGCTTGCTGCTGACCTCGGCACAGCTGATGAGGAAATGCAAGCTGCTGCGGTCAGTGGCCCCCACGGGGCACTCGGTAGAATGACTTAACCCAGTGGCATTCATTTCTCAAGTCCTATTTAAAGGGGGTCTGGACTTCTCTAAAGAAAAGGGTGTGCGACGTAGGGCGTTATTCTGTGTCCAGGGGCTCCCCAGAAACTGTGATTAGCTGGGCTTGGACCCTGGCGCTAGGCGAGCAGAGAGGACAGATGTGCAGCTGGAGCCACGGCAGTGGGACCCGGACAGGCAGGAGGCAGAAGGCAACAGGTTTCAACCTCATTTTCAACGTGCCTTTTGCCTCCGAGTGAGGCCAGAAGCTGACACAGCTGTCAGAGCCCAAAAGAGAACGTTTGAAACGACTCCGTGCTGCTATGCAGGGAGGAGGGACTGACAGAGTCACTCCCATCCCCTGAGATGTTTGAGCCAGGTGTGCTCAACAAAAGGCCACAGCACCACGCTGCTACCTGCAGAGCCTGTGTTTGCTTTCCACGGCGGGAGGGGCCGCAGGCCCGCGAGGAGCCCGCAAACGGCTCTTCACTCCAGGCTGCAGGGAAAACAAAACCTCACCTTCTGAGGCGGGCACCTCCTCTCCCGCTGGGGCTACCGCGGAAGCCCCCAGCCCCAGACCCCAGAGGACGTTCCCAGACAGTGCTGCTCTCAGACAAAGGTGAGCTCAGGCCCCAGCAGAAGGAAAGGCCCACAAAGCTGGGAACAGGAGCGTGGGTCTTCCCTCTGCCTCACCGCCCCCTACACACACACACACACACACACACACACACACACACACACACACACACACTCTGCCCCTGCCCGCCTGCCGAGCCCACGGCTACCTGGCGGTCATCACCCCACACACCTGTTTGCAGGGGCTCCCGGTGGGAGGCCCTGGTCCCAGGGCTGGGAGTGGGGAGGCACCTTGACAGGCGATAGAAAATTCACGGGATGTCATTCCTGGAGATGAGCACCATCTATGCCCAAGGCTCCAGGTCAGGAGCTGGTGACACACAGAAGAGCAAAGTGGTCCAGTCTCTGCCCTCGAGGAGCTTGCGGTCTAGAGTGGACTCGAGTTACCCACTTCCTGTCACATGACCTTAGCCAAGGCCCTTCACCCTTCGGTCTCAGGCCTCATCTGGCGAAGGGAACAAAATTATTTTGTTAAATGATAAGATACTGATCGGACACGTCCGGAGGCCACCCATGGAAGGCAGCCTGGCGCAGCGGTTGAGAGTAGCCCAGCCACAGCTTGGGTTGGGTCCCAGTTCCTGCCCTCACTACCTCGATCACTGCACTTCTGTCCCTGATGGCGAGGGAGAGCACCTGCCTCCCGGGCTGGCGTGAGAAGGAAATTGGTCAACACCTGTCACATGCTGAGAACAGTGCTTGTTATCATCAGTACTGTCACTGTCACTCATTATTAACCTGGGGGTCCAACAGTGAAGACAACACAGTCCTTGTCACCGAGGAAAGTAGAACTTCCCCTTCGCCAGTGACATTGGTTCCTTGAGAACCCAGGGGAGGATCCCTAGCCACACTTGGTAGGGATCAGAGAAAGCCCTGGAAGAGACAACCAGCTGAGATGTGAAGGCCAAGTAGGTGTCAGCCAGGCCAGGCCAAAGGAGGGGAGGGGGCAGTCCAGGCAGAGGGAACAGCCTGTGCAAAGGGGCCGAGGCCAGAGGAGCAGCATGGGCTGGTGAGGGACGTGTGATCAGGTGGACCACAGTGAGGATGAGGGGGATGTGCCCCCCCAAGGGCACTGAGAGCTTAGCCCCTGTACAAGTGCAAGGATTGTGCATAGTTGTTTGTTGTTGTTGTTGTTTTATTAACCCCCAAAATAAGCATCTATAAACAAGTGTTTACTGAGACCCAGTGTGGTTCTGGGATGGGTCCTTTGGGCAGATGGCCTGAATAAGACCCTCTGCCTGGCTCGGGGATACCAGGGCCCTACCAGAGCACAGGGCGCGGGCAGAGCCTGCCTGCTTCAGCTAAGGTGCTCATGGATGCAGGCCCAGAGCTCATGGGGCTGCCTGTGGGGTCTGCCCTGTGCCTGTGACGGCTCTTCTCTGAGACACACACAGAAGCCCACTGTCACTGTGTCACGCAGCATAGGGGCCTGGTTGTCAGGCGGGTCGCAGGGTAAAGAGGCTGTGGAGAAGTGCAGGGGTCTGCTTGGGGCCCCCAACAGCCACCCCAGCAGACATGGCCCCGAGCCACTCCATGTGTGATACAGGGAACCAGGATAAGCCAGGTAAAGATGCCAGTCAGCCTTCCCTGTGGAGAGGGGCTGGCAGCTGGCGGCCCACCTCCCAGTCCTGGACCATCACTCCTCACTGTGTCATTGACCTGAGGCATGCCACTTACCCTCTCTATGCCTCAGCCTCCTGACCTATAAGTAGGTTTCCTAATAACCCCTAACCCAAGAGGTTGTCTGAGGATCAAAATAATGGACATCTAGGTCTCCTGGCACAGTCTGGCTCTCAGTAATGTTAGCTGTGATTACTCCAGTACTTTTCTGGAGGGAAAATGTAAGGGAGAAGCTGCCATTGGCCTCTCCAAGCAGCGTTTCCTACCCTCCACCACTCCGGACACTCTCAGAACCACAGCTGGGAGCCAGGAAGCTGTTCCTGGTGGCTTGTGTGCACCCGTCGTCCCTGGGCCCCGTTGAGTGTGGGCAGCGAGGCCACGCTCGACTGTGACACTGAGCTCCACATCTGACCCTTTAATTCACCGTGACAGGGGCTTGGTGGGCTTTTCCTCCATGATGTGAGCTGATCAAGAGCCTAATGTTTGACCCTCTGCGTCTGCCTCTAGGAAAGAACGAAGTCCCCCATTCTGAGGACCAGGACACAAAGCCCCACACAGGGGTTCAGCCTGGGCACAGACACTTCTGGAAACAACATTTCTAGAATGCCCCCACTCTGCCTTTCCTTCCCCTCCACGGGCTGCCATAGCCCACCCCACAGGCCAGCCCAAGCAGCAGCAAGTGCATGGGAGAAATCTGGGGCATGAGACCCACGGCAGAGGCCATGCCCAGTAGGTGGGCCACACACAGCCCCTCCCAGCACAGCCAGCACAGCACCCAGGAGCAGAGGAACTCAGCATGGCCAGCCAGGCCACTGAACCGCCCCAGAGCCCATACCTTATAATTAGTCCACGGGCCTGGGCCAAGGACAATGGCCTGGAAAAGCCAGCACATGGGATACGTGCATTAAAACCAGGTCTCTGTGCCAAATGTGCAACTTAATTACATAGCCCAGGTTCTCTCCTCTCTCGTGAACTCTCACCCCAGCCTGTGACGGCACAAAGGAGGGATTAAAGACTGCCTGCCTCTGCCAGCGCTAGTGCGGCCCGGTCTACATTTTGAAAGCAGAGAGCACTACAAGCAACACCCAGAGCCGAGAGGAATGACCCTCGAGTGGCCCCAACAAGAGAAGGAGGGGGCAGGTATTCAGCATCCAGGTCTATGTGAAACTCTGAGTCTAC
This sequence comes from Miniopterus natalensis, assembly GCF_054644295.1. NCBI lineage: Eukaryota > Metazoa > Chordata > Mammalia > Chiroptera > Miniopteridae > Miniopterus > Miniopterus natalensis. The sequence goes on from NC_142084.1 coordinate 20,708,262, forward strand.
AACCCCCTGCTAGCACAGGGAAGAAGCGGGCCCTGGATGGCCCTAGCACCCTCGCCACTCTTCTTGCATGGTGACCAGGGCCCCAGGAGATGGCCACATACCTCCCATTGCGTCCTCTCTGAAGCTAAGGCCAGGTGATCTGGACAGAGTAAGTCACCAGACTGACACGGGGGAGGCAGAGACAGGCGTAGTGAGCAAAGAGGGCTCATCTGGGCCTCTGCCCTGAGACCACAACCTGATAGGGTGGTTTTCGCCCTACGCTGGTCACCACCACCCCCACCCCTGCTTCAGATGGGTCATGGCCCTCCCAAACCACATCTGGAAAAACCCACGGCCATGCCCTGAAGATACTGTGTAGCACGCCTCAGAGTAACCCAGGGCAGGCCTGAGCGCTGCCCCTCCTGAGGCCCCTCTGCGGAGGTGTGCTCGCCCCAGGAGCTGACGAAGGTGATTGTTACCATGGACTGGGTATTCTGAGCAATTTCACCCCAATGCTCTAGAACACCGCTCAAACCCAGCCCATGTGCCTAGAGGGAAAGACAGAGGTCCCAGCCTCCCAGGATCTGGCCCATTTTGGGACTTACAGAAGTACCAATCCTCCAACTTACAGCAATAGAAGCACAATCTCTCAAACAGAGATGAGTGGTTCCAACGGTGTGTGTTAGCGGGGAGGGAGCAGATCGGGCCAGATCAGTTAAGGAACGATCTGCCAAGGGGAAGGGTCTGCCAGCCTGGCTCCTGCCCTGCCAAGAAGCAGCAGATTGGGCCAGGAGGACAGGAAGAGGCAGCTTCAGACATAAATCTCACCCCTCCCACCCTGCAGCCCCACGAACGTGGTGGGCCTGCACACCCACTGGCCTCAAGGACAGACAGCAACAGAGCCTGGACTACAGATCTGAGCAAGAGGCATCTGGACCAACAGCAGGGTCCCTGGAGTGGGGAGAACCCCCACGTTGAGGGGGCTCAGCCCCCTCAGCCCCTAAGCCCTCCTGAGGCCCTCACCCATGCTGCCTTTGATGTGCCTGCCAAGTCAGCCGCCTTGAGACCCTCTCTGAATTCCTAGCCCTGCTGAGGTCCCAGCACTACACCTGTTCTGTCTGTCACCGTGGTCAGGGCCTGATGCCCCCAGGCTGTGATGGGCACAACAAGCCTGAGGGGCAGAGGCTGGCCAGGGCCACACAGCCAGCATATCTCACTGCCCCAAACACCAAAGTCCCCACAGCTGGCCCTGCTGGCGGGCACCACAGCAGGGAGGGGAGCTCTGGGCTGGCGACCTCTCGCCTGTTGTCCAGGCCACTCTGAGAGCCAAGGGAGCACCAGAAACACCAAACCAGCTCCATCCCCTGGAGGGTGTGGCAAAGCATCATTGTAACAATAGCAATAAAATAACCTCCGCAGGCCTCAGTTTCCTCATCTGTGAAGGTCACTGTTGCCATCCCCACCTCTGAGGCAAAGGAGGAGGCCATGCAGTGGAGAGCACAGTGCCCCGCTCAGAACACACGCGCGGCTTTCACTCTCGGCTCCTTTGCATCAGTAGGCTCTGATTCTCGTGTATGTGCCTTCCAATCTGTAACTAAGATTAAGCACCAAAAGTTGAGCACAATTTACCATTTCTATAGATTTGGAGCAGATTTAAGGAGGTTCCTGTAACAGCATCCTTTTCGTTGCTGGCTTTCCAATTTCCTTTCCTGAGTGGCAAGGAAACGGCAAAGGATCAGGGGGGTGGTGGGAGCACCAGGGAAAAGAGCCCGGAGCTGCACGACCAGCACGGCAGCCTCCGCCTCGCTGGCAAGCGGCAGGGCGGCCCAGTGGTGAGGAGCCTGGCCTGGGCTCAGGCCACCCAGCTCTACATCCCAGTCCCACTGCCTCCTGGCTGCACGCTGCTAAACCTCCCTGCCTCCGTGTTCTTGTTTCTAAATCGGGAATCACAATAGCACCTGCCCCTTGGGGTTGTACGTGTGTAAAGAGAGAGAGTGTGAAGCCCATGGCGCAGAGCCGGCTCAGGCGCAGTCCAGGGAAGGCTGCCTGTCGGTCAGCCCCTCGCCACCATCGCCGCCGCACCCCCCACAGCAGGGCCTGTGCCAGGGCAGCCAGTCCCGGGGGGGGGGGGCGGAGGAAGGCTCCTAGGGACGTAGCCCCACTGCCAGTGAGGATGAAGATGCCGCCTCCACTCTTTGCCACCCCATTCCCTAAACATGTCACAGTTCACCAGAAGCCACAGACCTCACTTAACAAACCTTCCAACCCGCGTTTCCTGTAACTCCCTGGACCTGATTTTCCCGCAGCCAGAAGGGGGAAGAAGCGAGACAAGCCGCCACCATCTCTCGGAGACACAGAGAGGCAAGTGCCTCGGGTTGTGGAGCAGCTTTGCCACTGAAAAGCTGTGAGATTTCAGGGAAGGCATGGTCCTCTCCAGCTGCGGTGTCCCTTTCTGTAGCATGGGTGGCTATCTGTGCCAGGGCACGAGGGCCCAAGGGCTTCCAGCTGCCCTTCCCAGAGGAAGGCGGAGCTGTCCAACCAAAATATAATGCAGGCCACCAATGTACGCCACATGTGTAATTTTAAGTTTCCTAGTAGCCACATTAAAAAAGTAGTAAAAAGAAACATGTGAAACTAAATTTAATAATATATTTTATTTAACCCAAGATAGAGAGAATATCATTTCAACATGTAATCAATATTTTTTAAATTATTAATGAGACATTTTAGAACCTTATGTTCATACTAAGTATTTGAAACCCTTGGTGTGTCTCACTGTACATCTCAGTTTGGACTGGCTGCATTTCAAGTGCTCAGTAGCCATTGTGTGGCTAGTGGCTCCCAAATTGGATAGTGCAAGTCTGACAGAAGCCACAAGAGCCCTTCTCCTGCACCTAACTTTCCAAGCTTGGAATTATGCCTTCCTCTTTATTAAAAGTAATTGTAATTATTGAGCATTAGATAATACTTATGATCCTTCATTGAGTCCTTCCAATGTGTCTGGCACATGCTTTCCAGCACTCATGTAAGATGGACTTTCACAAAGGAGGTAACTAAGGCACAGAGAGGGCAAGTCATCTGCCCAAGGTCACACAGCCACTAAGTGGTAGATGTGGAATTGGAACCCTTGCTCCAAATCACTGCTCTACACTGTCTTCTCAACCTCCCCCTTTCTGCCCACCCCCTTGGCAACACCTCAAACTATCCAGGAGGGCAGGGAGGTGCCAGGGGAGCAGCTTTAACCTGCTCCCTTCCTCCTTCCCGTGGCTCCCCAAACATCCACAGGCTCCACTCCAGCCCACTCTCACCCACTACTGGCTGGGAGAGCTGGCAGGCTCAGCCCTGGGAGGAACGACTTCATCCGCAGGCTGGTAAAGGGGCTAATTAAATACCGGCCCACGCCCCCTCCCATGCCTGGGGAACCCAGCCACCTCATAGCCCTGCTGCCAGCCAGCAGGCCCAGTGGAATGCCACACAGAATTCGGCAGCGGGCAGAGCTGGGCGAAATCCCTCTTTATAGAGTTATTTTTGCTGTGGAATTTTCACTGGCCTGTAAAATATTTTTATATTTATTACACGTTTAATGGGAGCTCCTAGAATCAACAGGGTGTAAATAATGAAAACTAGGGCAGTAAAGGTCTCAATAAACCTCGCACCAGCCCTTTGATGCTCCCTGTGAGCTCCAGTTTCTTCTTCCTCCCCAGACCCCATCCCCTTGTCCCAAAGCAAGCCCAGAAGGCCAGGGGACCCTCCACAAGCCCATCATTGGCTCCTAGAAATTAGGCTAATTGTGGGCAGCCAGGGCTGTACCATTAGCAGATCCCACTGAACATGCTGACCAAGAAAGGGCCTACTATGCGCTCAGCCAATACCAGCGCTCATGGGAGGTAGGCCAGGAGAAGACCTGATGGGGGGGTCTCCCATCCCTCCCCTTCCCCGTCAGCCACAGATGGCTCTCCTGTGCCTGGGTCCCAACACCAGCCTCGGAGTATAGACCTGCACTGAAATGTCACATTCCCAAAGCCACAGCATCCCAAGTCTTAGGAGAAAGTGCTCCATCCACAAATACTGACCTCCACAAGTTCCACAGCACCCTGGCCCCACATGCCCACAGAAAGCTCCCAAGGCCGCCGTCTGCACTCTACACCCCATGTCCCCCTTGTACCACTCACAGGACAAGATCAAGAGGAAGCAGGACCTCATATCCTGTCCCAGGTGGGAACACAGAGACACAGAAAAGGAAAGAGGCTGACCCACAGGGTGGGTGCCAGTTGGTGACAGAGCCAAGACTAGCCTCAAGGCTAGAGACCCCATGCCCAGGGAAGGAGACCCAGCCTGAGCCCCTCCCCAGGTGGGAACTGTTCTCTCCACATGTCAACAGCAACTACCCTACCTCTGCCTGCCAGGGATCCCGATGGCTGGGGACTCAGTACCTGACAATCCACCCCCTCCATGTTGAATCATATGATAGCCAGCGGCTGTGACAATCCATACCGAGCCCAGGCCTTCTTCCCAGAGCTAAGCCCTGTTATCTGCTGCCTCCACCTCACACGTGCCCTTCAGACCCCTAGACACAGGTAAGCACCCCTTCCCAACTCATTCCCAGATCTCAGAGCAGCCCCATGACGAGGTCCCCCCTTCCTCACGGTCCCAGGGTGCCCATGCCTCTTACGGTGAGGCACCCACCCCAGGAGGACACTGCCCCCTCATCCAACCAGGACACTAAAATCTATTCATGCATTTGGAGGTGGCTTCCATAGACATTCATTAAGCACCACCATAGCATGTGACGAGGAGATTCCAACTTTGCAGCCAGAATCCCTGCCATTGAGTCAGGTCTGTCCCACCACAGACAGAAACCAGGGATTTCCTGAATCTAAATGCAACACTATCTATCCTGAGGAAAGCCCCACTCCCTGGCTGTGGCCACCCGGAGTGCGCCCCTGCTCCTCGGCACCCATGTGGCCACAAGCTGCCCCTTCCCAGCTCAGCAGCCTCGCAGGTCATCCGCAAGACCACACAAGGTGCCTCTCCTGCTCAGACACTCACGGTCACGCCCAGCCACACTCCATCCGAATAACATCCACGTATCTGCACCACCAAGGGAGAAATGCCCTCGGGGCTGCGGTCAGACAAGCTCCAGGTGAAGGGTGTGAACCAGGCGGCTCTTGAGACAACAGTGGGACTGGAGCGCTCCTCTCTGGGGACAGATCAGCCGGTGGCTCCAGCCTGCAGCTGCTACACCACCGGGAGATTCTTGTCTCTCAACCCTGATAATTATAGTCCTTGGTGCTCGGTTAACACCCGTGTCATTGCAGGGTGTTGGAACAAGTGGAGTCTGAGCAAGGAATATTAAACAACAGCATTTGACAAGTGGCCCATCCCTTGTGGCACTGTGCTGAGCCAGGCAGAGGGACAGTGGCTAGGCCTTGCTGGCCCACCCCGGAGGAGCCCTCACCTCAGGGCAAGAGGCACCTGATGAACAGGTCAGCTGCCTACTTGGGAGAAGCCAGGAGTGGGTGAGGGGGTACCACAAGGGCCCCAGAAAGGGGGAGCAGGGTTGGGCGGGCCACTTGTAGCCACAAGGGTAGGTTCAGGGGCACAGCGTCCCAGAGGGGCCTGAGCAAGTGAGGAGCATCCTCACTGGGGGAAAGCAGCAGCCCCCTCCCCACACATCCACAGGGAGTCTCCAGGCCAAGGAGATAAAGAGGATCACAGAGGACTGCGCCCAAGGGCTTCTCAAGCTTCAGTGTCTCAACCCCACTCAGCTCTCCCACATCCCAGGGAGCTGCAACCCAAGATATCGGTGCTGAGACCCACGTGCAGGGGCTGCCGAGGGGACATCACCCACGCCACCGAGTCCCCAGCAGGCTTCAACACCAAGCACTCAACCTCCACCCGCTGCCCCAGGAAATCTTCTGGGTCTCATAGTCAGTCAACAAACAGTAATGGGTGCCAGAGCACTGGGCAACTTGCCGCAGACAGAGGGTCTGCAGAATCCTAGTGCCGGCCACCCATGTGGTTCTGCTCCTCACCACCACCACCCCCCCCACACACACACAGGACCAAACTCAGGCCTCTCACTGAGGACCAGAGACATGGATGACTGAGCTGTAACACCAGCAATGCCCACACTCATCAGCTGCCAGTCCCTCAGTAAGCACTCGGGGCTGCTCTTATTTAAGTCCACCTAACAGTTGCTATAACTGTCCCATTTTATATGAAAACCGAGGAGGCCCTGAGAGGCTAAGTGACTTGTCTGAAGTGGTAGATTCAGGATTCAAAGCCAAGTCTGATTATCTCCAAATCCCAGAGGACATCTGAATACAGTCTAAGCTTTTTTTTCTTTTTAAGGGCAGTCCAAGGAGACCCCCAGACAACTCTCCCTGGGCCCCCAGTTCCCAGGGCAGGCCCCGCTGCATGCTTACCCTCCTCCTGTGCCAACCTGGGGGGATGGGGAATGGCTTCCCCAAATCCCACCCAAAGAGAGGTGCTGAACAGGCTTCAGCTTCTGGGCACCCGCCATGAGAGAGAACACATGTTTTCTGAGTCCCCTCCCTCCTGGGGCTCCCCCAACATGCTGGAGATATTATTATTATTTATTATTTGCTGAGTGCTGACAGCGCGCTGAGCATCAGGCCTGGAAGCCCAGGCCCCGCCCACGCGCCTTGCAGTCACACAGCCAGCGCCACATGGCTTCTCGGCGACCCAGATGCACTCCTAGCTGCCTGGGCTGGGTGCTCGGGCACAGTCTCCTGGAGCCACCTCTCCTGTCCTCAGCTCCAGCAGCCCATGCCCCTGGGCTTCTAGCACACCCCAGGAGGAAGATGTCTTTAGTCCAGACACTGGATGTTCCCGAGGCTGGGCCTCCAACCCCACAAGTGGGAAGATTCGTTCAGTGCCAGGCTGGGGACAACCCAGGAGAAACCCCTGCCGCCAGGGCCTCCTTTTCTAAGCCCACAATGCCTGCTGGTGGCTGTGGCAGATCCTAAGAAAAACCAAGATGTCCATGTCACCAGTCCTTCCTCAGGCTCGCCTTCTTCCTCGGGCGAGAGGACTAGAGACCAGAGGGAGCTCCTGCAGGCGCGGAGGACTCCAGGACCCCATCCTTGAGGCTGGGCCAGGACCAGAGGGAGGCGAGGGAGGTGCAACATTTAAGGGGCACAAAATGTAAGGGGAAGAGGGGCAAAAACCTAGGGATCAAACTAAGGATATTCCTATGCAATATTTTTAAAAAGCAAAATTAAGGAAAAAAGCCATAATGGATAAAACCAAATTTTAAGTAAAAACAGAACTGGTATTACTGATTTTTCCTTTGCCTCCAGCTCCAATATGATGGAATTAGCATCGCTAGGAAGCACTCAGCCAGGGGAGGGGAGGGGCTCCTCCCATTCTCTGCATTGGAGGAGCCTCCGTGGCCCCGTAGCAATGTCTCCCTATGTGAGAACCCACAGAAAGGTCCACCCTGAGGGCCTTCCTGGAGAAGGAAGCATACCGAGGTCTGGGGCCTGGCAGCATCTGGGGGTGGGACAGGGAGAAGATGTACCTTGGAACACCTGCGCTGTCAGAAATGGGTTCCCAGCCTAGGGGCTCAGAAGCCACTGTCCACTGCTACTCAAGCGCCTATTTCATGTCAGCTTCCTCCCCACCGGTGTCCAGCTCCAAGCTCCAAGCTCAGACGTGCTGCAGAGAAAGCCTGAGAAGCCCACACTCAGGGGTGGGACAAGCCCAGGAGAGGCAGCCTCACAGTCAGGATGCCCCACCAGACCCCTGAGAGTGGGGCCACGTTCAAGCTGCCCAAAGCCCCCACCATCCAGACCATATACAGGCCGCATGTACCCAGACCTCGAGGGACGCCTCTCAGCCCATCTCTCCTGCCGCCAGGCCCACCCACGCACCCTCATGCAGCTGGAAGGACCACACGTGGACCAGCCACGGTCCCCACCCTGGGCAGCTGGGGGGACCCACCCACCTTTCCTCATAGTCATTCCTGATATCCCGGCCTCATTTCTTTCTTTGCCCTCAGCTGAATCATTCTCTTATTCATTTCTTTCAAAAAGCTCCTCAGTCACAGGCGCAGGGCCCGGCCCAGGCCGGCCTCAGGGATGGAGCAGTCCCGCTCCACCTTCAGGAGGCACAGTCAGAAGGGGGAGGTGAGGACAAGCACAGGCCCTGACAACACGGGGAGGCCACGGGAGCCGCGTGACCCAGCCAGACAGAGGAGGCGGCAGGGTGGCTTCCTAGGGGGTTAACCAGACAAGCAGATTTTCACCAGTGTGAGGTAAGGGTGGAGTGGGGGGAAGAGGGGATTCCAAACAGAGCAAGGTCCAGGAGCAAAAGGGAGCCTGGCACATCCAGGGAACAGCAGGTACAGGGTCTGGGCGTGGGAGGAGGGGCAGCTGTCTGAGGAGAGGGGCCGCCACGGTTTCGGGTTTTGTGAGGACCCCCACCTCAGGAGCCAAAGGGAAGTCACATGCTTCCTTGTTCCTGGCTGTGGAGATCCCTGGGCCTCTGTGGGGGGCAGAATGATGCCCACACCCCAAAGATGTGCTAACCCCCAGAGCCCACGATTACATCACTTCCGTGGCAACAGGGGCTCCCACAGATCTGATTAAGTTGAAGGGTCTTGAAAAGGGGAGATCTTCCTGGATTCCCGGGATGGCCCCAATGAGCCCTTAAAAGTGGGGAACGTTTCCCAGCTGTGCTCAGGGAGAGGAACGACGATGGAAGGATGGTCAGAGAAATGTGATGTTGCTGGCTTTGAAGATACAGGAAGGGGCCACGAGCCAAGAAATGCAGGCAGTGGCCTCTAGAAGCTGGAAAAGGTGAGAAAACAGATCCTCCCCAAGAGCCTCCAAATGGAACACAGCCCTGCTGACACCTTGATCTTCACCCAGTGAGACCTCGTCAACTTCTGACTTGCAGAATTGTAAGATGATAAATTTGTGTTGTTTTAAGCCCCTAAATCTGCTGTAATTTGTTACAGCAGTCATGGAAAACTAATACTGCCCCAGAGCCCTCCACCGCCCTGCCGGTCCACCTCCTGAAGCTCCTGGGGGGCTGCGGACGGAGCTCTCGGAGTGAGGGCCAGAGTCCATGCTTAGAGCAGCCCAAGCCCACAGGGAGCCGCAGCCCCCACCTCTTCCCCAGGGGCCGCCTGGCAAGCCCATGCTCCACAGCAGAACCTGCTCCGTCAGCCAGCTCAGTCTCCTCACATCTGGCACAAGGCTGCTGGGGTCTGGACAACCAGCCTGTCATTGCTGCCACAGCTGGTCTCAGATGACCCTGCCACATGCTCTTCTTGAAACAGCAATTTCAACATCTCACTGCCCTGCTGCTCCCCAATGCCTAGAAAGTGGTGTCCAAACTGCGTTCCCCAGAACCCTGAGGCCACTGGAGACTGGGCAAGTGGATGGGCCTCTGGAACACCCCTTGTTTGTCCTATAAACAGGAGTTCACTTCAGCAAATTGGGCTTCAGAAAACTAAGAAGTGTGAATGTTCTGGTGTGAAAGGAAGTCACAAACCAGTGACAAAACTCAGCATAGAGTCCCCTCCCTCGAGCAGCATCAGTACTTCTGTGTCTATCGGTGTGACTTTTGAGGTCACATCTGTCTCCCTCTATAGACTGTGAGCTCCATGAGAGTGGGGACCATGTCAGTTCTGTTCCCACTTTGGAACCCCAGAGTCAAACACAGTGACTGGAACTTCTGGCTGAATAATTGGATGAGTGACTTAATGAATTAGCGAATACTCTCTACCTACACACACACACACACACACACACACACACACACTGTAGGCCCAAATCACCTCCCCAGCCTCTCAGCACACTGCCCATAGCACACATCCAGGAGTCACACTTTCTGGGGCCCCCAACACCCACACTGGAGATGTTCTGGGGAATCCTGGAACAGTGAGGACTTCATCTCTCCTCAGATCCTACCCAGCTCAGTGCTGGACCTGTCCGAGGTGCTACCAACACCGACCAGGCATCCATTATCAGGGCCAATGTACGGGGTGGGGGTGGGGGCTCCCCAGTGTCTGTGTGTCCCTAAGCCCCTCCTCAGCTTCCTCTCTGCTCCCTGCCTGCCCCTGAAGCACCCTCTCACAGCCCACAGGTTTGGCACAGGGTAGGAGACCCGCGTGTACTTCCACAGCATGGGGCCACTGGCATTTATACTCACCCAGCGCCATTCTGGGCAGAGGGTCCCCCATGAGCTCTGAGCATCTCACACCCTCTACGCCACTGTGAGGGGATGAGGAAAGCACTGGGGGCCTCCTGTGGGTTTGGTCTAAACATCTGAGGTTCCTACCCCAAGCCCTCATGCTCCCTTTCAACAGACATCAATCAAATGCCTACTATGCACTAGGCACTCTGCCCAGCCCCTAGGAGGGTGCCTGTGCACAGTAGGCAGTCAGTTCTACCTGCTGCAGCAGCTGCTCCCCAGAAAACTTCCCTGGGCCAGAAAGGTGCACCTGGGCACCCTGACAACCAGCTCAACTCATCTTTACACACGTGTCTTCGTGCGCCAGCGAGAGGCTCGGAGGGCCTGGGAGATAGCATCAGGGAGACACTCCAATCTGTGTAGTGCACAGTGATTCACAGCCAGAGACATCCCTCCCGAGGCTACCGGGGAACTATCAGCCCCACCATCTTCAATTACGAGGATTGTCACTCATCTCCAGCCATCAGAAGGAAGTGGTGAGGAGATTAATGTCTTTTTAAAAACTGCTTTCATCCCATAAAAGGATTCCTCCACAGATGCGATTTGCATTTCTAAGAGGAAGGGCTCCCACTCCCTGGGCCATCTTTAATCAGTTTGTCTCTCCAAAGGCCTTCCCAGGGCTGTGAGGCCACACAGGAAACCCTTCAGTGGAGGCCTGGGTGAGCCCCGGCCCAGCCCCACTTCCCCAGGTCCCCAAAACCCTGGATGCCCCTCAGCCAGGAGAAAGGGGTGCGCCCACACAGTGCTCCAGCCCAGCAATCTCACACAGCAGCTCCAAGTATTTCCCTCGGGGAGTCTGTTATGAATTGAATTGTGTTCTCCAAAAAGACATGTTGAAACCCTAACCCCTTGTACCTCAGAATGTGACTTTATTTGGAAATAGGGTCACTGCAAATGTAATTAGTTAAGATGAGGTCACAATGACGTACGTGGGCCCTTAATCCAATATGACTGGTGGATCATAAGAAAAGGGAAATTTGGACACAGACCCAGGGAGAATGCCCTGGGAAGACAGAAGCACAGACTGACATGATGCACATACAAGCTAAGGTATGCCAGGTGTCGCCCGTAGCTGGAGAAAGGCATGGAGCAGGTTCTCCCTCAAAGCCTCTAAAATGAGCCAACCACAGTGACACCCTGATTTCGGACGTCTGGCCTCCTGAACTGTACAGGAATAAATTTCTGTTGTGCTGAGCCAACTAGTTTGTGGTAGATTATTATGGTGGCCCTAGGATACTAACGCCAAGTCCATGGCCACTGCCAACTCCTTCAGTTAAGGCGTCTCCACTTTGGCTCGAATTGGGGAGTGGGAACGGAGGGACCAGGTCTCAAACACCAGAAAGGTCCCTCCTCTCACCAACATGCTCCCAACTACTCAGGCTAACTCACTAAAGAACTGCCGTCCCAGCTGTGCCCTCCACGATAGTGTTAAAATATGTTCTCCAGAGCTTTAATGCTGAGTATGGCACCACGCTAGAAGTCCAACCTCCTGGGCAGTCTGTCCAGACACCATGCAAACAGAGGCCTGGACAGAGGGAAGGTGAGGAAGACGTGGTGTCCTCAGAAATGCCCTAGGCCACCCCAGGGCTCAAAGTAAGTGCAAACAGGAGTGGGCACCGCCTGGGATTTGTACCAGGCCTGCGATGGAGGACTAGACATTAAAACCATGCCGGCTGGCTGGACCACGCTCCATCGGGCAGGGACTGCTGTACCTCCAGTGCCTAGCAAGGGCTTGACAGGCAATAAGAGTTCCATAAATGTCTAGAAAATGTACGTCATTTGCTGAAGGAGAGGCAAAGGAGAAAGTACTCCTGTCCCCTGCATGGCAGATAGAGGGGAAGAGGGAAGGAGACATAAAAAGATGCCCAGATGAATCACTAAGACAGACTTCAGAAAGCCCTCTCCCACTGGCCATGCATCCATGCGAGGTTGCCAACAGCCATCAGCACCAGGGCCCAGCAGATATGAAGCTCCCCTCGCTTCCCAGAGGACAAACAGCACTTCCATGCCTGGGAAGCAAGAAGCAGTAATGTGCAAGCTTGAGAGTCTGTCTGTATTGGTTCCAATCCCACCTCATCTGTTTACTTGCTGTGCGATCCTCAACAAGTGACTTGCCTTTCCTGTGCTTCCGTTTTCTCATCAGTAACGTGACAGGGTAACCGCTTCTGTCTCACATGTTGTGGGAGGATTTGATGGGCTAATACACGGAAAGCACTCAAAACAGTGCCTGGCACATGGTACATGCTTGGTAAGTGTAAGCTGACACTATTTGCTATCATCAACTCCAGAGAATAGATCCTCCCACTTGCTTTGCTGGCATTCGCTAATGGCTCTTCTCTGTATGACAACACCCAACAGCTATTTACAGAGAAGTATGCCTTGTGCCAGGAACACAGAGAAAAGTTACCAAGGCCCAGCGGGAAAAGTGGACACGACACTCTGAGAATGAGACACAAGACATCATCATCAGTGGAGAAAGAGTGGCCTGGGAAGTCATGCTGATGAAGGCATATCAGACCATAAGGCATTTGGGTTTTGAGGGCTGAATAGGAGTTTATCAGGTGATTCTTACCCAGCCCATAGCAGGTGTTCTATAAATAACTAATAATTAAATGAGGCAGAGTAGAATAAGGGAATTGCAGCCCAAGGGAACTGAGGATTTGTGGTTTGTTCAAGGATAGAGAAGGGACACACATGGTTTACCTAAAGCGGGAAGTATGTGGGCATAAAAGCAGAAAAATAGGTTGAGGCCAAGTTGGGGAAGGGTCTTGAATGCCGTACTCAGTGGTCTTGGCTTTATTCACGGGCTCTACAGAACCCAGTCAGAGGAAGAGTGACAAATCAGAGCTGGGTTTAGGAAGATGGCTTGACTTGCAAAGCAGGTGACACAAGACTGAAGACAGCAGACCAGGGAGGAGGTCATGGCAGCCCCACCTTCCCTCACCAACTGAGCCCTGCTTTCCCTTTGCCCTTGAACTTTCTTCCTGGTAGAGATAGTCTCAAGTTTGCAGCCGAGAGACCCCACACTCCCAGCTATCCTGGCTAAGGACACAGGGCCCACAGCTGCCTGCTATAAGAAGAGGCCCTCAGCCAAGACCTTTTGGGGAAATTCTCTTATCTCCATGCAAGTCCCCGACTGACAGATGGCATTGGACTGAGAGACATGTTGTAGCCATACATGGGAAACCCCTGATGGCAGGCTGGCTTCTGGAATTCCAGAGAACTGACTTTTCAGCAGTTTGGGCCCGCAGCCCTTTCTTCCCCTCACCCCTCCAAGGTGTCCCCTTCCCCTCCACTCAGTCCAGGGATCCTTGCTCATGGATTTCTTCCAAAACAAAGGTGGTGATGTTCTGTGTTATGTACACTTGAGAATCCCCTGTGACTCTGACTTATCCAGCCCGGGTCTCAAGCTGTGCTCTGACCTTCCCAGCCTGGCAGAGATGCTGCCGACACTGCCAACACCACCCTGACCATCTGCCTGGCAACTGGGGCCACACTTAGGCAGCTGCCCCAGCAGGCACTAAAATTAGGTGACCCATCAGACCTAGGACACAGTGATCATGGGCAGGCTGCCAAAGCTGCCCAGAAGGTCATTGCTCCCAGCCCAGGACTCAAGCCAGGGCAGGACAAGAGCAGCCCAGCAGACCCCTTTATGTGCAGGGAAACTGAGGCCTGGAGAAGAGCAGGGACCACCGAAGGGGTGGAAGCTTGGATTTTGTTTATTCTCTTGGTAACTGTCCCTGAGGATGACAATTAATATATAACTTTTAATAGAAATTTAAAATATGTCCCATGAGGAGAGAAAAGAATTTTAAAAATCACAAACCCATCACCTGAGCTAACCTCCACTTATATCCTGGTGTATTTCCCTTCTTTGCAGATAGTTTTACAAACAGAAAACACACTTTACAGACTATTGTAAAATGTTCCCTTCCACTACTTAGAATTGTTTTGACAAATCATTAAAAATTCTTCATAACTTTCTGGAAACATATTACATCAATTTGGAGTAATGTACACTATTCCATTGTATAAACGTGCCATAATTAATATACTAAAATCCCCTATGGTCGAAGTTGCTTCCCCTGTGTGCTGTTACGGGTGACACTGCGGTGAATATGTAGGTACATGAGTCCTTGTCCACATCTATGGTCACCTCCTCAGAACAGATTCCCAGCAGCAGAAAAACTGGGTCACCGAGAAGCACGTTAAGGTCGTTGACAGAGACTGCTCCTCTCTTCCAGAAAGCCACCCCACACAGAGCTCGGCCGGCTCTGGCCAAGGCCCCTTCCATGCACAGTTTGCTCATTCCTGCACAAGTTCTCTCCAAGGGAATTTTGTGTCTGTAACGCAAGCCTGTGTAGCGCTGCAGACAAATGCATCTCTTCATTGCAACACTCACCCATGGTTCCTTTTTTCCAAAACTAACCACCACCCAGGAGACACAGGGCGTTATCAAGACCCAGGGACTCAGAGCTGCTACTCCTGTATATGTGAGCCTTAATTTAGGGGTCAAAGTAAAACCCACGGATCAGGTCCTTCCAAACAGCGCAAGGACGTCTCCTGTCCCAGCTGACACCACTGCACACACCCTGGAAATGACTGCCATGAGTGGTTCTGTCCTTCCCCAGCAAGGTTAACTGATCACCCAAATTATGACACCAGACCTAAGCCAGAACCCGTAAAGCAACTTGGCCAAGAATCGAATTGCCTTTGCATTTCCCAGCAGAGAAACTAAACTCCGGGCTCTATGTAAATAGGCTGTCTTGGGTCCGATGTCAGCCTCGCGGCCGGCAAGTTATGGATGGCATTGCCGTTTCACTCATCATAAATACAGCCTCGGCTAAACAAAGCCGACAGTTTTGCACCAATAACCTTTGAACCACTCAAGCCCAGTGTCAATTGTATTTGTCTTCAAGCTGAGGTTTACTCTAGACCGTCTGCTAAATCAGGGCTCATCTGCGGAGATAATTCAAATATATTACAGGCACCAGGCAGATAGGAGGGCCTCCCGCACATGGCCTCCCGGGGGTCTCCGCCACGGCAGCCTGCACGCTGTGTGTCCCCCTGAACACTCAGCACACTTTACCAGGAATTAACAAGAAACAAGGGACAAGAAGTGACCCTGAGATCAAGACTGTAACCCTGGCTCTGCCACCAGCCCTCTATGCCACCCCAGCAAAGTCACCCGGCCATGGGAAGCCTGCTTTCTCCTGGACAGAGGGAGCACCTACTCTCCTGAAACGTGGAGTACCTATTTTTGGAGAACCGTTTATGTATCAGCTCAGACCACAGGAATCAGCTGCAGAAAATGATAACCCAGGAAGTGCACAGGTGCAGGGTGCTCCCATGTGAGAGATGGATGAACCAAGAGCAAAACCCCCAAGTCCTGCTGGGCTGAGGGCAACCATGTGGAAACACTCTAAGCTGACTGGGGTAGGGGTGGGGGGTTCCAAACAGATACAATAATACATAGATCTCTAATAATACATAGGTGCCTTTTAACAGAAACAGATATAACAGAAAGGAAGCCGCTCTGGTCAAGGCAGGGGCAGTTACGGTGGCCACGTGGCCACGCGAGGCTGGGCTAATTTGTGCAATTAGCATTTCCTGAGTGCCTGCTGTATGCTAAGCCCCGGGCTGCTGCCAGGGAAACAGGAACTCAAGCAAGGTTCCTGCTCCCCCAGCCACCTTCGAAATCTGGGACCCTGTCAGCCATGACACAGAGTCCCCAGTGCCTCTCACCGCTTGGGGGGCTTCGCCCAACCCCAGCCACAAGCCTCCCAGCTGACTGGCAGGAACCCACTCACCCCAGGGAGGAAGGGAAAAGGCCCAGGCCGACCTCACTCTGCTTCATCTCGTGGCTGGGAAGCTGGAAGCCTGACAGGCCAAGAGGCCAGGATGGGAGGTCTGGGAAGTTGAGGGTGGTGTTTAGATGATCTCCCGTGAACCTCTCTTGAAAATGAATGAGAAGAAACTCAACAAGGAAACCTCCGTGAGGACTGGAAGGGGCAAAGAGAGAACGCAGCTGTGTTGTCATTAACAGAGCCTCCAGCCTGCCCCTGGGAGCACCCATTCCCCTTATCCGTGAAATGAAAATACTATTCTCTGCCCAGAGTCACTGCAAAGATCAGACAAAATGGGGCATGCCGAAGCCCCTCGCATCCTGAAACGCGCTGCTCCACAAGGAGAAGGGATTGCTGCTGGCATGGTTAGAGGTAGAAGGCGGTGCTTCCTCCACCCAGGTGAGGAGGCAGAGATCCCCACTCCGCTCCTGGTTCCACCTCAGACTTGCTGTGAGACCTCAGGAAACTATGAGAGTCTGGTACAGGGCAATCTCTAAGGTCCTTTCAGCTCTAATGCCACAGGATCTACCCTGTGATGTGGGTCAACCACCGAGGCCAGCCCACGGCAAGGTGCCCCTTCCCCATCAGTGTCATGGAAGTCAAGGGGAGGGTGTTGGCAAGACCAGGGTTAAAGATGTCACCATCACTCACCTTTGGGAGCCTCACTCCTATTTGGGGATGCTGGGAGCCTCCATTTCCACTTCTCATCTCTGCTGACACCTGGGAGGAGGGAGTGCCTGGGCCATCCATTTACCGTCTCCCTGCCGAGGACCAGAAGGAGCAAAGCGGCAGCGCCTGTGCTGAGGAGAAGGCAGAGACATTTATAAATGACCCTCTTAGCTGTTTACGAGACACCTTCTGAGAGAAAGCAGAGGAGAAATAAACTTGAAGTAGGGAGACCTGGCTGGTGTCCGAGATGCGCTTTGATAAGCCAGCTGCACCAGCGTTTCTTCTGTTTTTATGGCCACCTTTACAGCCCTGTGTTTGGGACTCTTTATCAGGGGCCGGAAGGAGAGAGCAAGCAAGATCCAAGGCAAAAAGCTTCCCAAGCAACTCCACGAGCAGACACCACCTCATCTGGAGATCAAGATAACCCCCGTTTTTCTCCCAGTCCAGGCAGCTGTCCCCCAGACACCCAGATCTGGGACAAGGAATTCCTAAGCACAGCAGTAAGTGTGCAGGGCCAGGCAGTCCTGGCAGCCCTTACTGGGCTACAGCCACATAAAAGCAGAGCCAGGACTGGGATTCTCCTGAGACCAGTAGGCAGCCCCCATCGGGACACTCTGGATCCCTTGTCCCAAAACCCACTGCAGTGGGCAGGGTGTCTCAAGGCTCCCTCCCCCCGTATAACCTAGTGCTTCCTGCTGGACCTGGGGCCATGACAGCTTCCAGGGGCCACACTCAGACTGGAGCTGGGAATCTACCACCCTCATCCCCCTGAACTTGCCAGGATTATATAATAGTCAAAAACATGGGCAGGGGGCTCTTCCACCAAGCACCCTATGTCTGAATCCCAGCTCCCCCCTTGCTGCCTGGGGCAGTATCATCCTCTGGGCCCTGGTTTTCTCATTTAGAAAATTGCCCATTCAAACAGTCCCTAACCTTGCAGGATGGGACACACAGAAGGAGCGTAACAAAATAGGAGCAGTCTCATATTGGGTGACCGGGCATCCCAGCAGCTAAAGGACCTAAGATGCCAGTATTCACAGCTCATTTTCCCATACGGGCCGTGCCCTGGGAGCCTGACACCTTCATACCAGCCTCACCTGCATGATGGTGGTCCTGTCCCCAGCCTTACATGTGTGGCAAACCTTCCTGGGCTCCGAACATGGGCCCCTGTGCTTGAGGGTGAGGGGCAGTGAGAAAGGCATAGTCCTGACCCCCAGGGAGCCCATGGTCTTCAGCCAAAAATAAAACTACAAATACAGGACATGCTAAGTGCAAAACTTGGGGACTGTGCCAAGGGAGCAGGACAGTAGATACAAGCATAGTCAGAAGAAGGGGATGGTGGAAGCTACTCAGAAGAGGGTTTTCTGGGCTGGACCTGGAAGAATGAGTAGGAGTTGGCCAAGAGAAAGAGAAGGAAGGAGCCATTTCCTGCAGTCAAGTAATGGCTAGCAGTGGGGAGCTAGGGAGCCCCCTGGAGGGGAGGCGGAGGCAGCTGGGACAGGGCAGCAGAGGGCGAGAGGAATAGTGGACAGGCATCCAAAGAGCGAGAGCCGTGAATGGAGGCGGGGCAGCCCCTGCCTGGTACTGCGGGTGCTGCACATGGGGTAAGGGGCAGGTAAAGGGCATGGGGCAAGGTGTTCAGATTGCTTTGGGGGACTTTCTCTTGGGTCAGAGTGGAGGATGACAGGTAGGAAAGCGTCCTGGGAGAGGAAACAAGGAAGCAGGTGAGGAGGCCGCAGCTGTGGGAATCTGGCCTGAGTGTCAGCTGTGTGGGACCAGGGTCTGCCCTCCGGGAAATGCACGTAGCCAGATCACGGCACCCACTGCCTGCACTTTCTGCAGCAGGCCTGCTTCTCAACCTGCTTCTCAATGGCAACGGAGAGGCGGACTCTGAGATGCACCTAGGCCCCATGGCAGTCACGTGCTGCTGGGTCACCCAGGAACCTCGCAGCGCAAACCTACCGAATGTGCCTCTCCTCAGCTCGGACGATACCTACAGCCCTTTTGAGGTGCCTCTGGATGCAAAACTACAGGCCTCCCTCTGCCTGCTCCTCCCTGGGCACTGCTCGGCCCAGCTGCCACACTCCCCCTCAGACCCGTCCCATCACCACAGCCCTGGCTGGGCTCCAGCACAATTGATTCAGAGCATGCTCCTAGCTCCTAGCTCCTAGCTCCTAGCCCCCGCAACCATTGGTGTCCCTTTCCATCGCCCTGGCCCCTCACTCTCCTTCCTTTCCTAGAGTCCCCCAACCAACCCTATTGTTCTCTGCGGGGACATGCTCTCCACCCCCAAGCAGAACCCCAAACTGACTTCTTTATTTCAATGTTTTATTTTGAAATAATACAGATTGACAGGACGTTGCTAAGATAGTACAGAGAGGCCTGTGCACCCTCCCCCAGTTTCTCCCAAGGGTTGCCTCTTATATGACTACAGTACAATATCCAGGAAACTGGCGCAGGTATAAAGTGTGCGTCTAGCTCTGTCATTTCAGCACGTGTGTAGATTCATGGAATCACCACCAAAATCAAGATATTGAATTGTTCTCTCAACCTGATCTTTGAGATGGCCTTTTAAAAAACAAGTACGTACAATAAAACTAAAAAAAAGAAAAAAAAATCAGGATAGAGAATGGAGACTGAACTCAAGAGACTGGTCAACCCGTCCACACCTGAGTGAAGAGGTGGGTGGGGAACCTTGCTTCCCTCTCCCCACTCTCCCACCACCCAGCCCTGCCCCAGGCTGACCAGGGGGTGGAGGGCAAAACAGAAATATGAGGAGGCCGCGGGGAACCCTGTCACATGGGCCCAGAACCCAGCTCCACAGAGGCCAGGGCCCTGCATTTCTCTATCCCCCCAACAGGGTGAGCCACCAGCCTCCTGGGCAGACCCCCTTCGCCTGAAGCAGTTCCCCCCAATATGTGCAGCTCAACTACTACCCAAGTCCTTTCTTCCCCTCCTTGAATGCTGAAGGGGACTTCTCCATTGCCTCGCCATTGCCACAGGAGGGCCCCTGGCCAGGTGGGTGCCCCCAAAGGTGCTGAATGGAGTGTCTATGACGTTGGGTGAGTCCTTTCCTGTCTTAGGCCCTGAAGCCCCAACCCCAACCCCAAAGTGAGATGCACAGCCAGGGAAACTCGGACAATAACTCTGGGTGGGCCTGGGACAGGGCCCGGGAAGGCAAACAGCACCCAGCCTTCATCTACTAAGCCTCCTGGCTGCCCTTCCCCGTCCCAAGGGCCCCTGGAGTGGGCTTCTTGGAGGATATTGGGTACAGGGGACGATGAATCAATGGGCAAGCATGGAGAGACAGAGAAGAACACGGGAGCTCAGGCCAGCGCCCTGGTGCGGGGCCCAGGAGTCTCAGGGCTGTGGGCTGCCTCCACTCAGAAAGAAAGGAGCTCAGCCTTGTGAAGTAGGCCAGATCATCAGAGGGAAGGCAGGGATTGGCCGCCCCATCTCCACCGCCACCCCATTCCAGCACCTCCTTCCCCAGCCCAGAGGAGGCAGGAGCAGAGGAGAAAGCCAGGGCCCCCTGCAGTCCACCTCCAGCCTCTCACCCAGACCTGCCTCAGCTGTTTCTTGTCCCCTCCCACCAACCAAAACAGAGCCCTGCTCAGGCCACTTCCCAACTCAGACACCTTTAGTGACCCTCATTTCCATGGGGGAAACCCTTATCCTGGCATTTGGAGCCTGGGTGGCCTCTCAGCCTAGCTCCCATTCACATCCCATGAGCACCTGGGCTCAGCCACTCTGAACCAAACCGAACTCACAGATACGCAAACACGCCCCACGTTCCCCACTTCCATCTGCTCACCTATTCTGTGCACTGAGCTACGTGGCCTCCCCATCAGATAAGAAGAAAACCTTGCCCGTGTCTCAAGACTCAGTTCAAAAGGCAGCTCCTCTAAGAGCCCTCTCTGATCCCCAGGCCGGTTCTACCTCCCCTGATGCCCACAGGAACCCCGGGGCAGGGGTTGGCCAAGGATAAGCTGAGGAAACTGAGGTCCAAGGAGGGAAAGTGTCTTGTCCTGCCACCCTCTTCCTCTTCTGTTCTGTCCCCTTCCTGTGAAGAAATGGGTGGCCATGTCTGTCTGGACTGTGGGCAAAGACAGGGAGGTCACCTGCACCCTTGGGTGGAGGGTGTTCAGCCTGGGTATATCTAGGTGCCACAGGTCCTAGGGTCTAGTGCCAGCAGCTCTGCCTCTGCCTCTTTGCCACTGTTGACTAGAGCCAAACTTCCTTGTTCCTACAGAAAGAGGGAACTTGGGTTGTACAGGTCACACTGACCTCCCAGCCTACCCAGGCCCCTCTGATGACCCAGCACCCAGGGGCTCCCAGGGAGATGAGGCTCATGGTCCAGGCCCTCGGCCAGCCAGTCCAAAGCATGCGGAGAGAATGTAGGAATCCTTCAGCAGAGGACACAAGCCCAGGACAAGGTCCCATGGAGCATTCAGATGCGGCTGCTCCTCCTTCCTTGCTATTTATGGCCCTCTGGAGGCTGCTCTCCCCTTTGTTCTGCCAAACAAGCTGGCTCCTGACTTCCAAGTCAGCCAGGGACTTGGCAAACATTTGTTAAGACTCGTCCCCTCACTTTGTGTTTGTCTACTCAGCAGTGATCAGGGCTCTGTGCACCGACAAGCTTCGCCCCTAAGGCTCAGTGGGAGCCCCCATCCTCTGTGGCCCCAAGGCCCCACCTGCAGGTACGCCAGGTGGGAGTCTCTCCATCCACCAAAAGTCCAGCCTCCCTCCACCCTGCCTGAAATGCCACCCCAACGGACCTCAGGGCCAGAGTCCCCTGCAGGCACTGTCAGTCAGCTGGTCACACGTAAGTGGCAGTGAGTTTGAGGTGCTTTGGAGGGGGCAGGAGAGCCTGTGAGGACTCAAGATTTGTGGTAGGGGGCTGAGTATAAGGAGGAGAGGGAAAGAGAGGCAGGAGCAGCCACCACTGGCTCACCACGCTCCCCCAGATCTGGCCTCCATGTGTCCTGAACTCCTCAGGATGGTGCTACCCAGCCACCGGAGGTCAGTGTGCCCTGATCAAAGCTGCCTGAGGAGCACACAGCCCTCAGGAGGGCGGGTATTCTGCCAGACTCTGACTTCTGAGTCAACTCGAGGGAGCAGACAGATGGAGGCCTGTGCCAGACAGAGGCCCCAGAGGGTAGACATGTTCTGAGGGGAGTGAGTCTCTAGGCCTCAGTTTCCCTATATTCACAGTGGGAACAGAGGGGAGGAAACTCATCCACCTGTAGCTGCCTCAGATCCCTCAGCACAGGGCAGGACCAGGAAAGAGGGAGAGGCCCAGGTGCGCGCAGGTCCAGGGGCCCAGGCCAATCTTCACCTCTCTGGGCCTGTACTTCTTTGATCCTTGGGGATGGAAATGGCTCCTGCTTTAGAGGTTTGCTCTAAGAACTAAAGGAGCTAATGCACAGGAAAATGTCAGCCAAGGCCTGGCACAGCCCAGTGCTTAATCCATGGGAGCTGTTGTTATGGTGTTATTGTTAGTATTCGTGATCTTGGGCAAGTCCATGAGCCTCTCTCAGATCTCCTCTCCCTCATCTGTAAAATGGGCTGACAGCTGATAGTGATGATGAAATGGCCTGATACAAAGAACCCCGAATAGCCCAGGCCGGAGTTCCTCAGTAGTTAGAGGCTCAGCCTGCGGACCGAGGGGTCGTGGGTTTGATTCCTGGTCAAAAGCATATACCTGGGTTGTAGGTTCGATCCCCCACCCTGGTGGGGGGGATGTGCAGAGGCAACCAATTGATGTGTTTCTCTCATATCAGTGGAAAAAATATACTCCCATGAGGATTAACAACAACAAAAGAGCCCCACACAGACCTAACATACAGCTGGCGCTCAGAAAACCTCAGCCCCTTTGCTTGCATCCAGTAGATATTTAATATGTGCTTGTGGACTTGAATCACAAATAGCTACCAAGAAATTTAAAAGGAACAAGAAACAGCAAGCCCTCAGGGGTCCTTCCATCCAGATGGAAGGGGGGATACCTTGGCCATCCCAAGTCCAGGACCCTTAGGGACTGGGGCTGGACCGCCTTGCAGAGAGGCTCCTTACCCTGCAGCTTTCAAACTATGGCCCAGGGAACCCTGGGGCTCCTCAGGGTACCTGTAGGGCGAGAAGGAGATGTAGGGGAGGGCAGATGAGCTCACACCTACACCCTCAACCAGAGTAGCACTGCATTTAACTAGTTAGGAGTCCGGTAAACTTCCATTTGAAAAATATGCCCCGCTGCTAGAAGAGCATGTTTCTCGAGTGAAGACTATAAAGCCCAGAGAAATCCGGGGTGAGGGACCCAGCCTGCTGGAGCTCCAGAGGCCCTTCTCCATACCTCATAGGGTGCTTCTCATGGCATTCAGCCAGGAGCACATGGTGGGGGCTGCCCCATCCGCAGGCGATAAGAACATCCAGACTGAGCCTGCCCTTCGCCACCTCTGTCTTGATTCTGCCTCCACCCCAGCTGTAGGACAAGCTCCTACTATCCCCACAGTTCAGGGGGAAGGGCACTTCCTCCAGGAAGCCTTCCCTGACCCCCAGGTTAAGTCTGCTGCCCCCGTTCTGTCTCCCACAGCTCCTAACCTGCCCCAATTCTAAAAGATGCATCATCTTTAGATCCAATACCTGGTGAAGGATTGCCCTGGAACTACCCATCATCCCTGAGTCCCTGGTACCCCACCCAGTATCAGCACATACAGTGAGGGCTTAATAACTGCCTGTTAAAAGAAGGAATGAAGTACCACCTCCATTTTCCTCATCTGTAAAATGGGTAAATACCACCTCCCAGGATAAGAAAAGTAAGCCATTCACTGTGGCTGGCAAGTCAAGGGCTCACACAGCAGGGTCCCTCTCCTGCTGTCCTGGGCAGGTTCTGAAGGTAGGCAGCCAGGCAGCCATCACCCACTGGTTTCCTCAGCCATGGCAGATCCTCATTTCAGTGAGCAGAGACCTGGGCAGGCAAGGTGGGGTCCCAAGACCCCAGGGCACCTCACCAAGCAGAGGTGACTTCCAGGCCAGCACACTTTCCCAGCACTAATATTTATTTAGGATTTGCAGAGAAGGGAAAAACACAAAGTACTTCATAGCACTCTGCACAGCAGAAGGGACCTCGATGTCAGGGGTCCCATAGCTGGCTCTGAGCTGACCCAGGACCCACCAAGGGCTGCTCCTGATAAACTTGTAAGCCTGTGGCTGAGGCCAGGCTCAACACACATGGGCACCCCTTCATCTCCCAGGTAGAGGAGAGGCCGGAACTCTCGGCATCCCCCACTGAACAGCTGAGAACATGAGGTTCATGATGATAGAAGAGCTGGGGTTCCCACCCAGTCTGACTCTGGATGAGCCCTGAGTGCCAAAAAGAATCTGAGTCATATGTTAGTACACATCTCAAGTCCCCAAGTTCTACCCTTGTCAGCCCTGATAGTGGGGCTGGAGTGCTGGGGCACAGCTTGGAGTGAGGCCCTAAAGGTACAGGTCCCCAAACCACCCTCACAGCTCAGCACAGAAACACTCTCCTCACAGGGCAGTCAGCCCGAGGAGCCCCAGGAAGAACCACAGTCACTCTGCAGCCACCGGCCCTGTGCGCCCAGGGTTCCCGGCTGAAGAACAGCCACACGACATCAAGGAAGCATCAATATTTCATAGGCAGCTCCCTCCTGGCCTCCAATTTTGTTTTCAATTGTCGTGAAACAATTCACAATTTCCAACTCTGGGCTAATAGGCTGCTGTCAGCCAGTCAGCCAGAGCAGGCAGGGGTAATTATTTTAAAAGCTTCCGACGGGCTGTTCACTGCGCTGCTTCCCCAAACCGTCTGTCTGCAGTAGTGGCTGTGCCCCTTTGGGCCCTGAGCACCCTGTCTCCCCATGCAGCAAGCATACATCTGGAAGACTGCTGAGGCACCCGCCAGAAAACCTGAGAGGGTGAGCGCGCCAGACCAGGCTGACAGAAGGGTAAACTGAGGCCCTCTGAGGGGCATCTCTAAAAAGGTAGGGGCCATAACTTCTCCCTTTCATATTTCCCCTGTGGGTCGTGGTGGATGGATGGAATAACAAAGAAAAGAATGGGTGCGGTGGCTGAGTGCCTGATATCACAATAACCTGCTGCTCTCTCCCTCCTGAAATCCTTCCTCCGCTACCCAGGCAGAGCACTCTGTCTAAAATACACATCTGACCAGATGGCTCACTGTTTAAACCCTTCATCTGCTCCTCTTTGCCTTCAGGACACTATCCCACACTCCTAACCAGGATTATGAAGCCCAGTGGTATCTGGTTCCCACTTAGCTCACCAACTTCCTCTTCCCCCATTTTCTGCCTTCCCACCTGTCCCAGTGCTATTCCAGGGAGGGGAGTTGGGGTGAAAAACTGTTCCAGGCAAACGTAAGGCCTGTGTGTCACTCAAGGCCCCTCAACTCCGGGTTTCAGATTTCCCCTTCAGCACTGTGCTCCTATGTTTATAGGCTGGTGTGTCTGCCTCCTTGACTCAACCCAAATGAGCAGGAGCCAACCATCTTTGTATCTCTGCCATCGCAGGCACAGAATATGTTCTCTCTTTTTGATGACCTGACAGAGGCCAGTCCAGGAAGGTCCCAGACCAGGGCTCTTTCCACTGTTCCAATGAAAAAAATACTTGAGATACTCAAATGGTTTCTATTTTTGCTTTGGCTGCTGGGAAGCTCAGAGTACAATATAAAAATGATAAAATACATTACCTGATCCTGGGGGTTCCTCTCTAACTTTAAAGCCTCTAACTCCCTCCTCACAGATAAAAAAGGAAGTACAAATAGATGCCTTCCCTTGCTCTGTGACTCCACCCCTATATGTGAGTCAATAGACTCTGTACCACCCCTCAGACTCTCTAGCAGCCCTCCACTTCTCCTCACAGCTGAGCGCAGAAACAATCCCGAAGGACTTCTGACTCTCCCAATAGAGCCCATGCTTCCCCATCACTTTGACGTGGACTCTCCACCAACACCTTCAGCAGTCCTCGGAGAACCTTCACAGGGCAGGGACCTCTTTGCAAACCAACCCAATCCCAGCCTCCAGCAGCTCAGAGACCTTGTTCCAGGAGAGCAGCAACTATTCTTGAGGGAGCTGGTGAGGATTCCTAAGAATGGTGAAGCTCCCCCTTTCCCCCTTCTGGGGTGGAGCCCATTGACTCCAGCCTGGCCAACCATAGCCCCGAGTCACTCTTCCCCACAGAGTGATTGGTCAGCAGGGGGCCTGTGAGCTGCATCCAGCCAATCAGCGTAACCAAACCCCTTTGCCCGCCCTAGGGCGGGTCCTATGATTGGCAAGAGAGGCTGGAGGCCCTGCTATCAAGCTTACTAGTGATCAGGGTAACAGGTTTCAATCAATCATTACACAAATACTGATTTCAATACTACTGCAATAAGAACTGTAAAGGGAAAGGACCATCTCCCTACTTTTACTGGATATTGAGATTAAAAATCTGCTTGAAGAACGGTTGTGCCTTTCTGCGTGACAGCTGAGGACATTTGGCTATTCATTGTTTTGTGTGAATCGTGTCACAAATTCATCTCAGAGTTCTACACTAGGGAGAACAGCTTCTTATGAGAGGAAGCATGTCGGTTCAGAAGGAATGATAAAGCAAATGTGTCAGCCGGTCTTGCTGACCTTTTTTGATTAGGAACCTGGAAGCTAAAGTGATAGTCCAGAACTGTGCTACTTCTCTTCCTGGCAGACCCAGCTCCAACCTTCCTCCTTCTAATGCCTGACCTCAGTGCCTTCAAAGTGGGAATGTATGTGCCCCGTGATGTCAAAATCTAAAGGGAAATTGTAAAAATTATTTTTGAAAGAAGCAAAAATAAGATCATAAAACGTTTGTTTCGCCCACCTCAGTTCAACTCAGTCCACCTTTGGGCCCTGGTCCCACCCCACTGGCCTGCCCAGCTTCCCTGATCTGAAACTTCTTAGTAGCTAAGCAGGAGATGAGGGGGCAGATCTACTAAATCAGAGGAGGGGCCTGCTCCTACCTGAGTAAACCATCATGACCACCCTGGGGAAAGCAGGAAACAAAAATAAGAGCAAACTGTTTTAAAGAACAAAGCAGCCTGACAGGTATCACCATGAACATTCAGCCTGGCTGCCCACCCCCACACAGGGGCACACCCCTCACCTCCATCACCACATAGATTTCTCAATGCCTGCAAACTCTCATTATTCTCCCATTTCACAGGCAAGGAAGCTGAGGCTGGGAGATATTATGTGATTTGCCCAAGGCCACACAGCTGGTAAAAGACACAGACAAGGTTCCAACTCTGTCCATCAGGTCTCAGAGGCAGCTTTGTGGCACCCCGGCTCTCCCTGGAAACAAGGGCATGTAGAGAATCTCATGCACATGACCAGTCACCGTTGGGAACAAACCCAGGGAAATTGCTGGTGTGCAGGGGTAGGAAGGTGCAATTTCCCAATGCAAGTGCCAGAGTGAAAGCCCCCCCAGCTAGCTGGGGGGGGGGCATATATAGTAGGGGCCCAGCAATTGCTTTTTATGCCGGAAGAGGCCTGGGCACCTGGGGTGTGGGGGAAAGGCTGCCCGAGACAAGGTCAGAAGCTTTTCAGCTTAGTAGCCCTCAGGGCCAGACCAGCCAACAAACCAGTTTCACACATAAAACAGACCTTGTGGTAGCGGGAGAAGCAGAGGATAGAATTCCTGAAGCACACGGTCCAAGCCCACATTTTTGCCAGGTCTGAAATTGCAGGCCTCGAGGACTCGGTTCTTAACCCTTCTGATGCTGTGTGCACTGCGCCACGTACACCCACCAGAGAGGTGTTCTGCTGTTTAGAGCAAAGGGGAAGACTGTGGAATCCCCCAATATCAGGACAGGGTGCAGAGGCCACCCCTCAGGGCCTGAGCACTGCAGCTTCTACAGGCTTGGATCAGGCCCGCTTCTGAATTTGGATGTTTGGAGGGGGTCCCACGTCTCTGTGTTTCAGGCCAGCTGGCCCTGGGGGTGAGGGTGAGCCTGGGCCAGGTCTGACACTGGGCTGTGGCCTCTCCCGCAGCAGCTGTCAGGGAGAAACAGGCAGGGAGGCGCCACCAGTGACGGCACCTCATGAAACATTGATGCCTGGCCATCACACTGCCATCTCCTGGCACCTTGAGCCAAAGCCACAGCCCCAGAGCCCTGCGGCTGTCTGTGGGCAGGCCCCATACCTCTGACACTGAGGGTGGACCCTAATGGACCGACCAGCCCGACTTGGGTCCCATCCCATGGCCCCAGGAGCAGCAGGTTCAGACTGGGCACTTGGGGAAAGCAAGAGCCTATTCTGCTGGCCACTTGGTTTCCCCCACAAGGCTTCCTGCCCAGGGTTATCTGGCCATGGGCAACACTGGACAGCAGTCGCCTGCCAGTGGAACCCAGTCCCCATCAGTCCTGCCTATCTCCCAATGGCCATCAGCCAGAGCCAGGCCAATGGGGCTACGTTGATCATGTCCTCCCCCGTGGGGGGGCCCAGAAGGGCGAATGCTGGAGAGTGTGCAGGAGACGGGCTGAACAAGGGGCCAGAGAGACATCTGTTCTCCTGGGGTTGGTCGCCCCTTTCTTTATCAGCCCAGCCACTGAAAGGTGGATTGGGGGGATCCTCCAAGCAGGGCAGGTCGCATGATTGCCCCTCCCCAATAACACACCCACCCACTGGGGTCTGTCCTCAAACTTCCTTGGCTGCCAAGCTCTGCACCACGGTCTCTTTCTGCCAACGTGCAAGACCAGCTCCCTCCCGCAGGCTGAGCAGAAAGGGGAACCGGTCTAATCGCAGAACAGGGGTTTGATCTTCACCTGGCAGGACCCAAGGAAATTCTGACCAGACCCCAACTAAACAGCGGTGGGCCTGGGACCCTCCGGCGCCCGGTGGGAAACTGCGCCCAAAGGAGAGAACGTGCACCGGGCCAGGCCAGACCCGCCTCAGCTTCGTCCGCGTGCGGCGGGGCCCCTCCTCTGCGCGTGGAGTCCCGGGGCAGCTCCGGACCTCAGGCCCTGGCCGCGAGCCCCGCAGACCCCTGCTGCACCCCGAGGGAGGCCTGGACCCCTAGCCCGCGGGACTGCGCGCTGCCCCCTCCCCGTTAGTCCAGGCTAGCACCTCGCTTCCCCTCCCCTCTTCCCGCCTCCCCAGCCCGTGTCCCCGCCTTCCCCGCGGGCGACGGGCGGGCGGCGGTGGCGGGAGGAGCGGGCCCCGCCGAGGCAGCCCGGACCTTGCACGCTGGGATGTAGCGAACCAGCGTGGGCGAAACTGCGCGCGGAGCTGGAGACGCAGCTGGAGCCTGGGCCCTGGCCAGAGGCGAAACGTAAGCCGGAGTTGGTGGCGAGCGAGCCCATAGCCAACGAGCCGAGCGGCACAGCGCAGCCCGGGTGGGGTAAGAGTCGCTGGGCTAGGGGCGTGGGGAGGTGGTGGCCCGGTTCTGCGCCGTCTGATCCGGGCGCTGGTGGGGTCCAGAGGTGGCGCGGGACTAAGCGCATTGCGCGGAAGGCCAGGCGCCATCGAGGCAGCGCGAGGAGCTCCTTCCTGCGCCCGGCGCACGGTCCCGGCTGCCATCGCCCGAGCGCCACCTCGCCGAACCGGTGGGCCTGCCCCACGCTTCGGCCCCGGGCACCCCGACAGGCGGCAGACTCGAGGGCACGGGCCCCAGTCCCGTGAAGGGCAGAGCCCTGGACGCTTTTCACAGCCCCTCATGGCACACGGGCCGCCGGGGACCTCAGTGAGAAAGGGTAGGCGAGAGGGCCTCCCACTGCTCCCCGAGGCCCCCAAGAATGGGGGCCCCAGCACCAGAGGAAGCGATGGCCCCTCGGCACTCCAGGGGACTTCTGTCTTAGCTTCGCGTCAAGAGGGTATTTTTCCTAAACGAATCCGCTTCGTTCGTTCGCTTGTTCGTTGGGGCAGCCACGGCACCGAAGAGAAAAGCCCAGCCCTGGGCCGCAGCCCCGGCGCTGCTCGCCGAGGCCCCGCCGTCCCGCCGCAGCGCTGGGAGGCGCCCCGGCCCGCGGCCTGCCTCACTGGTACGGGTCGGGGTTTGCCTTACCCTAAGAGAAACCCCAAATGCTCTTCTCAGAATCCAATAAAGACACTCCTGCGGCTTCTTCGGGGTGTAGCTGTTGACGCAGGGCTCCCGGCCACAGCCGCTTCTCCAGACCCGGGTCTGGATTTCTGCAATCGACCGGCCTCCTGAATCTGAGCGGATTCAGCGGGGGGAAGGCGAGCGCACCGCAGCCGGCATCGCAGGAATCGGAACCCCAGGCCCCAGGCCCCAGGCCCCAGTCTTGGTTCCGAGGTTTTCCTATTTAGGGATTCCCTTAATCTAAAAATATTTAAGTCCACTTTTCTGAGAAACTAAGGCTTGGTATTCTCTTGGCATCCCCGTGGTCTCTGACAGGCGCCAGGGCCGGAGGAAGGCAGCCCCCGGTTGCTGTCCACTTGGAGGTAGAGGTCTCCGGGTAATGGCAAAAGCTACAGGCGGCACAGGAGGGGACTTGCTGGCCCCTGCCCTTTCTTCAGACTGCTTTGGGACTCCTAATCTCTACTGGGAAAAGGAAGAAGTGGGCTAGGACGTGGAGGCCAGGCTGCCTGGACTCTAGGACATAAAGGCGGCACTTGCTGACCTTCGGGCCAGGCTCAGAGTGCCCTTCTCTCAGCAAATCGGCTGCTGGGAAGAGCAGACTGTGATACTGTAAAAGCTGACCCTCTGCTCCCCAGGTGTGTGACCAGCCACTTCCACTTTCCTAGCCTTTTCTTCTGCTTGGCTCAGCCGTTCTGAGGAATCAGATAGCAACCAGTGGACTCAAGTGAGCCATGAGCAGGGAGATCCATGGGCTCTTACCAGCTGCTGACAGAGAATTCTGAGTTCCGTGGTCCCAGAGGCAGCCCACCTAGACATCCTGCCTGAATACACCCCAGCTCTCTCCCCACCAGGGCAGGCTGGGGAACCCCAATTGACAGGAAGCTTCAGGCTGCGGTCCTCTGAAGCCTAAAGAATCCAGTGAGATTGTTCCCAGTGCCTACCTGAGTACCTCTTTTCCCCCTCACCCAGTAATTACTTGCATTCAAAGAAATAAAAGCTTTTATTGGGGAGGGGGTCTTAGACCAGGCGGAAGGCGGTAGGTGGTCCCGGCTGCACTCCCCAAACTGGGTTTTCTAGTTTGAACTTCTCCACGGCCTAAGAGGCTTAGGGCTGGAATGTCCCAGAGAGTCATGGATGGCCCTGGGGGCAAGCCATGGCACATTCCTTCCCTGTGCCTAAAAATCCCTTGATTCTTATTTGAAAATTAGGGCAGGGTACCCCCATGAGTAGGTGGAAGGATGCCCTCCATGAGGACCTTCCAACCACCCTTCCCAAATAAAATTACTAAACCATTCTTGGGCGCAGAGTCTGTTTTGAGTGAGCCCAGCCTCAGGAAGAGTCCCTATAGGGACAACTTCAACCCCCACAGCAGCCCAGGTTCCTCTCTGTTCAGCCCAGCCAGGACTCAAAGCCCCAATTTTCCTGAAAGTCACAAAATCATTACTAGCACTGTGTGGCCTGGAGGGATGGAGAATAGGGCACATGGTTCTGGCTCCAGAAGCCCCCTTCCCTCCTCTTCTCTTGTCCCATTGTCAAGTGAGCTGGAGGCTGAAGCAGCAGGCAGTGTGTGCCATGTCATGGGAACTGAGGTACAGTGCAGGTCAAACCTGGCCCAAGGGTACAGAGCAAAGCCAGGGGGACACTGGGCCCCTACATTTACTCCTGAAAGAGAGTTGCCTGCAGTCCTGTGTGCATGTATGAGATATCTGTGAGAGTGTGAGAAGCCCCTATCTTGCCTGGGATAGTGGCCAGCGGAGGGTGTGGCTGAAGAAAAAGAGAGAGCGCACAGGTCCCTTCTCCAGTCAACACCCAGGATCAGGCCAGGGGCCCCTGCTCATTCAGCGCTGCTTGGGTCCAGCAGAACAGACTCCCCAGGGCAGTCCCCAATAGTCTCAGCCCCTCCCTGGGGCTCAGAGCCCTAGAGATATGGAGCATCACCCACAATAGTCAGGGCATTTCCATCCACAAAGCAGCCATTAGTATTTCCAAATGTAGGGAGTATTGTGACTGCCTAGAGCACTGCCAGAGGCTTGGGTCCAGAGGGGCACACAGCAGGTGATCAATAACTGCATGAAATCCATCAACAGTGAGAGATGCAAGCCACTCAGACCTAATAGCTAAAGATGCAGAGTCAAGAATCACAAAACAGTCCCCATCCATGGAAGGCCTGACTCTTCAGACCCTCTGGGGAGTGGGAGGGCTGTGACTTTCAGTCTCTGGATAGCCATAGGCAGAGCATCCATTCCATGTTCCCACTCAGACAGGCACTGTGCTTCACACCTTGGCCTGGCACTTGGAATGCTTAGAACACACCTCCTTTCCCCTACCAGTGATGATTTTGTGCCAAACATCATCAACTTTCTGAAAGTCAGAGGCCTGGCTGTGTGTACACATATGTGGCTGTACTCAGCACTCCTGTGTGCGCATGCAGTGAGTACATGGGTCTGTGTGTACACAGCACACCTGTATAGGTATGCAGTACCTATGTGTGCATGCATGCTCCCATACCTGTCTGTACCCAGGCAGGTGGGGTTGCACGTTGTCCTGTCAGGGTAAAAGCAGCTACAAGGTGGTGGGTGAAGGGGCACTCCGGGCATGCTACAGCACCTGGATACCTCCTTGAAAGGAGGTATTTGCTGCTTCAGGAGACTCAGCCAAGAACTGTGGTAAAAGATGGGGCTGATGGCAAATGCAGCAAATGCTGAGCAACCATACTTCACCACATGGACCCCCATCACACACACCAAGACTGTTTTCATCCTGGGGGTCTCAACTTAGACAAACTTCCCTTTGGGAGGAAAGGACAGGAATATCTGAGACTCCCCAACTCCTAGATGCAACTGGCCTCATCCTCAGACCCTGCTCCCTGTGCTCACAGGCACCCAGTGGGAGTGGACCAGGCCCTAAGGAACTGTGCCTTCTCCCCAGGGCCCAGAGCTGGGGGCTTTGGGGTGAGGCCGAGGGAGTGAGAGGCAGGCCTGGTTCCACCCTATGCCTGCCCCTACCCCTGCCCCTGCAGTCCTCACCAAGGAACTCAGCATGGGGCCCGCTAATGGCGAGCCAGGGTGGGGGCTCAAGGCAGTGCCTGCAGAGCATCCCAGATGCTGACAACCTCCATGTTCAGACCCAAGCAGAGACACCCCCCCCCCAGGAGGAGATGAAGATGCACTGGGCCCCGAGGGGAGGCACTGGGCCTGGAAAGCAGGGCAGTGTTTCTCCCCCAGGCTGCTGTCCAGCCCAGCACTGCTCCTGCCTGGTGGAACTGGTCAGCACGTGAGGAGCACAGGGCAGCCTGGGGTCCAGCTGTGGCCAGAAAAACAGGTCAGGGTCGCATCCTATCACCCCAGCTGACACCTATTTACTTAAGACTCTGAGGTCTCCGAACCAGTTAACAATTGTTGAGCAAAATTCTTCAACAAACTTCACTGAAGTAGGACTCAAGGAGAGGGGATCATTCCTAGGGGTGGGGAGGGGAATGTCTTTTCCTGTGCCCATGAGAGAAGCTCCACTGTAGGCTTCCTGGGCTGCAGGCCCAGGGTTGAGAAATTGCAGTCACCTGGCCTGCCAGGCCTGTGCCTGCAGCTCTGGGAAGCCCGAGTGGAGGCCCCAGGCGGCTACAAACCTGCCCTGAAGGGGGCAGAGGCCCACCCCGTGACTGCCAAGGCCCCGGCCTGGTGGATTTGGCCAGGCGGGTTAAGGGTGCAACACAAGGGGAGAGAGCCCTATAGAAGAGGTTGTGGGGCCTGGCCGGGGTTCTTGGGGTCTCCTGCTGCACTCGCCAGCGGCCTGGAGCCAACAGAAACGTTTCGTCTGATTAGAAGCCATCAGTTCTATCCCAATCCCGGAAAATTGACTGCGGTGCAGAGGCGGGGACCTAAGCAGCAGCCTTGGGGGAGAGGGTCCAAGCTAATTAGGAGGCAGCATCCGGGGGCCCATTAGAGCACAGGCTGCTGTCACTCAGTCGGGCTCAGGTCCCGGGAGAAGAGGCCGAGGAAGGAGGGGCCGCGGGCCCCTCGACGAGGACGCTGCTGGGAGCTGGCGGGACCGGCCCCGGGCTCTGCCCCTGCCCTGGCTCTGGCTCGAAAGCGCCGGCTCGGTGCGATCCTGCTCAGTGAACATTCGCTCATCCTGAGCTGTTCTCGTCCCGGGCCTGGGGACTTCTCGGCCCAGACAGCTGATCCTGAGCGAAACAAGTCATTTGGGGCTCGAGGTGGGCACAAGCCGCGCGGGACTTACAGGCCAGACGCGTTTCTTTTGTGCGGCCGAGGGAGAACTCGGTGTGTCACCGGGAGGAGGGAGAGGCGCGGTGAGGCCGCGGGGGGTGGGGGAGGGGGCGGGGAGGCGGCGGGAAGGTGCCTGGGAGGAGGAGGGCGCGGGCGAGGCCGGGAGGGAGGGCGGCAGAGAGGGCGCGGCGGCAGCGCGGGCGGCTCCGGGCTGGATTCCGCCCGCGCTCCTCGCTCGCTCGCTCGCTCCCTCCTCCCCGGCCCCCTCCCACCCAGGCCCACCCCACCCACCACCCCTAGCGCAGGGACTGCTGGAACCTGGCGGTGCGCGCTGTCGCTTTAAGACTGATTCTGCCGGAGCCGTCCGGAGCCTTAGAAACCGGCCCCGGATCGGGAGCCGAAGCCGGGGCCGGGCGGGCGGCTGACGCCCGAGCGGCGGGAGCGGAGCGCGAAGCCGGGCGCCGGGTCGCGAGAAACCGCTGCTGCTGCCGCCCGCCTGGCCCCGCAGCCCCAGGCGGTCCATGGGGCGGGCGCGGCAACTTTGCGGGCGCGGGCAGCCCTGGGGGGCGGCCGCTTAGGCACTGCGCTCTTGTCCCTGCAGGTCGCAGCCAGGGCGGCGGGTGCGCCCTGCCCCGGCCCCTGGAGCGCCCGCCGCGGTCCCCGCCTCCATGGACGCCTTCAAGGGGGGCATGAGCCTGGAGCGGCTGCCGGAGGGGCTCCGGCCGCCGCAGCCACCGCCGCACGACATGGGACCCGCCTTCCACTTAGCCCGCGCCGCCGACCCCCGTGAGCCGCTGGAGAACTCCGCCAGCGAGTCGTCCGACACGGAGCTGCCAGGTAAGCGCGGCGCCCCGCGAGGCGCACATGGAGCCTGCCCCGGCGCGGGGAGCGGGGAGTAGGGCCTGGCCTCCGCGCCTCCGTCAGGACCTTTCCCTTTCCCATTCTCCATTTGACCGTGAACGCGGAAATTTACACGCTTTATGAAGCGGACATTCAGTGCTTTACGAAGGCACTTCCACGCAGTCCCCACGCACCATGAGACCGGCAGATGCACGAACTTACAACCCGAGGGGCGACTGGCAGCCCCTCTTGATCAGGAGCAAGTAGAACGCGGCGGGAAAGTTAGGTTTGCGCAATTGGGTGCCGCGGGGCCGCTCGGACCCAAGAAGAGGAGCAGATCGAGAAGGGAATGGGGCGGAGGGTGAGAAAAAAGTACCCAGAGAGACAGAGAAGGGGACAGACACCCCGACGGTGGGTGACAGATTGAGAAAGCGATACCAAAGAGAAGGGGTGGCGGTAAAAGTCAGAAAAGCAAACTGGGGTCGAGGTAGGGACAACCTCAAGGAAAAGGAAAACAGCCAGAGAACAGCGAGGGAGAGCGGGCCTAGGGGTGCGGCCCGGCTCCGGGTAGGACCCCCTAAACTTGGGATCCCAGCCCCATGTGCGCCGCGGGAGCCGGGACCCGCCAGGCCGCCTGGCCAGGGCTCCGACTCCGCTGGGGGCACGTCTCCCTCCGAGCTACCTTTCAGTCCGAACTCAAGCTTTTCTCCCCCAGGCCAAGCTGGGCCGCTGGGTGGGCGGTGTGAGCAGTGGCTCCGCCGACCCCGGCCCGGCCCGACCTCCAGGGTCCGCAATCAGATCCCGCACTCGGCGTCCTTAGCGCGGCGGCGCCGGCGAGCTCCCCGCTCCCCAGGCCGAGGGCTCCTCTTCTGCGTTCATTTTTTAATCCACCGCCGAGTGTTTCTCTACGCGTTTTTAATCTCTATTTGTTTCTGTTTTGCATCCCTAAGTGACTTTCTGAGAGGTTCTGTTTGCTTGGTTAAAAAAAAAAAAAAAATCAACGCTGGACTGTACTTTTGTTTTCAAAAGTTTTAAACATGGCCTTTGCTTGGATTTTATTTTTAAAGGCCAGAGAAATATGTAGTTATAGGTTGCTTTTTAAAACCAAATCTATGAGGATAAATTTAAATTTTAACTGTTTTTTATAAAGAATTACTATAGTAGGTATATTTCTCTGGAATTTAAAATATATAACATTATTCTTCAGGACATTTTTAAAAGTCAATCCAAAATGGCGCGTTTCTCGGGTAGTTGTTCAAAACCCATTTACAGTAGTGTTATTTTGGGAATTTAAGTTATCTAACTATAGTGTTATATTTCCCTGGGATTTAAAAATTACCTCTAGAAGGACATTATTGAGAGGGGTTAAAAAGCTATCTACAACAAGACATTGATTTTTAAATCTCAGAGAAGTAAATGCCTGTGTCTGCCTGGAATTTATATGCGTACAGCACCGTATTTAGTTAGGGGTGTGTTTGTGGCTTCTTACTTTGCATCTGCTCTGTGTTTCTACCTGACTATTTTTAAGAATTTGTGACCCTTTCTGTGCTTTTAGGCATAGAGCTGTGAACTTTTTTGGGCTTCTGTGTTTTGCTTCTAAGTTATTTTTTTATGTTTCAGTGTTTCTATGACTGCATGTAGTTACAAGGGGGAGAGGCTAGAGCTCCAGGTCACCTAGACAGAGTCTGTCAGTCTGGGCTGCCTGGACTGCGGCTGGAAAAATCTTCTGGGCCTTGGGACTTGAGGCCTGGAGCTGAGACCAAGAACAGGGCTGTGTCTGCCTGCCCAGTGGGGCTCCCGGGCAGCCCTGGGGAGAAGAAAGTGGAGGGGCTGCAGGCACACATCGCCTAGCTCATGCTCCACAGACTAGCTAGCTTCAGGCTAGAAAAATTCTATCCTAGTTCAGAAAAGTAGAGACCTCCCTCAAATTTAGACCAAGTCTTAAAAATCGTACATTTGCGCTGACTTTAGCAGTTGGGCTCAAGCATGAGCCAAGCTGGGAGAGCAGGCCCTGCCCTGCCAGGAGCCCAGGCCTGCAGCTCGGCTCCTGGGCTCTATCTGCTCCAGGCACCCCAGACCACAGATGGCTACTGACCACCAGGCACCGGGCGGGCTCTTCCCGGTGGGGACAATTCCAGGGCCCCTGGCGGGAGGGAGGGTCGCCAGCGCTGATGGCGGGTTCTTCGATGGAGCCGGGATGGGTACAAAAGGGCATAAGCCTAAAGTGACGGGCGCCCTGTCCTGCCTGCTTCAGAGAAGGAGCGCAGCGGGGAACCGAAGGGGCCCGAGGACAGCGGTGCCGGCGGCGCGGGCTGCGGAGGTGCGGAGGACCCCGCCAAGAAGAAGAAGCAGAGGCGGCAACGCACGCACTTCACAAGCCAGCAGCTGCAAGAGCTGGAGGCCACGTTCCAAAGGAACCGCTACCCCGACATGAGCATGCGGGAGGAGATCGCAGTGTGGACCAACCTCACGGAGCCGCGCGTGAGGGTGAGTCGGCGCGCGGGCAGACAGCTGTCGGCGCTGCCTCGGCCGCAGCCCTGGGGACCTGCTCCCTCTCTCCATCGTAGCAGATTCCACCCTAGGCCCCATCTGCCCAGCTGCTGCCAAGCCCTTTGGCCGCTAGCGCCCTCGGCAGCTGCCGTTTTGGATCCTTCTGACCCGCATCCTACCTGACCCTCCGGCTTTACCACAGCCTCAGCCCCAAGACCTGTGGCCCCAGGAAACTTTCCACGCCCGGTAGGGCCCAGGGCCTACTCGGATGGGACCACCCTAGACGGCGCTGACGGGTCCCCTCGGCTGGAGACCTCAGAGCTGCTGGAGCCTTCCCCAAAAACAAAAGGGAAAGGCTGATTCTGCCTGGCAGCCTGTGAGTGGCCTGAAAGGTGCCTAGGCTCCGGGATCTCAAAAATTCCTGGGACGGTGGTCCCATCCTTACCGCTTCTCCAAAATGTCTGGAATTCTCCACCTGACTTGTCCCCAGCCATTCAACCAGTCAGTAGCTGGGCCCTTTCCCTAATTCCGTTTCCTGTAGGGCTGGGGTCAGGGGCAGAGGGAAGCGGCTCTGGTGGATAAGTGACCATCAGGCCGAGTCCCTTTGGAGATAACAAGATTTCTGATCAAGACCAGACAGCACCCTATTTCTCCTCACCCTTTCGTTCCCAGTAAAAGCAAGGCTTTCCTGCCAGAGCAGGGAGAAAATTATTTCTTCTCTGGCACGCAAATGTTTAATCGTATCGGGAGCACATCCCAAGCCAGACCAAAGTCCCACCTGGACTCCCTGCCATAACCCCAGCTCTCACTCCCCGGTCAGGCCAGCCAGCCCGGTGGGACCAGAGTGAAGACAGCACTCAGTAACCCTGAACTCACTAATCCTGCCCGGGTTTATGGAGGGTTGAGGGGTGGAATCGGGCAGAGTCGGTGCCGGCGACTGGAGAAGGCTGAGATACAGGGCCTGGCGAGTAGCTGGGGAAACTCAGCCCCCGGCTGGAGCGCGGCTGGGGAGGGCAGAGGGCACTCGGCAGGGAAGAGGGGCGAGGGTCCGCAAGCACCAGGAGTGGGGAAAGAAGAGGTTTTTACTAAGTTCTGTGGGAGAAGCGGAGGGGGAGATTAGAGAGAAACTAGTATGAAGTGAAAGGAAATTAAATATTTGCAAACACACATCTTTGGCATATACTTAGGAGGCAGAGAAGAAATGAAATATTTAAGGGAGAAGCAGAAGAATCAAGTAGCTGAGAAAATAAAGCATCAACTATTAAGAGGAACAGCGAAGGTCAGATATTTGGAAAGAAGGAAAAAAAACTAAATATTTGATCAAAAGGATCAAAATGGGGGATAAGGAAGAAAAATGGGCTGTTCGAGAAGAAAGTGGGTCAAACAGCGGGTGGACCAAACGAAATAGACATTTGGGACAGAAATGAGAGTATCAAATACTGCCAATAAAGATGGAAAGAGACCGTAGGAGGAGTGAACAACAGATGGGAGAAGGGGGAGGAGGGAGATCCTAAGTTTCAGGGCAGAAAAGTATTTTCTGTATCCGAGGGAGAAGGGAAAAGACGGGCTATTCAGGAGACAGATGGGGACCCGTTTGGGGAAGAAAGCAGAGGATAGGCTGCTTGAGAAAAGAAGAGAAAACGAGTATTTGTTCGAACAAAAGATCTGTATTAGAAGAAAACGGATTTAACTTGGGGAACAGGATAAAGATCAGAAAAAGGAAAAGACTAATTTTTCCAGCGGACAGGAAAGCCACCATTACGGAGAACAGGCAGGGGCGGGAATATGGAAGAGACGCGGCGAAGTTCGGCGAGAAGGCGGCGGAGCGCGGGCGGGAGGCGGGGCGGCTTCCCGCCCGCCGCGGCCCTGACCCCTGTCCTGCCCCTTCCCCCAGGTCTGGTTCAAGAACCGGCGGGCCAAGTGGCGGAAGCGCGAGCGCAACCAGCAGCTGGACCTGTGCAAGGGCGGCTACGTGCCGCAGTTCAGCGGCTTGGTGCAGCCCTACGAGGACGTGTACGCCGCCGGCTACTCCTACAACAACTGGGCCGCCAAGAGCCTGGCGCCCGCGCCGCTCTCCACCAAGAGCTTCACCTTCTTCAACTCCATGAGCCCGCTGTCCTCGCAGTCCATGTTCTCGGCGCCCAGCTCCATCTCCTCCATGACCATGCCGTCGAGCATGGGCCCGGGCGCCGTGCCCGGCATGCCCAACTCGGGTCTCAACAACATCAACAACCTCACCGGCTCCTCGCTTAACTCGGCCATGTCCCCCGGCGCCTGCCCCTACGGCACACCCGCCTCGCCCTACAGCGTCTACCGGGACACGTGCAACTCGAGCCTGGCCAGCCTGCGGCTCAAGTCCAAGCAGCACTCGTCGTTCGGCTACGGCGGCCTGCAGGGCCCGGCCTCCGGCCTCAACGCCTGCCAGTACAACAGCTGACCGCCCGGCCGGGCCACGAGGGCCGCACGGCGCGGGGGCGGAGGACGCACGCACCGGGGCCTCGCTCGCCGCGCCGGCCTCGCGCCTGCGCAGCCCCCTCCTCTCCCGCCCCCCTCCGGGTTGGTTTTGTGTTTGCTTTTCCGGACCCCACTCTGCCCTCCAAAACCAGACAAAAACAAAAAGACGTAGGAGCGAAGTGCCGCGAAAAATCGGATGAGTTGCAATTTCCCTGGGGATGGCGCGGGTGGTGTGTGCGCGTGTCCTCGGGCCGCCGCGGGCCGCTCCGCGCAGGGGACGCGGCGCGGCGCGGGAGGCGGGCGCCCAGGCCCGGCGGCGGCACCGAGAGGACGCCCTCGTAGCCCGCGTTCCCGCCGCGCTGGACCTGGACTGTGCCGCTGCGCCCGGGAACTGGACGCGCGGGACCCGCGAGCCTGGCCTCGGCCCGTACGAACCAAGACGCCCCTTCCGAGCAGGGCCCGGCCGAGCGACCTTAGCTCAATCCGGATCCGAGTTGGAGCGGGTGTTGGGCCGGGGGTGACGGTGTCTAGCCCGGGACGGGGGGACTCGCTGAGGAGCCGCGCGGCCCCGGCGCTCCCCCAACAGCCCTCGTCCGTCCTGCGCCCGGAAAAATTATTTTAAGGCTACGGAACCCGCAGCTGGCGGTGCGGACGCGGCGAGAGGAGGGGGGGGGGCTCGCCTCTGGGCACCCCAGCGTCCCCGCGGGCCCAGGTTCCCTGCGCCGCCCCTGAGCTAGGAGGTGGCCCCTGGCCCCGGGCGGAGCCGCTGTGCTAGAAGAGTGGAGCCGAGCCGGGAGAGCTCCGGGCACGGCCAGGGCCCCTCGCCGCGCCCACTTTGCACACCCGCTCTCCGGCCCGCGCCCCTGTTTACAGCGTCCCTGTGTATGTCGGACTGACTGTATAGAATTATAAATCTGTCTATATCGACTTGTCCATGTACGTCTATTAAAACCATAGTACGAGCGTGCTAACCACTGCGGAGCCCCGACTACTTCTTTCAGCTGAGGAGGGAGGCGGGTAGAAAGGGAACTTCGCCACCGGGGCCCCCGAGGGCAGGAGGGAAGAGCGGAGGCAGACCCCGCCAGAGCCCATTCCCCCACTTCCCACCGCCGTTCCCGACCCGGCGGCCGGGCTCCCGCGAGGGCGCCGCCTGTCGCGCCCAGCTCGCCCTCTCTGCGCCTCCCGGCACTCACCACCTGGGTTGCTCAGCCTTGGCGCGGTGTGCTTGGGCTGCCCTAACCCGGACCTCCTCCCAGCCCCCCTCAACACGCGGGCCACCAGACTGCAGGCTCTCGGGGGGTGCGTGATCCTTGTCTGCCCAGGGCGTTGAGATCGGACCGCTGAGAGCTTCTTTAGGTCTGGGGTTGCCTTTTTTCCTGTGGGCCCGGTATCCCCACCTTGAAGCCCTGTCCTGGCTCTTCTGGGAGGTGTGAGGGTGCTGGATTCACCAGAGCCTAGCCAGGGCCTCCCTTCTCTCCCCCGCCCCCCCAAGGGGCATGTGGCTTGCCATGGAAAGTGTCCATCACACAGGACTCACTTCTCACTTCCCTTCCATCCCAACTTATTGGAGGCTCCCGGCTGCTTCCACCTTTCCCTGGCTTTTGGAAACTCCTGAACAAGACCAGCCTGTAAACTGCCTGTAAAATTCTGCTTTCCTTAAGTAAGTCACTTCTAATGGCAACACAAAATGTTTGCAGCTGCAGTGAGGACGGGGGAGGGGGCAGTAATTCTGCTTTAGAATCACCTTGTGACAGGGATTGGCACTGCCCTGGAGCTGGACCCAGGCAAGGCGGAGCTGGGGGAGAAGCACATCAATGGGCTTAGACATAAGCTAATAGCTAGAGAGCCCTGTGCACACATTCTCAAACCAGGTCAACACTGTGTTGTCCCTATTATACAGATGATGGAACCGAGGCTCCACCACATGATGTAACTGGGTCAAGGTCACACTGAGTCAATAGTATTTAGATTCCAAAGCCAGGCATCTTTCCACTGGTCTTTTCACCTTCCGATGAGGTGTGAGGAAGGGTCCTTCCTGGAGGATGGCCCAACCTGATGCTGGAGGATTTGGAGTGTGAGGTTCTGAGAAGGACAGGGCCAGATACACAGACTGAAGGAGGGAGGTGGGGAGAGGGAAGGCTGGGGCATGGGGCTGGAGCCGGGCCACCCCTCCTCCAACGGCTCTAGTCCAGAGCTCTGACCCCTCACTGGAAACATAAACACAATCACATCTGGACTCCGAGTGCCTTCCCCAGCCTCACACATCTGCCAAGACCAAGGGACTCTGGTGTTAGTTGAAGGCAGGAGGCAGAGGAGACCTAGAAAGAGATGGGACTGGAGGAAAGTGGGAAGCAGAGAACCTTCTCCTAAAAGTCAGGCCCAGCTCCAGGTGAGAGAGGGGCCAAAGAGGGGTCTGGTGGAGACTCAGTGTGACCGTGGGGCCACAGGGCAAACAGCTGCAGACGAGTGGAAGGGTAGAAGCAGCCCCACAATGACCCCATCATTCATCAAGGACCACGGCCAACAAGGTGAGTGTAAGACAGCCTCAGGCTCCACCCAGCTATTCTGACCCAGCTGTTATGTGGCTGGTACAACAGATAGTATCCAGCCCTTTCCCAGCTGCACCAGCTGCACCAGCTGCAAGATCATCTCTGGAGGAGGGGGTAAGGGATATATAGAATTCTGAAAGCCAAGTCCTTCGAGAAAGGCAGAAAGTCCTACTCCTGCTCTGCGTGAAGAGGACCAGAGAGGGGGTATCATTCATTCAGCCAACATTTACTGAGTTTCTGCCCTTGGTGCTAAGGGCCGAGCAGTGGAAAACAGACACAGTCCCTGCTCTCATGGACAAGTAAACAAATATGTGTATAATTACAAACTGGGCTGAGTGCTTTTGAAGAAAAAGTGCTGCAAGAAAAAATGAGTCCTGCTTTAAACAGAGTGGTCAGGGAAGGCTGTCCTAGGAAGGAGATTCCTTCCGTCTTCAGTGGCAAGTGCTATCATTTATTAAGCCCATTTGGGGTCCAGAGTCATGTGCTAAGTGTATACTCCTCATCAGTGAGCCCCTTTACCTGCACAACAACCCTATAAAGAAAGGTCTTTATTACCCCTTGTCCTGATGAGGCCTCGAAGCTTAAAGAGGTCAGGTCACTTGCCCAAGGTCACACAGCCGGAAGTGACGAAGTGGATTCAAACACCGTCAGTGCCCGTTCTCTGCACTGGGCTGCCCCATGCCAAGCACCATGGGCAACATGGGCTTAGGGGGAGGGGACCTTGAAGAGATCACAGTTTCAGCTGGCAACACAGGACTAGCCCCAGGAAATAGAAGAGCACATTTGTTTTCACCTGGTCCTGATGAAGCGACCCCCAAAGGGCTGCTTCAGGTTTAGGGAGCACATGAATTAAGGGCAGAAGGGCAAGAGGCTGGTACCCAGCACTGTCTGCAGGCACTGTGGGGCACAAAAGGAAAATGGGATTAGCCACTGTGCACAACCCCCAAGAGCCTGCTCGTTGAGGGAGAGGTCCTGAGTTACCTCCCCTAGCTTTAAGGCCCCAGGATCCAAGCGGAAGTCCCAGGTAGACGATCTACCTTGGAGGGGGCATTGCCCAGGGAGTCCAGGCCCTGGAGGCATCTCTGTGATACCCTTCAGCTCCCCAAGAGATAGCAGCAGGGTCTCAGTCACCAAAAGGGCCAGTCTGGGAAATGAGAGGGTGGTTTCATGCCCCTTGACCTCCCCATTTCCCAGGCCAGTCACTTGGCTCTGATATCCGAGGGAACCTCTTAAGAGCAAGGGTTTGAGTTCTGCCTCTACTTCTGAATTGCCCTGGGCAAGAGACTTAATTAAGGTCTCTGAGCCTCTATTTCCTCTTCCATAAAAGGGAATAACAATCACTTCACACAGTCGTTTAAAGGATTAAATGAGATAATGCACAAAGTGTTAATTGGGGTGCTCGAATTATAAGTGCTCAATAAATGGTTATTATTGATGGCAGTGTTATTAAATATTATTTGGGATCCAACTTGGTTTCCCTCCAGCTTTGCTGGGTGTCATGAATGTGAGTCATGACTGACAGTCCTGCTGACTTCCCCACCCAACCTTCCCTCCATCCCACTCCTGGAACCATCCTAGACTTGGACTCTCAGTACCCTAGCCCGGGACACCCAGAGGAATGGGGCCCAATCCCTGCTGTGCACGAGGTCTGGGGACAGGCAGATCAGCCGTCAGTACTCTGTAAGTGCTCCCTGCAACAGGGGGTGACGATGCCTGAACACTTCTTTTTGTGTTCATCATTTCATCAGTAGCTAACATCAGGCCCTTATCAAGCGAGCGCCAGGCCTCATGCAAGCACTTTACAAGAATTACAGCCTTTTCTCCTCACAGGAGGGAGGGGATTATTACTCTTAGACTGGAAAAAAGGGAAGCTCAGAGAGCACAGCTAACGTGGAGAGAGTGGCTCTTCCTCGGCACTGCCTAGGAGGTG
Organism: Miniopterus natalensis; assembly: GCF_054644295.1. Lineage (NCBI taxonomy): Eukaryota > Metazoa > Chordata > Mammalia > Chiroptera > Miniopteridae > Miniopterus > Miniopterus natalensis. Next base: position 20,752,549 of record NC_142084.1, read on the forward strand.
GCAGCCATCTCCTGCTTGGCACCACGGCTGCCCTCAGACCCCTGTGAAACCCAAGATCATCAGAAAGGACCAAGAAGTTCATCTGGCACCAGTCAGGCCAATTTGTCAAAATTAAGCAGGACTGAGAAACCCAGAGGTGTTGTCAATAGGGTGCACAGAAGATTCAAGGGCCAGATCATGATGCCCGGTGTTGGTTATGGCAGCAACAACAACACAAAGCACATGTGCCCAGTGGCTTTCGGAAGTTCCTGGTCCACAGCGCCAAGGAGCTTGAAGTGCTGCCGACGTGCAACAGATCTCACTGTGCTGAGACTGCCCACAAAGTCTCCTCAAAGAACCACAGAGCCAGTGTGGAAAGAGAAGCCCAGCTGGCCATCGGAGTCACCAATCCCAATGCAAGGCTGTGCCGCGAAGAAAATGAATAGACATCGTGTGTACATTGTTTGTGTTAATAAAGCCATAAAATTCTGCCATCTGGGAATAAAATATTCGGGAGAGAGCAGTCAGGACCTGCACTCAGGCCCTCTCACCAGGTCCACGTTCCCATCCACTGCACTATACACCCTCCTGAAGAGAATCACATTTGTACGGGTGGCAAGACTGGGGGTGGGAAAATGAACAATTATAATTCATGTCAAGAGGCTGTGCTCAGCTGGGCTCTGGGAGAGAGATTTACCTTCGCGGAGCTCACTCTCCTGGCTGTTGAGAGAGCAGCATGGGGCGCAGGTGAGGACAGGCACTGAGACAGGCACTGAGGAAGCCCTAGGGTGGGGCCAACAGAACGGGGTGGGCGGGAAGGGCCCTGGAATAACCATTAAAACCCAAACTTCCACCTCATTCAGTATTACAAGCTTCTCATTTCCTAAATGGGTGCTTCCAGTCCACCTCCCTTTGGAAGCCCTCCCAGGCTTCCTCCCAGCGCTTGCTAGCCTGCCTCCTTGCCCCTCTCACCATGGGAACCTCACTCTTCACAATCCTGTGTTGACTTTGCAGGGCCCTGGACCTGTCTCCCAATTGGCTGGTGTTGTCCAGAGCAGGTGTTGCCCACTATCAAGTGGCTGCAGGGCACCCGGCTGATATAGTGGCCAGAGCCTAGCCAGGTTGGAGGGGCTGCAATCCCGTGAATCAGGATGCCGCAGAGGAACAGTTCAGGGTGCAGGAAGCCGCAGTTGGAGTGGGGTGGAGGCCCAGAGCAGGATGGCCTTAGGAGGAGGAAAGCCGCCTGGCTGTCCCAGGCACATGGCCGAGCGTCCCACACTGCTCCTCCCCCTGCTGTGCACTGTACATGTTTAATTTCTCTTATGAGACTCATTTTATAATCGGGAAGCTAAGGCTCAGGAACATCATGCAACCTGTCCAAAGGCAGCTTTAGGGACTTGGGTCCTAGCCAGTCTGCGCGCAGAGCCCGTGGCAGGGCACTGGCCGCGCGCAGGGCTCCTGCAGTCACAGCGAGCCAGGATGTAGTCAGATGCAGACAGCAACACTTGGAGAAGTGTCTGCACACAGTTGGCGCTAAATAAATATTTGCTGAATAAAGTGCTGAGGGGCTGCCTCCCCTTTCCCCTCACTCCTCAAAATATATCTTGGCCCTTTCCCCCTTTCCACTCCTTTCTCTGCTCTCTCTTGCTTCCTTCCTTCCTCCACTCCCTCCTCCCTCTCACCCCTGCCAGCTCTTGGCACTGCTTTTAAAAGTGTACCTGGCCCCGGCCAGATGGCTCAGTTGGTTGGAGCATCATTCTGTGCACCAAAAAGACTGTGGGTTCAATTCCCAGTCAGGACACATACCTAGATTGCAGGTCTGATCCTTAGTCGGGAAGCATAACATAACGGAGGCTGCTCATCTCCCTCTCGCTCTCTCTCTCTCCTCCCCATCCTCTCTCTAAAATCAATAAAAACATTTTTTAAGTGTATCTGAGTAAGAAAAACAAACAACCCAATTCAAATATGTGCAAAGGACTTGAACAGACATTTCTCAAAGAAGATAAACAAGTAGCCAATAAGCACATGAGATGTTTAACGTCACTAGGCATTAGGGAGATGCAAACAGAAACCACAATGGGATACCACCACACACCCATTAGGATGACTGTTACCTAAAAAAACAAAAACAAAATCCCAGAAAACAACTAGCACGTTGGCAAGGGTGTGGAAAAACTGGAACCCTTGTGCATTGCCGATAGGAATGTAAAATGGTATAGCTGCTGTGGAAAACAGTATGGCAATTCCTAAAAAATTAAACATAGAATTACTATATGACCCAGAAATCCACTTCTGGATAAAGGCCCCAAAGAAACAAAAGCCAGGACTCAAACAGGTATGTGTACACCCGCATTCATAGCAGCACGATTCACAACAGCCAAAAGGCAGGGGCCACCCCAGTGTCCAGCAGGTGACTAAACGGGGCGTGGTATATACATGCAATGGACTGCTACTCAGCCTTAAACAGAAGGCACTTCTAAGGCGTGCTCCGGCACCGGGGAACCTTGAAAACATCACACCAAGTCGCGAAAGGACAGCTATTGTGATTCCACTTACATAAGGTACCCAGAGTGGGCAAATTCAAACAGCAGATGGGACAGTGGGCGCAGCAGCAGGCCAGCAGGGGAGTGGGGAGTTGTTGTTTAATGTGTATAGAGTTTCATTTTGGGCTGGTAACAAAGTTCTGGAGATGGATGGTGGTGATGGTTGCACATTGCGTGTATTTTTCCACTTTTTTTTTTTAAGTCTGTTTTTACGCCACTACCTTATCCACAGAGGCACTCAGAGGCAGTGCCCAGAAGGCCCAAGGCTGAGCCCGCCATCAGCGCGGGTCTGCTGCTTGTTGGGAAGCCTTTCCGCGCAGCCCTCTTCAGCTGGCAGCCTGGGGGGCCCCGGTGACCTGCGCGTGGCCCGCACTCTGTTCTCCACCCCCGTTCAGTGTGCAGTAGGACCGCACTAAGGACCCTTCCCCTAGTGAGTATCTACAGTGTGGGCAAGAGAGAGCAACTGGGGTGGATGACTTTTCTCTAAATTTAGCATAAAATCAAATAATAGGTTTGCCAATGCCTTTTTTAAAAACTGAGCTTCTCTAAAAAACTAAACAAGGCAGGCTGCAAACAGGTATATAAGCGCAGTACCATTTTTGTTCTTACATACCCACAGAAAAAATTCTGGATGTGCACAAAGTGTTAACACCAGCTACCTTTGTGGTAGAAAATGGGTTTTATTGTTATTTGTCTTTTCCAAGTTCTTTGCACTGAGCATATATTATGGATCAATATTATTTTAAAAATACAAAGACCTATGATCTGTAGGGCAGGCAGTGAGTGGGCTTCGTCCAAAGGTCCCTGTCCCCGCCCCAGAGGTGTTGGCCATCACGTACCTGAGATGATGTGTCAGCCTTCCGGATTCAGCCTCATTTGGGGAGAGGCTGGTGTGACAGGTGTCAAGTAAATGCTTCCAGATTTTTACAGAAATGAAATTTTTGTTTTCAAATACGTTCTCCTTTAAACAGATGTCAAAATTAGTAGGTGCCAAGAGGAATATTCAAAGAATAATTTGTAATAATCTTTTATTGCTAAGCAAAGAGGGCTCAGAGTTTAAAAATAGTTGTCATAAGGGGGGAGTCCCTCTTTCTCTCCTGTCCCCTCACTGCGCTCCCCATCCTGCCGTTCAGCAACCTCTTTGCAGCCCACCTTGCGCACACATGCACACACACACACACGCGTGCGCGCGTGCCTGCCAGCCAGCAGGATCGTGGAAGCTTTATTAAAGAGACCCAAATTACCAAAGTTTTACTACACTACTAAAAATAGTCATGCTTACTTAGCCTTACTTAGTGTTTAATAAGCACACCATTTCTAGTTTTTCTTCCTGAGAATACTAAACCATCATTCCAGAAATGCATTTTTACTGAAACAGGAAGGCTCGCTCTTTTCTTCTTTGTTCACACACTTTTCTCCCTCTTCCTCCTTCCTCTCCTCCTCTCCCCACCCCTACTACCCTTTTGAAAATTTCAGAACACAAAGGGGAAAGTAACAGTAATTTGGACTTGGCTTCCACGCAAAATGGACCAATTTTTTTAAGTGTTGGTAATTTGTCCTGAAAATGGATATAGGGAGTTGGGCTGGAAAGGCTTTGAAGAATGGGATTTTATGAGTGGAAAATGAGCCCAAGTGTGTGGGAATGTGCGCCGCACCTCCCGTCCGTGCCTGGAACAGTGCGCCACGTGCGATAACCACAGCTAATGGCACCATTATTGCTATTATCACATTACATTATTATTATTCATCAGGATCAGACAAAGCATATTAGCCCATTTAATTGAACCAAGGCCTTAACATCCCAATGACTTCGGGGAAAGTGCTTGGCAAACCCTCCCAGACATCGCAGCCATAAAGCGTGGGCCACTCTGCCGCTCGCCAGACTGTGGCCTCTCTGGGCACTTTCCAGGACACGCTGGGATGGATGCTTACTCCCACCCTACTGCAGCCTTTCACGCACACACCTCTCCCCTCTGGGTAAACCTGATCTAACAAAAGATGTATTTACACAAAAGACACACACACACCACACACCACAGACCCCTCCTCCACCCCAAGCTGGAACCCTAATGAGTCACCAAGGCTGGTACTGAGTACTGACACCCCCAATTTGTGGTGAACACCGGGCTTCTCTTGAGCTTGGTACCCACTCTTCCGAAGCTTCTCGACTCTCCAACAGTACAGAGCCCAGGGTGGGCCACCCCCAGGAGCCCCCAGGCTCACAAAGACTGGCCCAGCCTGTCGGGGCAAGGCTGATGGAGCTGGCCCCTCTGATCTAGCCCCTGGGCTGGGCTCCTCCCTGGGACACAGCCTGCCCTCCCAGAGCCCAAGTCTCCTCAGTCAGACGGGCACTGGATCTGCCTGCTAGACTGCAGGATTTGCTGTCAGGCTTCGAAGAGACCCAGATGTGACCAGTATGTAAGGCTTTCAGGTGGGCTGTTGCTTCAGACACACAAAACTGTCGTTGATCACCTCACTGACCTGAGAAGCTGAGTGGGGAAGCTCTTGCTTGGTCAAGGTGTCCCGGCCCCTCCCTTCCACATTCCTCCACAGTGGCCCTGCACTGCCCCCAGATCCTCCACAGGACATCACCACCCCACCCTGAAATCCATTTCCACTGGGCCGGGTGTGGCAAGGCACAGGAAGGTCCCTCCTTGGGCCTAGCCCAGCCAACCTCCACAGAGGGTGAGCCTGAGACAAGTAGACCAGAGTTTAAGAGAATGGGCTTTGGAGTTAAAGCCTGGGTTCAACTCACAGTGCTACCACTTATTGCCACATAACCTCTCTAAGCCTCAGTTTTCTCACCTGTAAAACAGATGTGAAAACATATGTACAGTGTTTAGCACTATATCTGTGATCTAATAGGCTCAAAACAACTCCTGGGTGTCTCTGCCCACTCTCTCCCTCCCCCATCATGACTCTAAAGCTGGCATATCTCAGGTAGTCCATCACTGCCATCCACCTGTTAGGGCACGACATCTCATGTGACTTGCTGGCCCTCTCCGACTGGTGCTGGGAGAAGAAATAGCTATGGGTGGAGGAACTGAGGTATGACTGAAGGGCAGGTCTGAAGTCAAGGGTGAGAGTATGGGAAAGGAGAAATCAAGGCTAACTGGAGCAATCTGGAAAGGCTTCCTGTTAGAGGGTGCCTGGTGCAGAGGGTTGAAAGACAGGACTGGAATGGGTGTGAAGGAGTGGAGGTGAGTCTGAGCCAGGCGAAGGAGAGCCCTGGGAGACATGGGGAGAGGAACAGGGAGACAAATTAGGGGAGCCTTAAATGCCAGGTGAGGGGGGTAAGGCCACTCTCAGAGAGGCAGCGGGAATCAAATCTGGCCAGGCTGCTGCCCTGCTTCCAACTGCCAAGCTGAGCACTCAGGTCCTCAGAATCTGGCACCAATCTAGGTCCCCAGCCTCCCACCCCCACCCCACACCAACTTCTCAGCACTTCCTCCCCCTTTCCTGGGTGCCTGTGGTTCCTTCTGCCTGGAATGCAATTCTACCCACCACAGGTGCTGCACTCCCACACGCTCACGCTGCCTAATATTGTTTTCAAGGTGAAAATTATGATTCTTTCCTGATTATAAAATATTCAGCCCTAGCCAGTTTCTCAATGGTTTGAGTGTCGGCCTGTGGACTGGAGGGTCCCGGGTTTGATTCTGGCCAAGGGCACATTACCTGGGCTGCAGGCTTGAACCCCGGCCCTGGTCCAGTACGTGTTTTTCTCTCACATTGATGTTTTCTTCTCTCTCTCTCCCCTACCCCCGCCCACTCTCTCTGAAAAGCAATGGAAAAAATATCCTCAGGTGAGGATTAAAAAAATTACATATTCATTCTTAAAATTCAAAAAGTTCAGAAAACTGAGACAAAAAGTCAGTTCCATCAAACCACTATTAATATGATTATCCTTGCAGACATCCCTCAGGATACATGCCCGTGTATGTGCAAATACATTATATATGCTATCACGTAAAGGGTATCATGTCACATGTTGCTCTAAAGCCACTTTTTCCCCTCAATATTATACCAAGAACATTTATTCCTATCAACAGGTGACTATTTTTATGTATTTTTCTGTACTATTTTTAGGTATGGATTCTAATAAATTAAGCAGTTTCTTCACCAATGGGAATTTAGGCAATTCCGTTTTCTTTTGCTTTGTTTCAAATATAACAGGCCACCATAAACATCCTTATTCATGCAGCTGTGCTTTAGTTGTTCAGCTCCTTAGGATAATTTTTATTATTTTTTTTTTTCCAAAGAGAATTTTTTTTTGGGTTTTTTTTTAATATATCTTTATTGATTTCAGAGAGAGGAAGGGAGAGGGAGAGAGAGAGATAGAAACATCAATGATGAGAGAGTCACTGATCGAGCCCGCAACCCGGGCATGTGCCCTGACCAGGAATCGAACCCCGATCGCCTGGATCCTAGGTCGACGCTCAACCGCTGAGCCACACCTGACCAGCCCTTAGGATAATTGTAAAAAGCAGGACTGTTGGGTCACGGGAACACATCCCTAAAATCTAATCCATGTTGCCTTATGAAGGCCACACCTATTTACACTGCCCAAAGTGGCCGAGGGTGCCCATTCTCCATACCCTGGCCAATACTAGGTTTTGTCTATCATCTGTGCCACGTGAAAAAGTTTCTCACTACCACTTTGTGTGGGGTTTTATTTCTCCCTTTTTGTTAATCCTTACCCAAGGTATATTTTAGGATTTGAGAAAGGAAGGGGGGGAAGAGAGAAACATAGATGTGAAAGAGAAACATGGATCAGTTGCCTCCTGTGCATGCCCTGACTGGGAATTGAACCCACAACCTAAATGTGTGCCCTGACCAGGAATCAAACCCACAACCTTTTGGTGTACAGGATGGTGCTCCAACCAACTGAACCACCCAGCTGGAGCTATTTCTTTTTTTGGAGGAAAAAAAATACAGATGATGACATTATGCACAGGGTTGCAACTGGCTTTTTCCATCTGTCAATTCTTTCTCCCCTTTCCCACTTGCTCATTCAAGGGTCAGGTAAAAAGCCATCTACTTGAGCCAAGAGCCTCCCAAAGCACCCCCTCTAGATGCCCACAGCTTCTACCCTTCCTGATGCGTTATCAGCGGGTGCACAAGCAGGCAGAGTGCCAGAAAGAATGGACTATAACGTCACCACCTAACAGGCCAACTTTCTGGGTGTGGGCACTGCTCTGCAGAGCACTGACAAGGCTGGCTCAGCACCTCCCATCTACCGGCCAAACCCCCACATGGGCCTGCTTTACTGAAATGCAGAGAAGGGTGGCACCTAATCTATGCCCTTCTTCTGCCCAGGCCATAATTTCCCGATTGGGTACCACAGTCACCACCCTATCTGCACACACTGATTGTTTCCTGCCGTCTTCTCCATCCCTGGAGCTCCCAGGGCCAAGCGAAGAGCCACTGAGCCAGCAAACTTCACAGCCTGAATCAGGAAATGAGAAGGTGGCAGGGAACTGACAAACTGAGACCCATCTGAGGGACTCCCCACCTTCCTCCTAGAGTCAGGCCCTGCTCAGAAAGGAATCATGGCTTGATTTTTAAAGTTCAAAAAATAGCTTTGATATGAAAGAATAGGTTGTTGTGAGGCAGCTGAACAGAGGGACACATGTGTGGCCTGCATTCAAATACGGACTCTGCCTTTTATTTTTATTTTTTAAATGTTTCCTCTCATACAACCCCCACTGAGGATGGAGCCCAAAACCCGGGCATATGCCTCAACCCAGGAATAGAACTGTGACCTCCTGGTTCATGGGTCAACACTCAATCAGAGCCACACTGGCTGGGCCTGACTCTGCCTTTTAATGACAATCTAGGCTAAGTGATGGTCTCCGAGTGCCTGCTTACCCCCCTAAAAAATGGGGATAACAATTCCTTAGAAGACTGCTGCACAACATGGTAGCAGAGTGGTAAAAGAGCCAGACGTGCTTGGTTGTGAATCCTGGTTTTCCTCTAGTTTTACAGTCTTGAATAGGTTATATCACCTCTTTGAACCTCAGTTTTACCACCTACTTAATGGGAATAACTAGAATACCTAAGTGTTGTTTTGAGATTCAAATAATATATGTGAAAGTATCTTATACACAGAAACACTGACTAAACAGAAGGCGTTATATCCATGGTCAATGAAGACAACGGCCATACCTTTGGAGGTTGGGCCTGAACTCTGCTTAGGCTCCTCCTTCTCTAGTCCAGCAGCAAGTTTTGAAGAATTTTCATCCCAGGCATCAAGGTCCCACTGGAGAAGGGAGTCAAGGGGCAGCCGTGCTCTCAAGATGCTGAACTGTGAGGCAGTGAAGGTGCCTCTGCTGAGAACGCCATTGTCCCCCCACTGGTTTACAAAGGTTGAGGTCAATCCCCAGTTTCCCAGTTTCATCCCCCTCTGGCCTCTTCCACACTTCCCTAGACTTCAGTTTCATTTTGCAAAAACTCAGTCACATTTGGTGCCATCACCCCCTGGGTACTTCGCCTAGAGGTCTCTGATCCCAGCGGGGGGCTCTGTTAGTGGTTTGTAAAGCCCTCTTACCATTTCCCTATTTTAGCCCGAGAGGTTCCTATTACACAGAGTGATCCTTGTGTCAAATAATCAAATCTATTCTTGGGGCTCCATTTTTTTAAATGTTTTTTATTGATTTTTAGAGAGAGGGGAAGGGAGAGGGACAGAGAGAGGGGAACATTGATGTGAGAGCAAAACGCTGATCAGCTGCCTCCTGCATGGCCCCCCCCCGGGGGGATCAAGCCTGCAACCAGGGCATGTGCCCTGGACCAGGAATTGAACTGGCAATCTTTGGGTATACGAGACGATGACCAACTGAACCACACTGGCCAGGGCGGGGCTCCATTTTTTAAAGGTATAGTTCAACAACCAAAACTCATCTTTAAACAATCCCAGTCATTATTTGCCTCTCTCAAAGAACATCAGTGAGAACCCAGTTCTTACCCCACAAGGACACCTGTCATCCCCATGTCTCCCCTTTCCAGGTCTTGCACTCCAGCTGAGAGCCTCTGTCCAAAAGTCTCTGACTCCCAGTCCTCAGCTTTTCCTTGCTTCCTCCCACCTTGCCCCAGTTCCTTACTACATGGTCCATCCAGCCTTGCTGGTATCTAGGTACATCTCTGCTGTTTCTCCCATTTCCCTGATTCTCCACAGTGGAGGAGAACCAGGAGCTGACTTTCCTTCCAGCTCTGCAGTCCTGGCTCTCCCCATTCTCCAGGGGCTGCATCACACCAGGCTGAAAGCAAAATCCAAGCTAGAACCTGGGAAAGGTGAGCGTGTGCCCGACCAAGCACAGAGAAACTTCCTGGTGGCGGAGTGCGGGGAAGAGTGGGCACTCGTGTGTTGCGAAACCTGTCACATCTCGCTCCTTTCTCCCCGGTTCCCAACTGTGATTGGAATCAGCAATCATCACCTCTCCTTTCTGAGTAGCCTAGTGAGGAATTCAGGGCCATCTTCTCTCTTGAGCCTGTGGGACAATGGAGCAGGCCCAGGCAATTTGAGGCCTAGGTAGAGATACCCCTGAGAGCAAAGCCTGACCTGATGCAGGGCAATGTGTTGTAGGTGTTTTGTCTCACCCACACTTGAGAAAACAGAAGGTGCGCAGTTTCTAGCATCTCAGTATTAGACTTGTAGGAGCTACTGGAATAAATAGGAGAGCTTAGGTTCTCAGACACTGCCTGGATCTCTGTAGCATAGGGACTGCTTCCTGCTAGTGGAATCAACAGTTTTTAAAAAAAAAATCTGGTCACCTTCCAAACGCCTCCTGATCCTTCTCATAAGAGCTGAGTGTGATCAGAAGACTCAGGCCCAGGTCCCCTCTGCACCCCACAACAGCCCCCAAACCACCAGGCTGGCAGGATGGAGATGAGTGAGCCATTTGGGGACAGCTCTGCTGGATCCCAGGGCTGGGGGCGGGGAGGAGGGTCCTGCTTTCCACCACCAGGCCTGGACAAGCAGAGCCACTTCTGCCCCAAGCAAATCAATTGAAAGCCTTGGCCAAGCCTGTTTGAGTTGGTGAGAGCCCAAGTGGGAATTCCAATCTGCCAGTGTTTGCTCTACAGGCAAATAGAGCCAAACAGAAATGCTGCTTTGGGAATCTGCGCCAGATATCCATTGGCTTGCTTTGCCAGCAGTGCTGGGTCAGCCTTCTGCATGTCACATTCTCGCAGTTCTCTGCTCTGTGACAGCCTTCTGCCTTTGCCCTTAAAAGCAGCTTGCCACAGCCCAGTGGCCCATGCTCATGGCTTCCCTGCTAGCCTGGGACCCAGGCCTTCCCACCCAGGCCCACCTTGCCATTTGCCCATCCTGCACCAGCTCCATCTGGAGACTCATTCAACCCTACTCCCACAGGTTCCTGACCTCTGCTCCCTACTCCCACTCCTTACTTTCCTCCTGCCACCGTGACTTGGTCCAGTGCCTTTCAGGCATAGCCCACTCTGCATCTGGCTGCCAAGCAGAGGCAGAGCTAACAGCCAGAAAGCACAAACTGTAAGTTGACTACATCGATTTCACACTCTCATGTGTATTTTATTTGATCCAGACAGCTGGTCAGTTTTAGCCCATTTCTCAGAGGAAACAGCTGAGGGTTCCAAAGACTGTAGACCTTTCCCAAGGTCACTGGATGAAGGAATCCAGGTCTCCTAACTCTAAAACCTTGGTGCTTTCTAACTTGCCTCCCTGAAGCAAGTTTTAAATCTCTCACTCATTCCCAGATGCCTGGGGTAATGCCCAGGGGTCCCAGTGAAAGTAGGCAGATGTGTTTTCATAGTCCCCCGAACGAAGTTGGCAGAGCCAGTGTGAGCACTTGGCAATGTCTGCTTTGCCCCCGCCCTGAATGGAGCCATTGCCTGAGGCCCACCTGCCCTGCTGACCCTGCTGCGCCCACCAGAGCAGCTCTGGAAGGCCCCAGCCTTGGTCAGGCATTGAATGCATAAGGCCCTGAGCTTCTCCCAGCCACCAAGGGCACAGACACCCTGTGTACTTTAGGCCCACCTCCCCAAGTTCTCTGCACCCCAGGAAGCAGGTAGGTAACAATCCCTGCTGTCAGAGGGCTCCCCCACAGCATGGCCATAGGTCTCACTCTAGAATAATCCTTGGCATTGTTCACACAATTCTCAATTAGGTCCTGAGAATGTGAACATTTGCAAATGGAAATGACAAGTATCTTAGAAGATGCTCGGTCTCTGCATTCAAACAAGTATTGTCATGTCCTCAGGGAAACTGTCTCTCATCCAGTCTGACTTAATTACTATCTCCCCTACACAACTGTGGGCACCACGAGGGGCCAGGACTAGACTGTGGGCTTCTCTTCACAGAACCCCCAGCACCCAGCACAGCTCAGTAATTAGTAGTCAATGTATAAATGAAACCACGAATATAGGTCTCCACCTGCCCTTGTCCTGTGGCGTCAGGGGCGCCATCACCCAGGCCTGGAGCCCATGGTACCACCCATGGGACCCTTTTGTCCAGCACTCTCAACTCTACCCCAGGTGTTTTCTGCTGAGCTGACTCCCCAGTGTGGGTCTGGGGGTCTTTCTGCATTCAGCTATGGGTGCTGGTCTCTCCCCTCGCCCTACCCAGAACCCACCCCTCTGTCTGAGACGTCACCACCAAGGTAACAGGCCTCAAGAATACTCCCCAGCAGTGGAGCAGAAGGAAACAGCCAGACCTCTGGCCTGGCCAGTGGGAACAAGGGGTACCAGCCACCCTGCCTTACCTGGGCGGCTCCATCATGACTGGAGCAGGTGGTACCAGGCCCTTGGCAGCTCCCAGTCAGTTGGCTAGGAATGCTGCAGAAAACCCCACCTTTCAGTGGAGAATCCTAACCAACAATAAAAGGGGAAGGAACCCAAAGTGCCTGATTATGGCCAGCCAGACCCGTCTACCCTGAGCTCCATGTCCACACAACAGAGTCCTCTAGTCACAGCTGCACCCCTTGGGGCACCACGACCACTGTGAGCCTAGGAGAAAGTAGAGACAACCTCCAAAGAGGGGTCCCTAGAGCAGTGGGCCCACGGAGAGATGTAGCTCTGCCAGTGTGGGGACGGCCCCGTAGATGAACCCAACAGAGGTTCCACGAGGGAAGTAGGCCACACCAGCTCAAAGGAGCCAGACACTCATGGGGCTGCTAAGGCTGGGGCACTTCTTGGTCTGGGGTCCTCAGGTGGCTTCCCCAGGAACATGGTGGGTCCTTGCTGCTGAGGAGAGATCCAGTGTGGCCTCTGGAAGTGACCATGGCCAGGACGAGTCTTGAGCCTCCCTCTCCCACTCCCAAGGTCTGGCTGTGTCAGGGAATCAGGCTTCATGGGCACCTGTCCAGACCCAACTCCCAAAGGTGGGGAAATGTCATGATCACAGCAACCCTGAAGAGACCAATGCAGAAAGCCCATGTTTAATGGGGGGCCTGTCACAGCCTGTGAGGCCCTCAGCGCCTGGGTACCCGCACCATGCTACTGCTCGTCAACCTCTTCTGAGGACTGGGGCTGCTTCTCTTGGGGCAAGTCTTCGAGCATCAGCCTCAGCACATGCACAATCTCGTAGTACAGCTCTTGCAGCCTGAAGTGGGGCAGGAGAGGGGGCCTGAGCACAGGGGTGGGCTCTGTGCCACCCGGGCGCCAGCCATCACACGCTTGCACCTGGCATTCACCACACCCAGCAGGTGTGGGGGCAGGAAAGAGCAAGGACTTTAGAACCCAGTCAGGGCGGACTGGGCCCTGGAGTGAGTTATTTCACCACGAGTCAGCTTGGAGACAGCTCCTGAGCTCTGAGTGAGGTGACTAGGTGGAGGTGACCAGACACTGCCTGGTCCATTCTGGGTCAAGAGCAAGTGTTCCCTGATGCCCTCCTTTTAGTTCCTCTAGTCCACAAAGCCCTTCAGGAGACTTCTGTCAAAAAGCCAGACTAATCATGTCCCTCCTTGTTGAAGAGTCCATGGTGGCTCCTTAGTGCCCATGCCCAGGTCCCCTTCCTGCAGTAATGGCCAGTAAAACTCCAGCTAACATACACTGAGCCAGGCCAAGCTCACGTTTCCACAGAATCAGCCCAGCAGCCCCTCATGAGACAGGTAGGAAATCCCAGCAGCCCCTCTGGAGAGGCTTTCCAGAGTCACAGAGGAAGGTCGTGACAGAACCAGGCCAGGAGCCCCACTCTTGACTCACCAGCCATGTTCTTTCCTCTGCCCCCTGAGAAAGGGTTAGTGAGGAGGGGCTGGAGAATCCAAGGAGGCAGCATTTAAATACAGGCCAGGGCAGGCTAGGGAGTAGACAGGGGAGCAGAGTTCCCCCCAGCCGTGGGCCTGTCCACACCCCAGTCCAGCCCCTGTGCATATGTGGAATCCTGTACCCCCAAGAAGGGCCTCGCTCTGCCCACCCTGTACATCAGCTATCACCTCCCCCCCCCCCTTGCTCTCTCAGGGCACCTGGCATGGCCCTGCCCTCAAGGAAGCAGGGGGACCAGGAAAGACCTAGTCTCCTTGGGCCAGGGTCAGCGGGGTTGGGACTGACTTGTAAATCGTAGTGTCCTGGTTGTCCAGAGTGGACAAGTAGACATCGATGAAGGGTAGGCTAGTGCCAAAATCATCCAAGACCATGGGGTCGGTGTGCTGCAAGGTCTTCTTGAAGTTCTCCACCAGCTCACTGAAACTTTTGTAGTCAACATTTTGCTAGAGAGGGAAGCACAGAGAGATAAATGACAAGGAGGATGTGATACTCAAGATGTACAGACCTGGGGACCCGCCACAAGGGGCCCAGGCAGAAAGCTGATCCTGGCCCCAGGATGAGTCCTGAGCCTAATCACAGGCTCACCCTGGCCCCTCTGAGCCTGATCTCCCTGCCGGAGGGAGCCTCGTGAGCCACCATCACTGAGTGAGGACAGATAACACAGGAAGGAACCGGTGAGAGGTGAGTGTGGCTCAGCATGGCCTCACCTGCCCTGAGCAAACCTTGAACACAGTCAAGAAAGGCAGATGTCTCTGCCTCAGCGCAGGGGCTGAGGAGGGATGCACTGGGCACACGGGGGAGAAAGCGGGAACGGCTTGGCACCTGACAGAGCACCCAGGGCTCAGCATGGGGAGCTCAGAGCACTTGGGCTGAAGAGAGAAGATGGCCAGCCCTTTACAGCTGCATCAGGCCTGTCAGAAAATCCCAGCCTGCTGTACTCATTCATGTTAAATTTAGAAAAACTGAGGTTAGTGACACCTATCATGACCTCCGTGGCCTCACCCACTCAGAGGACAGGGCCATGCCTGCCTGGCACCCAGTGAACCCTCGGTAACAAGAGCATCCCAGGCAAAGCGCCCAGCAGAGCAGTATTCCCCATGAAGGAGGGAGATACTATTGTAATTATAGCACTCCACGCTCTCACAGGTCCAGAGAAATACAAACGCAGAGAAAATAAAGCTTGACTCTGGAAAATATAGGAGGTGGTTACCTGCCTTACCTAAGGCCACAGATGCCTGAGGCCATCTACCACTCCAAAGGCCCCAAGGCTCCTCTTCCTGGCCATTGCTTCAGCCGTGACTGTCCATGTATCTGTCACCTGCCTATGGAGATCACCTACCTGTGCGTGCATCAGCCTCCTGACCTCCTCCTGCTGCCGCTTCACGATCACCTGCTTCTCTTTCATGAGTATCATGTGCCTCTCCAGCATTAGCTCCCGCTCAAACTTTTTGATGGAGTCCTGGGGAGTGGGGGAACGAGGTAAGGTGAAGGTTCTCACTGCACAACCACCCTTTCTTCTTCTCTAGTCTTGCACTGCTGCTCAGACCCCTTAGCAGGAGAAACCTCTCCATACAGGGCCAGCCTCCAACTCAAGCTGCCAACGTAGCTGCAGAGACTTCCCACAACCCTGCCCTCCTGGCCACCTCCCCTCCACTTTAGGAGGGAAAGAGTTCAGGCTCCTCCCTGGAGATGGCCCACAGCCCCGCCTGTCACACCTATGCCGACCTCCCAGTCCTTACACACACAGCCTCACCTCGGTATGCATGATCATCACACCCACGAAAATGCTGAGGAATATGAAAGAGGCGAGCAAGATGAAGAGGATGGTGAACGATCGGCTCAGAACAAACTTCTTGTCGTCCAGCTGCTGCTGCAGGTCTGTCCAGCCATCAACCTGCTCAGGCAGGGGAGGGCATGCCAAGTGCCAAGGCTCAGCAGGGTAGGCTTCCTGCTCACCTACCTTAGGGGAGCCCTCACCCCACTAGAAGAAGGTTGCCGCTTCCTCCACATCAGCCTCTGAATCCCTCCCCACAATTCACTGAGTCCAGGCCTGGGGTATGGGGCACCACTGGGTGTGGGCACTTTTGGCCAGGTGTCTTGGGGGCTCTGCTCCAAAAGGCTTCCCATCCTTCCCCAAAAGATACCGCCTCTCTGCCAGGCCCTCTTTGGAGACTCCAGTCTTTCCAGAGTCCAACAGAGTCTAGACTTCTAGACTTGGGCGGATTTATGATAGTCTGTTCCAGAAAGGCTGTGTGACATGGTTTCACTTCTAAATTAAACTTAATCCAAATGAATCATCTTTTGAGAACTC
Organism: Miniopterus natalensis; assembly: GCF_054644295.1. Classification (NCBI taxonomy): domain Eukaryota; kingdom Metazoa; phylum Chordata; class Mammalia; order Chiroptera; family Miniopteridae; genus Miniopterus; species Miniopterus natalensis. The sequence goes on from NC_142084.1 coordinate 20,768,617, forward strand.
TTTGAAATTTTTACAACCCTGTGACACAAATGGGAATGCTCTAGGGAGTCACAAGGTTAGACAGAGAGGGACCCCTGGCCAGGGCACTGGCTTCTGCTTCAGCTTCCCCGGCCCAGCCAAGTATTCAAACATGGTAAAGGCCCCGTGGGAGGCCCAGCACGTCTACACACACCAGCTGGCAGCCCCTTCTCAAGGCCCTTTCCCCCACCACTGTTCCCAGACACAGTACCGTCACCAAGCTGAAGAGGGTAAAGAAGGCCACAGCTAGGCTCCCCCAGTTTTTCCGGTCACCCCTATCTGGAGCTCCAAACAGGCAGAAGCCCAGGACAGCAAAGATGTACATCAGGACGAAGAACAGGAAGAGCACAGACAGCACGGTGTAGGCCGTCTGCCCCGTGGCGCTGATGAGTGTCTGCAAGGCAGAGGCGCCGGGCTAGGCAGGCTGCGGGCGGGGTGGGGCTCAGAGGACAGGGGTCTAGTCTGCCCAGACCACAGCCGTCTCTAGCACCCAGTGCCCTGCCTACATGTGGTAGATGCTCGATAAATGGCTGGATGGAGAGAGGGAGGGAGGGGAACTCTGCCCAGATCGAGGACTGGACCAGTCTGACATTTACCAATGCCTGACCTCTGCCCTCTGTCATCTATGGGCAGATGGTGTCTGCTGTCTTGGGTCTAGGGTAGCCTCCCCATCAACCACTTGAACCCCTGCCTGGCTTCATGGTCATCCTGAGGTGTCCCGCTCCTGCTTCTCAGGGAGGGCCAGCCCTGAAGGCTCTTCTAGGCCCGGGAAGAATAGGGGAGCCACTCAGGGAGTGGGAATAAAGAGGGCTGAGGGAAAGGTGGCTTCCTATTCTTTCTGGGGCCCATTTCATAGGCAGGTCTCTGTCTTGTGACCTCGGTCTTACCTCCCGCTACATTGCCCACTGCTGAGGAGCATAGTGCATGGCTCCTCATCATTTGTTCTTCGTAATCCAGAGTCTTGCATGCAGTAGGTGCTCAATACATGTTCACCTACCCACTGTCACAGGCACCATTTCAAGGCAGGCAGGTGTATCATTCTTCCCATTTCAAGATGAGGGATCGAAGGCCAGGGTCACAACTAAGACCAACTCTCAAGCCCTTCACCTCGTGCCACCACCTTCAACCACTAAGGCCCCTTTTTCTAAACCAGGAAACCATTTATTGGCTTAACGCTAGGGAAGGAGGTACCTGATAGAGTTGGGAACACAGGACAGTGAAGTTGGGACAGTCTGGGGTAATTTGGGAAGCACAGAGATAACCCAAGAGCCCCAGGGCTGCTTTGCATGTGTGCTGGCTGGGCAGCTGCCTGCAGGGGTGAACGCATGCCGGATGCCTCCCTCTTCCCTCAGGGAAAGAAAATCAGTATTTTGAGATTAATTCCAAAAGAGCTGAGATGTGAAAAATCGCCTCCCTCCTGGCAAGACAGAGACAGATCTTCTTTCCCAAGAACTGTGAAGACTGAAGAGGTGAGTCTATTGAGGTGCTGCAGAAAGGTGAGGGATTGACCCCAGCTGGGTGTCCCTCCTCCAGGCCAGCTGCAGGCCCAGCACTACCTGAGGTCACAGCTGAGCAGCCTTAAGAACGGCCATGGAGAAGAGGTCATGGTCACTGGAAGCCTGGGTGGGAATAACCCCTGACAACAGGCCTTGACCACGTCTTCAAGCACAACCAGGCAGGTCTTTAGTCTACAGTTCAGAAGATGCAATAATTCAGTCCCAAGGGTGGTTGCCCAGATCTGCAAAGGCCTGTAGTTTCTTCCCTGAAGAAGCCCTGGGCTTTGAGGCCTAGAGCCTGTTGAATTCCCAAATTCTTTAGGGAAACAATGCCTAGCCCCCATTTCAGCCTTCCTGGGCTCTGGCTCAAGCCACAGCTGCCCTCCTGGCCCTGGGGCATTCTGGGTATGAAGAGGACCTGCAGGAAGGGCACGTGCCCAGACCGGGCTGCTCTGATGTGCAGAAAGTGATGAGCCCCAAGGAGGAGGCGGGGAGGAAGGCGAGGCGGGGGCTCCCCCAACAGCCCAGCTTCTGAAGGTTGTTCTTCGGACTGAAATGCAGATAATCAGGGGCAGTATGGCCCTTGGGTGCCCAGAGCTCTCCGTGAAAAACAAGAAACTATTTCCTCATGAGGTAGAAGGTAGAGTATCATTTTAATTAATCAGGGGACAGAAGCTAAGAATGTGCCAAAGTGCCAGCTCTGGGCACTTGAGGCTGTGGCCTGTTAAAGCCTCACTTAGACTTCAGTGAATATAAATAGCACAGAGGCACAGGTCCCACCTTTGACACCGCCAGCTCCCCCGGCCAGCTGGCCAGGCCAGTGTACCACGGGCACGTAATCTACAGTCGCTTCTGGAACCCTGGAATGTCCAGTGACATCCCAAAGGCCACAGAAGAGCCACAGCCAGAGGCCTGGTGGTCCCCAGGGAACAACTTTTGGCTAAAGGCTCTGTTTAAAAACAGAAAACCCAAGGTCAAACATGGGCTGTATGTCAGTGTGCACATTGTGTCTGCAGGCCCACAGGCTTCTGTGTGTATCTACAAGGACCAAGGCTGGGCAGAAGCCCGCAGTCTCCAAGACAGCCAGGCTGAGCTCTAGGACAAACCTTGGCCAGTGGGGTGGGCTGTGCTCCCTTCACTGGATCCCTGGGCTCAAAGGATGGGCTGTCCCTGCCAGGACCTAAGCCCCAGGCACCTTTAGGCTTCACCTCTGACCAGGCCATCACAACATGGCCAAGACAATGCACTGAGCAGGCAGCTAGTGCCCTCAGCTTCTCAAAGTGCCAATATGGGTCACTGCCCTCATCCCACCCCCAGCCTCCAAGATGGAAGCACCTCTTGCCCCAGTCTTTTCTGCTTCCCTCCTCCCTGTGCAACCCTCCTCTCAGCCCACTGCCATCACCTCCTTCCTCCTGTGACTTTGCAGGCCTCTGGTACTACCTGTCATTGCATGGTGATCCCTCCCCTGGCCTCACCTGAGAATCCTCTCCTGCCTCAGCACATCGCTCCTCCACAGCCCTCTCAAGGGAGGCTGCCTATCCCCTACGGCCTCCTTCAGGAGGCCACCCTCTGCCTGACCCCCACAGCCCTGCCTCTGGGCAGGGCCAACCTTCCAGCTTCCTACTCCACCTCCTGTCTAGGAATCTCTCCCTCAGGCGCCGCCCGATCCTGCTGCTATCCTGGGATCTTCAGCATCTCTATGGAATACCCCCCACCCCCCAGGGCTCCTCGTCCCCTGACTTCCTAATCTCCAGGGGCCCTTGCACCACTTTAGGCCCTCCTCCCTTGGTGCTTGCCATCTGGAAAAACCAGGCTATGCTTCCCACTGTCTGATCAGTCCCTCACTCAGAGGTGCCTATCACCTGGCAGTCACCTCCCAGTTTTCTCTCCTGACCACCCTCCTTACTCTTGAACCTACACATCGACTCCAATGCCCAGCACCTCAGACACTCCCCTCTTCACTTCTAGATCACATTACTGGTCTGTCTCTAGCCTACAAATAAGGGGAGCCAGGCTCGGGTTTCCCAAGGAAGGGTGTCATGATTTGATGTACACTTTAGAGATTCCCCCAGCTGCTGGGGTATTTCTGTTACAAAATTCTCAGTGGTGTGGGAAGTCACTGCAGGAATCCAGGTAAAGGAGGATGGTGATGGAGAAAAGGTGATGACTGTGGGGATGAAAACTGTCATTACTATTTAGAAGGTCATGCAACAGGGCTCTGGGGGAGAGGAGTGAACAAATGCATTACTCGGAAGGTGACTAGGGTTGGGGGAGTGCCTTTCAGTTGCAGGAGGAGGCACCAGGGCTTGGGGGTCTGAGAGTGGGGGTGAGGAGAGCGATGACGTCCAGCTTAGACATGTTGAGTTTGAGGAGCATGCAAAGCGTCCAGGAGACAGTTGGGTCTGAAGGTCAAAGAGAGAGGCGTGGGCAGGTGAAGACTCCTGAAAAGTGGAAAAGATCACCCAAAAAGAATATGTAGAGAAAAGAACTCAGGACATACTCTGAGAAAACACTTATGAGCCAGGCAAAGGAAACATGTGCTGGATAAGTCATGCCCAAGTGGCGGGAGGAAAACCAAGAGAAGGCGGTAACAAGGATGCCAAGGGAAATGGCCAGTGGACTTGGTGACATGGAGGTTGTTGGCAACCTTCGAGAGACTAGTTACTTCGGAATGGAGGGAAGAAGCCAGGGCATAAAAAACAGATCAGGAAGTGGGGGTTGTGTGTACAGACACCTCTTTCCAAAAGCTTCACCACATGGAGGGGGAGGTGACACAGCCACGTGTGTGACTACATGAGGGCAAGGAATGAATGCATGGGGCTCCAGGGCAGGAGGAGCCCTTTAACATTCTCCTTATCTTCTCCACCGAGGACTGGGGGTCCCTGAGTGTCAGGCCTAGGCCCTAGGAGACATGCAGGCTAGGCTAGAAGCAATCTCTCAGCCAAACAGGCTGGCACACCCTCACTGGTCAAATAGGTCCAAACCAGCCCCTTCCTGGAGAAGCGTGGACACTGGGTGCAAAGCCAGGGCAAACATCCTGCGTCCAGGCTGAATGCTAAGGGTATGCTTAGGTCAGCTCTGAGGTTTGTTCTGAAACCTTCTGAGCCAAGGAAAGGCTAGTCAGCCCATGACTCCTCAGCAGGAGCAGCACTTCCAGAACTGCCTGAACCAAGAAATGAGACTATTCCCACCAAAAGGAGCAGCAGATTTTTAGCATTTGGGGAAAGCAGTGAGTAGCCCAGGCTACCAGGAAGGTGGAGGTTGAAGAGTGCCATAAGAAGGTGGTACACTTTGCAGCATGGGAGAGAGGAAAAGTTCAGATAGCCTCTAGAGTCAAGACACACCTTTCCAGTCTCAGCTCTGGCATCTACCTGCTGAGTGATCTGGGGCCTCAATTTCTTCATCTGTAAAATGGGACTAATAATACTTTTCTAATCATTATTTTTAAGATTAAATGAGGTAATCCAAGTAAAGATCAACCTGCTATACAGTAGGACTCAATAACTGGACGATAGTAGTACAATTATTTTTCATCAGTGGCTGGTGGACAGGTGGGCCCCATCACCTACACTCCCAGAACCACGCATCAGCAGATTACTCACCCGGATGCCACGGCTATAGGTGATAAGCTTGAGGATGCGCAGGGACTGCATGCCATCAGCAATGTTGAGGTAGGGGTAGTGCTTGCCCTTGATCTTGCGGAGAGCATAGGGGATCACGACATTGACAATAATCATCACATCTAGCAGGTTGTAGCCATCCTTCCAGAAGTTTATGGGGTCCACATAGAGCTTCACATAGAACTCGGCACTATACATGGCCACAAAGAAGATCTCTGAGACCTGCAGGAGTGGCAAGGTTTGGAGGGTCAGACCTATGATCCTGGCCCTCTCCCTGCTTGGGCCACCCAATCAGGTGTGTGCTGGCTGAGGGTGGGGGTCGTAAGTCACCCACATGAGAAATAAATCCAGGCAGAGTCCCTGGCACACAGTGCACACACAGTGTGCCTGATTCCCTTCTTCTTCTGTGTCTTCCCTGGCCCATGGCCTGAAGTCTGGGGCTAGGTTAGACCCAGGGTACTTGGGAATGACTGACTAACCGACACGCTGAGTAACTAGACAGGCCCCGGTATAAGGCAACTCAACATGACAAGCAACCTGCATGTAGGATTTCCCAAAGACAAGATCCCAAGAGTTGTCTGGCCAACCTGAATACCCAACCTTTTATATACAGATGCAGTGCTCATCTATGTATATTTACTCTGTTTAATCGCACATAATTACACATCAGTTACCTAATATGATTCTGAAAAATATTCTGCCTTCCCCCCCCATTTATACTTTATGAAATAGTCTTACTCAGATCCTTATGCATCTAGAACTCCAGTGGCTTTGTTTTTATCAAAAGGTACTTATTTATTTTGTTAAATTGATTTGAGAGAGACAGGAAGGGGGAGAAACATAGGTGTGAGAAACACTGACTGAACCCACAACCTAGGTATGTGCCCTGACCGGGAATCAAACCCGAAACCTTTTGGTGTACAGGACGGCGCTCCAACCAACCAAGCCACCTGGCCAGGGCCCAAAGGGCACTTGTTGAGTCCTCTAAGTTGTTCCTTATCATCAGTGCATTCATTCACTGAAGGAGCTTTGATTGAGCATCTGTCATGTGACAAACAAGCACCATGTAGGCACGGGGAAATGAGTAAGACAGAAAGGGCCCAGCCCCAGGAAGCTTACAGTCTCGCAGGAAAGACAGAAATAGATGCCTAAACAAATCCATATACAGTATTACAGCAGATAGGAAGGAAACTAGTCAAAGGGAGACTGAGGGACTGGCAAAGTGGGGGAGGGGCAGCTGTGGCAACTATTTTAGGAAAGGTGGTGAGTGGAGCCCCACTGAAGCCAGGAACGGAGTCGTAGTAAAAACTGGAAGAATGATTCCCAGTGGGGAGCGCAAGAGCCCTAAGGCGAGGAAGGGGCTGTTGAAGGAACAGCAACGCAGCACGACTAGAACAGAAAGGGAGAGCAGCGCAGGAGACGCAGACTGTGGAGGAACGGCCTTGTAGGCTGGTGAGGGCTCTGAATTTTAATCTCAGCCTTGGAGGATTTTGAGCAAGGGAGTGATATGATCTGATACATTTTTAAGAGATCTCAGTGGAAAAGAGACTGTGGGAGAGCCGAGAAACACGGCGGCTGGAAGGCAGATTAGGGAAAAGGCGGTGGATATCAGGATTATTTCTAGCAGTCATACAGGCAAGAGGTGAGGTTCGGCTGGATCTGCCTGAGGGACAGTGTGGAGTGCCGAGAAGAGGTCAGATTCTGTATGTCTTTTGTAGGTGGCGATGATGGGACTTGCTGATGGACTCAAGGATGCACAGGGAAGAGAGTAGGCAAGGAGGACTCTAGTGTTTCAGAGAAACTGCGAGATGCCTTTAACTGAGATGAGTCTGGGTTGGATTGAAAGGGAGCTAGAGTGTCTGGAGGGAAGTAGAAATATTTCTGAGATATACCACCTTTTACATACATGTCAGATGCTGTAACTCTAGCCACAACTACCCATTTGGACAACATTAAGGCAGCTAGTGTTTTTACTTGTCCTGCATACTTGTATTTGTGGTCTCCACATTGCAACTGTTTACTTTTAAAAAATACTATGTAACATTTAAGATACACAAAAAGGTATAAAGAATAACATAATGAACCACCATATACTACCACCCAGCTTAAGAAATAAAGTGTTAGCATTATAGACAGAGTCTCTTATGGGCCTTTGGTTGTTCAGATCCCCTTCCCGTCCCACAAAGGTAATCCTATTGTAAATCTGGAGTGTGTCATGCCGTGCATTTTATACTTTTACCACATGTGTATCCCAAAAACTACATGGTATCATTTTGTATTTTATACATTACATGAATACTTGTACTGAAGTATTCTTTGGAAACTTGTGGTTTTTTAATTTAAAATTGTTTATGAGGTTCACCCATGCTGACATGTGTACCCCTAGTTTACTGATTCACTGCTAATTAACAATTCCACTTATGAAAATACCATTTATTTATCCAGTTCCCACTGAGTGATATTTAGTTTGTAATTTTTCACTATTGCAAATAGTAGAATAGTACAAAAAGTTTGAGCAATTCTTGTACATTTTATTGTACACATATGTAAAGTTTCTCTCTGTTATATACCTAGAAGTGGAATTACTAGGTTGTAGGATAGGAGTATCTTCAACTTTACTAGATGTCCAATTGTTTTCTGAAGCTATCGTACTAACATCAGCAATGTTCCTACCGTCTGACGTCCTTACCAACACTTCCTACTGACGAACTTCTTAATTTTTGTCAGTCTGATGAATATGAAATGGTATCTTTTTTGTTCTGTTTTAATCCTCACCGGAGGATATTTTTTCCATTGATTCTGAGAGTGTGTGGAAGGGAGGGAGGGAGGGGGAGAGATTGACGTGAGGGAGATACATCGATTGGTTGCCTCCCGCACTTGTCCAGACCAGGCCAGGGATGGAACCTGCAACCCTGGTACATGCCCTTGACCGGGAATCGCATGGACAGATGCTCTAAAACCACTGATCCACACCGGCCAGGGCCCTTTGTCCATTTTTTGAATTGGCTTCTTTAGATTGTTGAATTGTAGAAGTTCATTATATATTGTGGGTATTAATCCCTTAGCAAACATATGACTTGCAAGTATTTGTTCCCATTCTGTGGGTTATCTTTTCACTCTCTTGATAGTGTCCTTAGATTCACAAATGTTTTTAATTTTGATGAAGTCTAAATTATCTTTTTTTGTTGTTACCTGTGCTCTTGGTGTCTAAGAATCCATCGCCAGATCCAAGGTAATGAAGATTTACCCCTATGTTTTAAGAATTCTAGCTTTTATATTTAGGATGTTGATAGATTTTGAGTCAATTTTTGTATAGCGTGTGACAGGGCTTCAACTTTACTCCTTCATATGGGGATATCAAGTTGTCCCAACACCATTTGATGAAGAGACTATTCTTCCCAGTGAACGGTCTTGGTACCCTTGTAAAAGAATCAATTGGCCATAGATAGCTGGATTTACGACTTGAATCTCAATTGTATTCCATGGGCCTAGGTCTATCCTTATGCCTGTACCACGCTGTTTTGATTACTTTATCTTTGTAGTAAGTTTTAAAGTTAGCAAGTACAAGTTCTCCAACTTTGTTCATTTTAAATTTTGCATTGGTCATTCAGGGCCCCTGGCACATCCATATGAATTCAAGGACTGGCTTTTCAATTTCATTTTTTTTAAAGGCTGTTAAAATTTTGATAGGGATTGCACTGAATGTGTAATTCAATTTGGAGAGTTTTAAGTCTTAAATCTTCTAATCCATGAATATGGGGGTCCTCCCATTTATCTAGGTCTTAATTTCCTTCAGCAACATTTTATAACTTTCATTATACACACCTTTCATCTCCTTGGATAAACTCATTCCTGAGTATTTTATTATTTTCGATGCTTTGTAAATAGAACTTTCTTAATTTCCTTTTCAGATTGTTCACTGTTAGTATATAGAAATACAACTGACTTTTTGCTATTGGTCTTGTATCCTGCCACTTTGCTGAATTTGTTTAATAGCTCTAATAGTTGTGTAGGCATGTGCACATTCTTCAGAATTTTCTATATATAAGATCAAGTGTCTGCAAACAAAGACCATTTCAGCTCTTCTATTCCAATTCAGATACCTTTTATTTCTTGTCTTTGCCTAACTGCTCTGGTTAGAACTTCCAGTACAATGTTAAATAATGGGGAAAGTAGGGATTTTTGTCTTGTTCCTGATTTTCGGGGGGAAACCTTCAGTCCGTCACCATGGAGTGTGATGTTAGCTGCACATTTTTTCATAAATATCCATTATCAGGTTAAAGAATTTCTTTTTTTTTCTAGTTTAAATTGTTTGGTTGTTAGTTTAGTAAAGCCAACCAAGCTCTTTTTTGGTTGCTGTTTGCACGGAGTATCTTTTCATTCTTTCACTTTCAACCTATTTGTATCTTTTGATCAAAGGGTGTTGTCTTTTTCAGCATCAACTGAGGTAATCATGTGGATTTTTTCCTTCATTCTATTTGTGCATTACATTGATTTTTATACATTGAACCTCGCATTTTGGGATAAATCCCACTTGGTCATGGTGTATAATCCCCCTTTAAGTATGCTGGTGGATTCAGTTGTTAGTATCTTGATGAGGATTTTTGCATTTATATTGTAAGGGTTACTTGCAGTTTTTTTTATTATGATGTCTTTGTCTGTCTTTGGTGTCAGGGTAATGCTAGCCTCATGGAACAAGTTCTTAGAAGTATTCCCTCCTCTCCCACATTTTGGAAGAGTCTGAGAAGGGCTGGTGTTGATTCTTCTTTAAATGCAAAGTAGAATTAACTAGTGAAGCAATCTGGTCCTGGGCATTTCTTTTTGTAAGGCTTTTGATTAGTGACTTAATCTTTTTATCTGTTGTAGGTCTATTCCAATATGTCTGTTTTCTATTTCTTCCTGAGTCAGTTTGGTAGTTGGTTTGTTTCACCTAGGTTACCTAATTTGTTGGCACACAATTGTTTATAGTCTTCTCCTATGATCCTTTTTATTTCTATATGGTCAGTAGCAATACCCCAACTTTCATTTCTATTTTTAGAAATTTGAATCTTATTTTTCTTAGTTAATCTAGCTGAAGGCTCATCAATTTTGCTGATCTTTTCAAAGAATACAATTTTTATTTTCTCTATTCTTCATTTTGTTTCCCTCTAATCTTTTTATTTCCTTCCTTTTGGTAGCTTTGGGTTTAGTTTGCTCTTCTTTTTCTAGTTTCTCAAGGTGTAAAGTTAGGTTATTCATTTGAGATCTTCCTTCCTTCCTATGCGGACATTTACAGGTATAAATTTCTCTCAGAGCACTGCTTCTGCTGCATCCTGTAAGTTTTATAGTGTAGTGTTTTCATTTTCACTTGTCTTAAAGTATTTTCTAATCTCCCTTGTAATTTCTTCTTTGACTTATTGGTTACTTAAGAGTGTGTTTTTTCTTTCTTTTCCTCACTGGAGAATATGTTTTTTACTGAATTTAGAGAAAGAGGGAGAAAGAAACATTGCTGTGAGAGAGAAGCATCAATCAGTTGCCAACTGGGGATCGATCAGCAACCTAGGTACGTGCCCTTACCGGGAATCGAACCTGGAACCTTTTGGTGTACAGAACAATATTCCAACCAATTGAGCCACCCAGCCAGGGCTATTTTTTTTTTTTTTTAGTTAAGAGTGTGTTGTTTAATTTCCATATATTAGAAAAAAATTTCCAGTTTTCCTGCTGTTATTGAGTTTTAGTGAATTCATTCAATTGTTGTCAAAGATACTTTGTATGATTTTACTATTTTTTAATTTATTGAGACTTATTTTGTGGCCTAACATATGGTAAATACTGAAAACTTCCCTATATGTACTTAACAAAAACTCCTATCTTCTTGATGAATTGACTCTATTCAACATACAATGTCCTTCTTTGCTTCTTGTATGAGTTTTTGCCTTAATGTCTATTTTGTCTAATGTTAGTGTAGCCAGCCCAGCTCTCTTTTGGTTTCTATTTGCATGACATATTTTTCATTCATTCACTTTCAAACTATTTATATCTTTGGATCTTGAGTGAATCTCTTGTAAACAGCATATATATGGACTTTTTGATCCATTCTGTCTTAATTGCAGAGTTTAATCCATTTATACTTAAGGTAATTATTGGTAAGAAAATATTTCTGATATTTTGCTGTTTGTTTTATATATGTCACGGCTTTTTTGTCCCTCAATTCCTCCATTATGGCTTTCTTTTGAATTTTTTTTTTTTGGTAGTGTACCACTTCATTCCTTTCTCATTTGTTTTTCTGTATATTTTTATTTTCTTGGATTAAAATTAACCTCTTAAATTTATAACAGTCTATTTTAAATTTATACAACCTTAGCTTCAATAGTACGTAACAATACTGTTCCTATATAGCCCCATCCCCACCTTTGCTATTGTTGTCACAAAATACACCTTTATACTTGTATGCCCACTAACAATCTATAACTATTGTTTTATGCATTTTTATTTTAAACCATGTAGAAAAAAGTTACAAACCAAAAATACAGTAATACCGGCTTTTATATTTACCTGTGTAATTACTCTTATCAGTGTTCTTTATTTCCTCAGACGGCTTAAGTTACTGTCTAGTTTCATTTCTGCCTAGAGAACTATCTTTAGCACTTCTTATAGAACAAGTCTACTAGCAGCAAACTCCCTCAGCTTTTGTTTATCTAGGAATGTCTTGATGGTTTTCTTCATTTTTGAAGGATAGTTTTGCTGGATATAAAATTCTTAATCGACAATATTTTCCCTTCAGTACTTTAAATATGTCATTTCAGCTCTAGCCAGTTTGGCTCAGTGGTTAGAGCATCGGCCTGTGGACTGAAAGGTCTCAGGTTTGATTCCAGCCAAGGGCATGTACCTAGGTTGCAGGTTCAATCCCCAGCCCTGGTCGGGGCGCATGCAGGAAGCAACCAATCAATGTGTCTCTCTCACATCGATGTTTTTCTCTCCCCCCCCTTCCACTCTCTCTGAAAAGCAATGGAAAAAGTGTCCTTGGGTGAGGATTAAATATGTCATTTCACTGCCTTCTGTCTTCCAGAGTTTCTGAGAATTCAGTTGCTAATCTCATTGAGGATTCACCATATGTGACAAGTTGCTTCAGTCTTACATCCTCTCCCACGAGGCTAATACTACACAGTTGAGGCTCCCTGTAAAGATACCTTGTTAACTAGTTTTGATGCAAATGCTGCCCATGGGTTTTTGCTTTTGCTATTTGGTTGCTCTATCTTTTTTTAAGATGGGATTCAGGGAAATTAAAAAACCATATCACCACTGCCACTGCTGCCACCATCTTCCCAGATTTTAGAGTATATTTTAAAAGCACTTAAAATTTTTCTACAGAAAATTTTCTTGAAAATGCCTTAAAAATTGTATAACATTTTCAGAATTAAAACAGGTGAAACAGAAAAAAAATGGATCATTTTGTCTGCTTACCTCAGAAAGTTTGAATAATTTGTATTTTGTTTTATAATCAGTCCACAAGACCAACAAAAAGGCATTCGCTGAGATGGTGCTAATCATCACTATCTTAAACAGACGACTCATTAGAACTCTCTTCACAAATGCCTGACATTGAGTATCTTTCCTCCTGTCAAAAAGTTGAATAAGAGGTATGATTATCTCACAACAGAGCTAGATCCCCAAAGAATGCATACCTTTTTGTAGGGACTAGGGTCTGCTTTCCCCCTTCTGTGAAATTAAGGTTATATATACTTTAAAATTGCAATGAAATACTGACTGAATGATGATGATCACTGCGTGGGTCTTTCCTCATTCAGTTTCTCAGTTCTCTCTCTCTACACCTCTGAAACAGAATGGTTACCACTCCTTCTCAAGCAAAACAAAGCATCATCTTCATTTACTAATTTTACTAATTTTTATCAAGTAACTACTACATACCAGGCATTACAGTGGGCACTGGGACAAAACTAAATATTGTCAGTCTAGTAAGGAAAATGGAGAATAATCAAATAATCACCCTGACAAGAGCTTATAAATCAATGATGAAAAACTGAACTCTCTAAGAAAAAAAGTGGGCAAACACAGTCAATTCATGAAAGAAATACAAATGGCAATGACCTTTCTCAAAATGTTCAGCAGCACTACAAATCGGGGAGATGGAAATTAAGTAAAGCTATTCTTTTTACTTATAAAATTAGCAAAGACTTAAACATAATATTTAATACTAGCAAGGGTATAGTGTGATGGAGCATTCTCACAACCTGCCAGGGGGAATATAAATGGACACTTTTCTGAAAAGCCTCAGAACGGTTCGTATCCTCTGACCCAAGGAATCTACTCCAAAATAATACAATCTGAAATGCAAACAGTGACTTGAGTCAAGTGTGTTTATCCCAGAACTATTTACAGTAGTGAGAACTTAGAAACAATTTAAAAGTCTAACAAAAAAGACTGGTTAAGTAAATTATAGCATATCCATCTCATAGAATACTATACAGCTACTAAAATACGTGTATGCATTTTTCATGATTTAGAAAAAAGTTTATGATCCACTGGATAGCAAAATACAAAAAAAGCCCTGAATGGGTAGCTCAACTGCTTAGAGCGTTGTCCCAATACACTAAGGTTGCAGATTTGATCCCCATTCAGGGCATATACAAGAATCAACCAACAAGTCCATGTGTCTCTCTCTCTCTCTCTCTCTCTCTCTCTCTTTCTCCCCACCTCTCTCTTCCCCTCCCTCCATTCAATTAAAAAAAAAATTTTTAAACACAAAAACAAAACAAGATACAAAATTTTCTCCTTGAAACTACCTCAACTGTAACCAAAATGGGCAGAAAAAGCCTTGGCAGGAAATATGCCAAAATGTTAGTAGTGGTGAGGTTGTAGGTGATTCTTTTTCTTGTCTGTTTATACTTATCTTTGCTTTGCAATTTTTCTCTAAGAGTATAACTTTTACCCATTATACGTATCAAATGAACATGTTCTCACAACAGTAAAAATATTGAGTGTATATACTTTGATAATTAAACAAATATGTTACAAAACACAGCCTTCAAATTATCTAACAGTAGTTAACAAAAAAAGACAAAAAGAAGTCAAACTACTCATTCAGTCTACAGGTCAAGTAAGAGTGCCATGAATGTCTGGCTTAACTGGCCAGTCATGAGACAAAAGCCAAAGAAATAACATGTTTGGCTGAGCCTTCACCAACCTCACCAATCAGAGAAGCCCAGTCATCGAGGATGTGCACCTCAGTATGAGAAGTGGATGGGTGCCTGTGGGAAGAGGCTGAGAGCGCTGGCACCCTGCCACCACTGCTGTTGCACATTTCTTAGCAAGTAATAGGAATAGAGGATATTTACTGAAATGTCTTGAATCTTTCAAAGAACACCTTCGATGCATTTTCCAACAGGGTATCAGAAATGCCTTTTGAGCGGTGGACACGGCGATACCGGTGTTGAGACATTTTCCAAATTTTCAATTTTTATTCCTCGCTTTTATCACCCAACAGAAAATCTCTGCTCAGTGATTTCCTCAGCGTCCAGATTCCACGGACCACACAGAAGGGTCCACAAGGAGAATCCTTGCTTTATGAGGTCATTCTTGGGCATTCCAGTATGTTACTAATCCACAGGCCCCTGGAGAGGCAAGCTCCCCAGCCGATCTATGCACAGATCCTCTCTTCCCAAGGAGACTAGACACCTCAGTTCAGGAAAAACAGTTGTGAGCACCCCGCAATTGTGAAGCTCCAGGCTATAAAATTCGGAGCCCAGAGATAAGCCAGATGAAAACCCCTTCTCCTTCAGGAAGTGCCCTGATATGACAAAAGCCCTTAATAATATGTTACAGTAAGTTAAGGATCATAGAAGTAGGGAAAGAAAAGTTCTCTGGGGTTCTAAAGGCACTGGAAACACCTGATAGGTTTAGAGCTAGAACATAAGAAACAGGCTAATTTCAGGCATGGAATGCACACATAGAACCACCTAGAGTGTAAGGGATGAGCCCATGAGGTAAAAATGTTTTAGGTATAAGAGCAATAGAGTTTTTTGCTCTGTTCAATTCTAGGGATTAATATATTCTCCTTGCTTTTTTTCTCCTAACTTCTTTGGTTTTTGAAGCAAATCAAGACAGAGGGATCTGGGTAGTGAATCTTTAGTGGCTAAATTGATCAAATTCCTGGAAACCTAAATTCTTGGGCCACAAGAAAAGGAAGTGACCACCCACCACCTCCACTGTCCCAGGTGTTCTAAAACAAGTACATACGACCATTCCTTGTAGGAAAATATTCTTATAGGCAACCAATATACTAAACTGGGAAATAACATCTTATTTACTCAATTTCTCCATTTAAAATCAACGTCAAGCTTTAAGAATCACTTTGATTAATGACACCAAGATTCAAACTTCAGTCTCATCTTCTCAGTCTACATTCTCTCCCTCAGGGATCAGATCCCCTATACTTCCTACTGCCTCCTTTGGACACATGTCCCCTAATGCCTTCTGAGCTCCTGCCCAACGACACATCCCCACAGTGGCCTCCTGGAGCAGCTGCTCGGAAAGAGCCTGAATCAGTTCTGTTTCCAACTGCCCCAATACATCAATGTGCCAAATCCCACTGGGGGCATATAGAAGGCCTTCAGTAAGTGTGTGCTATATGAATATACAAATGAATGGCACCAGGGGTCCTTATGCTCACTCTAGCAGCTGAGCATAGTGGAATCCATCTCCAGGAACCCCTATCGTACACTTCTATGCCTTCCTTCTTTCAGCACCAAAGTAATGTTGGGGGAGAAATGGAGAGAAGGAATGTAAAGAATTCTTCAAGATGCTCAGAGGAGTAAGGAAAGATGGCCTGCTGAGGGCAGCAGAGAAAAGCCCAGTTGCTCTTCGTGCACTGCTTCAGCACAGCCAACCACAGCTAGATGTGATTTCTGAAGTCACTGATGAAGACATCTCATCTGGGAATGAAACTCCGGCTGGTAAGTAGAATCAGGGGTGACGAGCTTATTAGGCTCTACTGAAATCATCCAGATCTTCTCACGGAGAGCCCTGGATGAGCATCCTGGGATGAGAAGCAAAGGGGTGCCTCTTCTGCGCTTCAACAGCAACTCACACTCTGCCCGGTGTGGGCAGCACCACCTCAGCTGCACATAGCAGGGCAAGGCAGCAGTCAGCAGGCATGGCAGCTTGGTGACTCAAGTCTTCTGGCCAAGAGTCATTCCTTTCCTAGTCCCAAGCAACTGGCATTGAAACACAAAGTATAGCCAAACCCTGTTACAGCTCTTGTTGTTTTGCAGAAAATTTTACAAAATTGAAAGTTACAGAATTCAACTAGTATATTTTTTAATGTAAATTAGACGGTATAAAGACTGCTTCATACCAACACTAGTAGTCCAATATTTCAATACACTAATAAATGTCAGGTTTGTGTTCAAAAATATATATGCTGCTGCTTTTTGTTTAGAGCAAAAACATAAAAACCATGCCTAGTCTATGTATCCAAAGATTTCCTAAATCTTATCAATGTCAAAAAGTAACCATTATGAACTTTCATTAACTTCATTTCATGCTGGCTCTGGTTTGTTATCTATGCAGGTCATTCAAGGGGTCACAGATCATGTCTACTGAATTCCTCTCTACTTCAGTGATCATTCAGAAAGAAAATGAAGGAAAACCAAAACTTACCACATCAGAGACACCAGTGCCATCACACAAAGATTTGGAACAGAAGGGAACTTGGGGGCCTCCGACCTTGCCAATGTCTCTTTTAAGTTGATATGTCAGTTACTTGAAGCAAGTCTGGGGATTCATTCTGTTGGAATTTACCACAATGAGTATTTCCATAGACTTAATATGGGACCTTTGATTCTCTACAGTAAAGTTTGTGAGTTCCAGCAGATGTGACACCCTTAACATGAACCTTATGTCAAACCCCCATGTACATGCTAATTAGTAGCTGCATTCTCAGGTCTTCACTATTGCAACTATGAGCCATATTCTGCTTTCTCTAGTGTGCAATACATGGTATATGTTAACAGCCAATGAGTTTAGCCTCTCAGACTTTCATTCAAAACAGGAGGAGCCCCGGGTGACATGGTTAGAGCCTCAGCCCATGCACCAAAGTGTCACAGGTCTGATGCCAGGTCAAGAGCATGTACCTGGGTTGCAGGTTTGATCCCCGGCCCTAGTCGGGGCACATGGTGGAGGCAACTAACCAATGTGTCTCTCTCACATCGATGTTTTTCTTTCTCTCTTTCTCTCCCACTTCTTCCTTTCTTCCCTTCCACTCTCTCTAAAAATCAATGGAAAAAAATATCCTCAGGTGAGGATTAACAAAAAAAGAGGGGGTGGGAAAGGTTTACATTCAGGGTACAGTGAAACAAGTCAAATTATACCACAAGGGAGCAAACAAACAAATCCAGAAGGTGGAATATTCTACAGGACCCCTGACCCAGTTTTTGCAATAAGTCAGTAACATGGGGAAGGGGGGAGGGGAAAGGAAGGGGAGTTGGCTTGCTCTAGATTGAAAGATTAAAAAGACACAACAACCAGATGTGATGGGTGGATTTCATATGGATCCTGATTAGACCAAAATTACTGTCCAAACACATTTTTGACCTTCAGGGCAATTGATTTTGCCTGGGTATTAGGTGATACCAAGAAATCATGGTTTATTTTGTTAGGTGTGATAATGGCATTCTGGTTTATACAAGAAAATGACCGTATTTTCTAGAGATGTTTACTGAAGGATGTAGGGTAAAATGAAATGCGAGGGATTTGCTTTTAAATACTTTAGCAAAGAAAAAGGAAATGAGGGATTATGTGAAGTAACTGGGGCAAAATCTTGGTAACTGCTGAATCTAGGTGATCAGTGTGTAAGGGTTCAATGTACAATTCACTCTTAAAATATTTTTTCATGTTTAAAAACTCATGTAAAAAAACGGAAGCACTGAACTAAAAATATTTGGTAATAAAACATATCGAAGTTCCTCAAAATCTATAAATAAGAGTTTATAAAAACACATAGCTTTGCCTTTTCCTCTAAAAGAATTCTAAGCAGCACCGTTCTAGCACCCAGGCCCTGGCTCTCCCAGCGGCCACAGAGCCTTGGTGGCCTTCTCTCCATTCCCTCCTTGCACGCTCCATACCCACGGGGCAAACTAACTGTACCTGCCTCTCCCAGGCCAACAGAACCAGCCAGGAACTGGCTGCAGCAAGCTCAGCCTCCTTGTCATGTTCCCATAGGGTTTCTCAGACTGGAGGCTGGGGTGGGGTGAGGAGGGGAAGGTTTGCTTGTTGTAATGCAGAGTGAATTTTATGACCTCTAAAGTGAGGACGGTTACAAAGATGATCCCTATTAAATCCTACCACAATAATGCTTGGAGGGATTAACACAGGTTCCTTGGATGAATATAGATGTATACATTCTTTTAATCTGCATTCTAAGCTCATTAATAAGTACATTCCTGAGTTCCTTCAAAGGATGCTATTATTGTAATTTTTAAATAACAGATTATTTTAGCCCGGCCAGGCGTGCTCTGCGGTTGAGTGTCGACCTAGGATCCAGGTGATCGGGGTTCGATTCCTGGTCAGGGCACATGCCCGGGTTGCGGGCTTGATCAATGACTCTCTCATCATTAATGTTTCTATCTCTCTCTCTCCCTCTCCTTTCCTCTCTCTGAAATCAATAAAGATATTTTAAAATAATAATAATAATAATAGATTACTTTATATTCCATTTTACTCCTGTCAGTGACACACAGAGTAAACAGAGCTCATTCCTGGATAACACCCAAGTAGTTTCTAGCTCAATGGCTACAGACCTTCAGTTCAGAGGGCACAACAAGCAAATGATGAAAAATGTGACCCTTGGTTCCTCCTTAATTCAGTAATTCAAATAATGACCTGGCAAGTTTGTCATTTATGACTGTGAATCTTTATATTGTCCTTCCTTGCTAGAGGCCATGGACAAAACATTTGTCCTCTCCCTTCAACTGCCTGCCTGAAAAGTAAGAATAAAACACAAGATAGCTCACCCAATTTTTGTGATTTTGTCATCTAATTAAGTAATAGCAGCTAAAGTCCAAATCAACTTTAGCTTCATAAGAACTGTTATAGGTGGTTACAACCCTTTACCTACAGAGCTCATCATCATTCTTTTTCTGCCTTGTAACTATTTTCTAACTACACAATGCATTTGTAAAGTCACCATAATCACTTGAATTTCTGGGTTATAAAATGTGTGAATGCTCTTCCATCCCAATTTCTGGTCTTTAAAAATGCTCTATCTCTTTTCCAATACTGTATTATTAACACAATTACGTGGGTCGGTTTGCCTTATATATGTGACTTAGATATAATGAAAAATACCTCAGGCTCAAATTTAAATCACTTTGTATTTAAGCATTGATTTTTCAAAATGTAGTATAAAGGTGAACTAAATTTACAACTCAATTTGCTCATGGAAATCATCCGTCAAATACGTTGGCGCCTAAGATGCGTATAAGTTTTACATGCATTTTGAAAGAAGTCACGAAGCAGCAGCTACTTTTTCAATAAACTTGGCCAGTTTCACGTCTCTTTTGGTCAGCTGACCACAGTCATGGGAGGTGAGAGTTATCTGGACCTAAGAAAGAGAGAAGCAGTTTTTAAAACTGTGACCTGTGATTCATGGTATTCTCCTTTGGTAGTTCAGAAATCAACCTATTATCCATTGTTCACATTTAAGAACTGGTGAGATTAAATGATTTCAAAAACATGAATAAACACGGCATTTCCAAAACCCAGCCTACGCCAGGGGCACTGCTTCAGGCTGGGCCGCGGCAGCTGCCCGGGCATAAAAAGGTTCTCTCACATGAAGGGCAACTCAGCTGCCAGAATCTCAAATCTTGTCTCTTGAAAAATAAAAGAGAGACTGAGATTCCATTTGAGCTCCCATTACTTTAATTATACCCACTATTTTCAGGCCACTGAGAAAAAGGTATCAAATGTAACAGTTTAGCAATGTTTCCAAGTTAGGAAAGTAAGGTGGGGGTGGGATGGAAGAACAGACTTTTGCTTCCTGACAAATCAATTAAAAGGCAAAAGCAGTTATGGGCAAGGAGAGGCAACAGTGAAAGAAAAGTTTATTCTGGTACATGCATGCTCTGAATTATTACAATAAATCACAAAAATATCATGAGATTTTTCTCTTTATTCAAAGAGGACTTTCAAAGAGAAAAAAGAACCCCAGAGAAATCTAGGTACATTCTAAATGGTATGACCATAAAGGCAAAGACACTTTCTTTCGGGGCATGGGCTGATTCCTCTCACTGTGACCCCTTAACACTACTTGATGAAATCTTTTCGATCTGCTCTTTGTCTTAAGAATGTCAGGGATACTGCATTTAATAAAGTTATTATTTAAAACACAGTTCTTGAGCAAATTTATCTCAATGAGATAAATAAGGCCGTATCTTTCTTATTTGCTTCCATTTCTTTCAATAATTTACCTTAAGAGGGTTTAAAATTTTATCTGCATGGTTTGTTTCATTCAGGAGCCTAATATGGCCCAACTTTCATATTAGTTTCAATAGAAGACAAACATGAAAATAAATGGCTTAGTCACTGTTCTCTTGAGCAGATCTGAAATTTTGTTACTAAATTGCAAAAATACACAGGATTCTAAGAAAAACAGAGAGAATACTTTCCTAAGCACAATGACACTTAGCTGCACAGGATGACAAGGAAGAAAGGGGTTTCCCAAACTCCATAATTAAGGTGATCCCAAAGTAAGGCAATTTCATTACCTTGTTGTAGGCATTGAACCATTCCGGGTGATGATTCATCTTCTCTGCTTGCAGAGCAACTCGGGACATAAAGCCAAAGGCCTGCATAAGATGAAGTCGAAAGTGATTACTGACACTGCCCTCTGCTCTGGACCCCAGAACAATCCAACCAGATAAAAGACACGGCTAGGCTCCTTAGGGAAGCCTGGAGAAACCAAATACGGAAGGGACTGCACTCCGCAGAGCTGGGGTATCAGTGTAGTAGGACCATGACCTGCTGCTCGATGGTGAAAACAATCAGGCTCAAATAAACAAAGCAGGAAATTGGTCTCACCCAGTGACCTGTCTGGACTGTTTAATTGTCCTCAGGACTAGACTCTCCAAAATAGCCCAGAAATAATTTCCCTTCAACCCAGTGCCCTGGACCTCACTACCTGGCTCCAAATCTTAGGAACCACTTTTCTTGCAGCACCGCTCCTTTTGTTTTTAGTGACTGGGTTGCTAACTAAGGCATCAACCACAGAACTATGCAAGACTGTCTTCTGAGTATGTCCTAAGCCAAAGCACTGGCGGAAATGAATAATTTCCCTATTCTGTCGCTCAGGCAGGACAGGAGGGGATGAGGCTATTTTTACTGACATCCAGAGTGAAACAGAAAAGAATGGCTTGCCTGCTCGGGGTCTTTTTGCCATTGCCCAGCATGGCCAGTTCAAAAAGAAAGTACACCGTCTCTCGGCAGAGGGCTGCAGACCCAGCCACAGGTGTAAGTGTGGACCTGGAGGGCTGTCTTCATACCACAGGGAAAGTGCAAACCTAATTTTAAAAAGCAGAAGGCAAACTTGTCCTAAGAGGAAAAAAACTTTTTCTTTCCTGCTTTCAAATTTTTATGAGGGTAATTGCAAACAATAGGAGAGTCTGTCTCTATTGTGCCCAGAAGGCAGGAATACTTGGTAAGACTCTAAGGTAAGGTCACATTAATCACAAAGTTACAGTGGAATTCACAAAGCAGTCCCCATTACAGCCACAGAAATAAATATTTAAGTTCATTACCCCAGCCAGAAAAACCAAGCTGATGTTAGCTGTGCTGTTTTTGGATCACCAAATGACAAAAGAGCAAATTTCCAAGTTAAAAGTGAGAAATATGGAAGATGCCATTTTAAATAATTGTATGTCATTCATAATGGTTCCTATCTCAGAACTCACTTTATTCAGGATAAATTTTCATTTTGCCATTTAAAGCCTAAAGGTTTTCCATTAGGAAAAGGAAAGAAATTCTAGCAAAATTCATTTAACCATATATAAAATTATCGGTGGGAAAGAAATATTCACTCTTCTACCCCTTCTCATTTCACAGTCCCTCCCCACCCCCCATCTACAGTTTCACTTTCCATGGTTTCAGTTACCAGTGGTCAATCATGATCTAAAAATATTAAACAGAAAATACCAGAAATAAACAATTCATAAGTTTTAAATTGTGCAGTTCTCAGGACATGAATCATCCCTCTTTCTGGCGTATCCACACTGTGTACACTACCTGCCTGTTAGTCACTTAGCAGCCATCTCGGTTATCAAAGAGAAAGAGACCACAGTCACATAACTTCTATTATAGCATATTGTTATAATGATTCTATTTTATTTTTGTTGTTGTTAATCTCTTACTGTGCGTAATTTATAAATTAAACTTTATCAGCGGTACATACATATAAGAAAAACATAGTATATATAGGGTTCAGAACTATCTACAGTTGCAGGCATCCACGGGGGTCTTGGAATGTATATCCACAGAAAAGGGGGAATACTGTAATCTGAGTCTCTGCATTATGTGAGGGGAAGGGACAAGTCAAATGTGAAAGCCCATTTCAATTATTCAAACACAGAGTTAACCTGGTTTAAATGATGGATAATGAGAATTTTTACTGTTTGTCTATAATGCCTTACTCTTGTTCAGCTGTAGAAGACTTACAAGACTAACCACCAGCTCTGACACAGTAATACAGTCGTTAAGGGCATGTGCTTTTGAGCCAGTGAGTCCTGGATTCAAATCCCAACTCTACTACTTAACTACCATGTAATTTAACTCTGAGTCTCAGTTTTCTCATCAGTAAAATGGGGATGATAATAAAAAGCTCATGTAATCATTCTAATAAAAAATGAGATAGGGGACATAAAAGCACTTGGCACAGCACTAGGCACAGAGTAAAAGGTCAATGGCACATACTGCTTCTTGCCAAACTTGACAAAACATAATGATGGGTGACAAGCCCTCCCAAAGCCCTGAGAATCTAAGATTCCAGTTGCTGTCTCCAAGAAAAATGGCCCTTTCCTTTTCCCCCGTGTCAGGACTAAGGACTAACACAAATATACCTGACAGATAAAATACTGTGGGGTAACACTATGATGCACACTTACTGGGGAAAACAGCTTAATGACATGTGAGGTGGGCACAGTCAGTCACCACCCAAGTTTTTTGGTTTTTTCGGTTTTCTTTCATCCTCACCCGAGGATATTTTTTCCACTGCTTTTCAAAGAGAGTAGAAAGGGGAGAGAGGGAGAGGGAGAAACATCAGTGTGAGAGAAACACATATAATGGTTTCCTCCCACACATGTCCTAACCAGGGCCAGGGATCGAGCCTGCAACCGAG
The DNA here is from genome assembly GCF_054644295.1 of Miniopterus natalensis. Classification (NCBI taxonomy): domain Eukaryota; kingdom Metazoa; phylum Chordata; class Mammalia; order Chiroptera; family Miniopteridae; genus Miniopterus; species Miniopterus natalensis. The sequence goes on from NC_142084.1 coordinate 20,792,133, forward strand.
GTAGGTGCCCTTGGCGGGAATTGAACCTGGGACCCTTCAGTCTGCGGGCTAACACTCTAGCCACTGAGCCAAACTGGCTAGGGCTCTGCCCAAGTTCTTAAGCCCTGTGGCCACAGTTTCTTTGACCATGTTATCCTAAAAGGTCCAAAGTGATACTTAGAATCCCTTACCATTTCCCAAGAGCCAAATGAATAAAATGGATGATTTGAATATGGCCAGAAGTGCTTCTCAAATCTTGGACTACAAGTATGCTATCAGCATAGTAGCAAAATCTATTTCATCACAGATATGACTTAAAACAGAACACCCACCGCGCCCTAGCCAGTTTGGCTCAGTGGTTAGTGTCAGACTGTGGACTGAACAACCAGTTCGATTCCAGCCAAGGGTACGTACCTCTGTTGCAGGCTCCATCTCCGGTTGGGGCACATGCAGGAGGCAACCAATTGATGTATCTCTCTCACATCAATGTTTCTCTCTCTCTCCCTCTCTCTCTCTCTCGCACTCTCTCTGAAAAGCAATGGAAAAACCATCCTCGGGAGAGGGTTAAAACAAACAAAAACAAAACCACAGAACATTCATATCCTCAGAGGTATGTTGATCAAAGAAAAAGCATCTATCATATCTACATACAATGTAAAAAGGAGGGGCACATCCAAAGACCCTCTAAATTTATGTTTTCCTCAGCTTTATACATTTCTCTCAGCTTTCACCTAATATCTGCATTTAATAAAATATCATAATACCTAATAAACCATTTACACAAGATTTACTAATTCTTGCTTAGGGAAAGAACACACAAACTACTCTGGGAACAAAGAGGCAATTTCATAACCCTTCTTCCATATAACAAAACCAAATAATCCCCAAAATATTTATTTTTAAATCCACAAATTAAAAACATCCATAACAGTACACATTCAAATTAAAGTAGAAAAATTTCTGCAAAAAAGCTATATGAGTGGATAGGAGAGGAGAAAAGCAAAACCTCAAGGGGGAATTCTGATTATCTGAAACTATTATAAGAAGGACTATGACTCAACAGCAAACTTGGCAGACAGTGAAGAGCATTTGTCCCTTCTTTCTAAGCTTTTTCACAGTCCTAGCTACCTGTTACCAGGATGAGAGTTGGAATCTAAAGGCCCTCAACTAGCTAAAAACACAGGCTTTCTAAAACCATTCCATAAAGATCTAATCACTATGTTGCACACCTGAAACTAATATAATATTGTATATCAACTATAACCAAAAAATAAAAAATTATTTTAAAAAAAGGAAACTAGAAAAAGCCCAAGGCAGAATAGATACCACTAACTACTCAGTAAGCAGCTTAGAGGACAGGACTGAGAAAATGGTCAAAATAAAGTTTATAAAAATTAAAAAATAATATAGAAAACAAAACAGATCTTATAGGCAATTATTATCAATAAAAGAACAAAAACCCAGAAAAATTAAAAATGTAACTAAAAGATTTAAATATATAGACGGTAAGAATTCAACCATGTCCATGCAACCATTGAAGGAAAAAAAATCCTTTTAAGAAAAAAAAAATCAGTTCACTTATAAGGATAACAAGATTCTGATTGACTTCAACCTTCCACACAGCAACATTCAAAACAGAAGTCAGAGGAGCAATGCTTATCAAGAATTTAGGAAATGAAAGTGCAAAAAAAATTATACCTAGCTAAATTAAACTGGTATTCAAAATTAATGCAAGAGACATAATTTTTTTAATGCAATAATTCAGGGAAAAATTCCCATTCATCCTTCTTATTTAAAAAGGGTAAAAACAAATAACTAAGAGATGAATGGAGAAACCATACCAAAGGTATTGGGAGTGGGCAATAAATTCACTCAGCTCTAGAAATACATTTAAAACAATTCTGGGGATTATCGTAACAGAATGAAATGCAAGTGTTATAAACTATTAAAAAGGTTGAAGGAAAACGGGGAAGAAATGGGGAAGGGAGATGAAAGTTTTAAAAAAACCTTGAAAGCTGAAAAGACCAAATGTTACAGATGTAAGTAATTTAAAAGTATAAAATGTAAGTACTAAAACTAAACGTAATATGAACTAAAACTGTATGGTGAAGGGAAACTGAAAGTATAATTCTGATATTGCTTAGTGGGGAGACCACTATATAAAGAAATATCTAAATGCCATCTAAAGAAATAGAGGATTAAGTCTGCTATATAAAATTATAGGTATAATAGTATCCACTAGTATCCAAAACAAAAATAAAAACATTCACAATTAAGTAAAGAAAAACACAATTAAAATGAAGCAAAGAAAACACAATCCATATCATGATTTAAATTAAGGGGGAAAAAAATATATTGGTTCTGTCATGTTTTGTAAGACCAAACATCTTTCCAATCAATAAACTAAAGAGCCTTGCCCAGCCGGGCGTGGCTCAGCGGTTAAGCGTCGACCTAGGATCCAGGCGATCAGGGTTCGATTCCCGGTCAGGGCACATGCCCGGGGTTGGGGGCTGCAGCCAATCAATGACTCTCTCATCATTGATGTTTCTATCTCTCTCTCTCCCTCTCCCTTCCTCTCTCTGAAATCAACAAAGATATATTTAAAAAAAATAAATTAACTAAAGAGCCTAAATCCAACCAATTAAAAGAAAACTTGACAATGCATCACAAAGCAAACCTCAACCACTGGAAATAAACGGACACAGGCAAATGTAAAAAAATAAAATTTTAAGAAATCATAAGAGCAATTTACAATTATAAAGTATATCCACAATTAAGACTGAGTAATTGTGAATATCTATATTACAAATAACATAGCATCAAAAATCAATTAGGAAGGCCCCAGCCAGCGTGGCTCGGTTGGTGGGAGCACCCTCGCATGCACCACATGGCAGTGGGTTCAGTTTCGGGTCAGGGCACATACCCAGGCTGTGGGCTCCATCCTCGGTCTCTCCCTCCTTTCCTCTTCTCTAAGGTCAATTTTAAACAAAACAATAATAAATAAAAATAAAATACAGCTGTTCTCTTTCTTAAAAAAGGCAATGTGGCAGAAATGACAGGAAATATAGGACAAGTAGAAGCATGTGTAGTTAGATCCTTTAATTCACATCTCTTAATCCATGGCAGATTAAACTAACAAAAGTAAGGACATGGACTACTGAAATACATCATTTAAAAAGTAGAACTAACTGATATATTTTAAACTCTAAAAATTAAGAATACAGCTTTTATTTTACTTATTTTTGTGTCATCTGTCCTTCATCCTCTTTATTCATTATTATGTAACAACTGTCATGTCACTTAACAAGTAGTTAATTATTTTCATACTACACTTGTGATTTTTTTTTTTAATCCTCACTGGAGGATATTTTTTCCATTGCTTTTCAGAGAGAATGGAAGGGGGAGAGAGAGAGAGAAAAACACTGATGTGAGACACGTCGATTGGTTGCCCCCGCACGCACCCTGACCGAGGCAGGGGATCAAGCCTGCAACCGAGGTATGTGCCCTTGACTGGAATCGAACCAGAGACCCTTCAGTCCATGGGCCAACGCTCTAACTGTTGAGCAAAACTGGATAGGGCTACACTTGTGATTTTAAAGATTCCTTTCTCCTTCTATTATATACTTCTCTCTCTCTATTTTTAATCCTCACCTGAGGATATGCTTATTGATTTTAAAAAGAGGGGAAGAGGGAGAGAGAAACATCAACGTGAGAAACAAACATTGATTGGTCACCTCTGGCACGTGCCCCAACTGGGCATCGAACCCACAACCTGGGTATGTGCCCTGACCGGGAATTGAACCCACAACCTTTCAGGGTATAGGACCATGCTCCAACCAACTGAGCCACACCGGCTAGGGCTATACACTTTTCCAATTAAGTATTCATGTTAATGAAACTCCAGATGAATGAAGTGGAATCCAGAATTGCTGGGCTATCCAGAGAACTGACTTGGCTTGAATGCCAATCACTCCAAAAATGCCCAAGTCAACTTGACTGATGATAAGCAGTGGGAGCACTTCCACTGGTCTGCTCTTTCTCCTCATAACTTGCTACTTTCATATCCTGGATCCAAACTGTCATGACATTCCAGATAGAATAACTACTGAATGGTATGTTCTTAGTCCTAAAAGGGCCAGATGCTTGGTCAAATTGCTATATTTAGTTCTGGTAGAATATCTTGATTACATGGTACATACATATTGGAACTCACAAAACAGGTCTATACCTAGTTTTGTAAAGTCTATTTGTTCTTTCGGAAAATTTTCCAGGGGTTTAATCAGCAAATCCCTAGCATTGTATACCATCATCATCCCTTTATTTCCAACTTCATTGAGAAATTCAGCAAATTCCTTGAAGGTTTCAGAGTTCTAGATACTGGAAGTCTAAGATCGGGAGTCAGCATGGCCAGGTGCTGGTGAGAGCCCTCTTCCAGACTGCATACAGCCAACTTATTGTATCCCCACATGATAGAAAGAACACAGCTTTTAAAATATCTATCAAACATTCACAGAAAGTAAACATGTATTAGCCCACAAATAAAATCTCAATAAATTCCAAAAAGTAGAAATAGTACTGACAACATTCTCTAATAAAATTATAAACAGCCCTGGCTGGTGTGGCTCTGTAGGTTAGAGCATTGTCCCATGAACCAAAGGATCACAGGTTGAATTCATGGTTAGGGCACATACCCAGGAGGCAGGTTCAATCCGATTGGAGAACATACAGGAGGCAACTGATCAATGTTTCTCTCTCACATCAATGTTCCTCTCTCTCGCCCCCTTCCTCTCTCTCTAGAATCAATGAAAAACATATCCTCGAGTAAGCACAGATAAACAAACAAACTACAACCCAAAAGTAGCAAAAAGTATTACATGGAAATTTTTTTAAATCCTTCTTTTAAAAGTCTTAAGTAGGCACTGGCCTGGTGGCTCAGTTGGTTAGAGCGTCGTCCTGATACACCAAGGTTTGAGCTCTGGTCAGGGCACATACAAGAAGCAACCAATGAGTGCATAAATAAGTGGAACAACAAACTGATGTTTCTCTTTCTCTTTCCCTTCCCTCTCTCTCTAAAATCAATAAATGAAAAAAATTTAAAATAAATATCCTGAGTCAAAGACATCAAAAGTAAAAAATTAATAATGTAATAAGTACTACATATAGGATACATCTAAAGCAATAATCAGCATAAACATTTTAAAAACTTAAATTCCCTTAAAGAACATGATAGAATAAAAATAAATAAATTAAGCACCCAATCAAGAAGGTAAGTAATTAACAAAATAAACTTAATGAGGAAAATAGGATCGAATACAAATAAAGAGAAAAGCAGATGTAAATGCATTAGGAAAAACGGTAAAACTAATAAATCAAAAAGTTGTATCTGAAAAATTATACAATAGAAAACTGGTTACTTCATCAAAAAAAAAAAAAAAAAAACAAAGACAAGGAGAGAAAGTACAGATAAACAAAAGAGGAAATGACAACAGAAAAGTAACTATAGATAAAAGAAAATTTAAGCCCAGCTGGGCGTGACTCAGTGGTTGAGCATCAATTTAGCATCCAGGAGATCGAGGTTCGATTCCTGGTCAGGACACATGCCCTGGTTGCATGCTCGATCCCCAGCCAGGGCATGCAAGAGGCAGCCCATCAATGACGACTCTCTCATCATTGATGCTTCTGTCTCTTTCTCTCCCTCACCCTTCCTCTCTCTGAAATCAATGAAGATATATTATCTATCTATCTATCTATCTATCTATCTATCTATCTATCTATCTATCTATCTAAACATAGGTAAAATAGTTCTCTGAGAAATAAAAGTTATCAAAACTGACCCCAGAAGAGAAAAATATCTAAATAAACTATAAAAGAGAAATGTGTCTAAGATTAACACCAAAAAGTAACAGTTTCCAATCATTTCACAGAGGAATTCTATAAAACCTTTAATCAAGTTAACTCCAATACTAATTAAACTGTTCCAGAGCATAGAAAAAGAACATTTCCAAGTTATTTTTATAAACTATCATAACATTGTCTCCAAATTCCCACAGAGATAGCACATAATGAAACTATAGACTGATCTCATATTTATTAAAATCTTAATAAACAAAACCTAGTGAAACATGAGCAAATAGGATTTATTCTAAGAATGCAAGGATGGTTCAATATTAGGGAATATATTGATATAATTTATCATATATATGACTTCTATAAACTGTGAAAAGATATTTGAGAAATTCAGTACTCTATGTATCAATTTAAAAAAAAAAAAATTTGAGAGGAAGTGGGGAGAGAGAAACATCTATTTATTGTTCCACTTATTTATGCATTCATTGGTTGCTTTTTTTTTTAATCCTTACCTGAGGATATTTTTTCCATTGCTTTTCAGACAGTGGAATTGGAGGAGAGAGAGAAACATCAATTGGTTGTCTCCTGCATGCACCCAGACTGGGGCACGGGATTGAGCCTGCAACCGAGGTATGTGCCCGTGGTCAGAATCAAACCTGGGACCCTTCAGTCCGAGGGCCAATGCTCTAACCACTGAGCAAAACCTGCCAGGGCACTAGTTGCTTCTTGTATGTGCCCTGACCAGACGTTAAACCCACAACTTTGGCATATTGGGACTATGCTCTAACCAACTTAGATACACGGCCAGTTATTAAAATTCTTAATGAAATAAGAATATATGAACCCCTCTTTAAATGACAGAATATATTCTCAATATCATTCTTAATAAGGAAACACTAGAAGAATTCCCATTAAAGTCAAGAATAAAAGAAGCAGGAAAAAGTCAACAGCCTTTTTATACAATCAACTAATTAGAAAAAATATTGGAAGAAAACATCCCATTTACAATGGCACCAAAATTTATCCAGGAGTAAACTTAACAAGAAATGTAGCTCTAGTGGGTTTGGCTCATGAATACAGTGTTGGCCCACAGGCTGAAGGGTCCCGGGTTCGATGCCAGCCAAGGGCACGCACCTTGGTTGCAGGCTTGATCCCCAGCCCCAGTCGGGAGGCAACCAATAGATGTGTCTCTCTCACATCAATGTTTCTCTCTCTTTCTCTCTCCCTTCCACACTCTCTGGAAAGCAATGGAAAAAATATCCTTGGGTGAGGATTAAAAAAAAAAGAAATGTATAAATTCAGAAAACTTTAAACCACTACTAAAAAATAGATAAATCTTACTACATTAAAATTTTTTTCTGTATGGTAATAAAAACCAAAGAACAAACAAAAGACACACAACAAATTGTATTTGCAGCACTTACTTCCTTAACATATAAAATGTTCCTACAAATTAATAAGGAAAGGGCTAACCTATTTTTTAAAATAGACAAAGAACGTAACAGACATAACAAAAAAGAAATCAAATAGTTCTTAAACACAAAAACAGCTCAATTTCATACATGATAAGAGGGTACAGATTTAAACTAAGTGATGTATCAATTGTATTTCGATAATACTCTGTTGGTGAAGATAGAGAACAGGCACTCTCATGCACTGTTGGTGAATATAAACTAATGACAATCACTATGAAAGAACATGACAATATCTATCAAAATTTTAAATGCCCCATGCCCTTAGGAAAAAAATGTCCAAGTCTTTCAGCCAAACAATTCCACTTCTAGGAATTTGTCTGCAGACATACGCAAACATAAATTGCAAGAATGGTCACTGCAGTATAGTTCGTAACAGCCATGCACTTGAGAGAGCTATCAATAGGGACCTGATTAAATATATCACAGTACATTTATACACTGGAATACTACACAGCCATTAAGAATGAGGAAACTGTTTATCCTCTGACATGGAAATACCTCCAATATATGTTGCTAAATGAAAAAATACGTAAAAATAGTTTATGAATTGTATAAAAATTCAAGAAAATAAACCATATGCACTAATATCTCTGGAACTAGTTACAGTCTGGATGATGAGGGGGTAGGTGGAGGAGGGAACTGGGTGATTGAGCATCAGGAACAGGAAGAGACTTCTATACTCTTTGGTACCTTTTGAATTTTGTACCACGTATAGACATGATCTATGTTTAAAAATTAGTTTTGGGGGGGAAAATGAAGAAGCCATGAAAATGAAGGACTCACTGTAAAGGCAGCTGGGATCCTGCAGTGTATGTAACCTGGTTCATATTAAAATATTTTGGCTCATGTTAACTTCTTAACATATGCCTACCTGTTTAGGTGGGTTTTTAGTGCCAATTTACAGCATAGTTTGTCTATGAGCCATGTTCTGTTGAGCCACGGCCATTTCAAACAAACATATGGCCAACAAATAACATATAATGGCTGATAATAGTTTCAGTCTTTCCTCTATTGCAAATTACAAACATTTTATGAACAAGTCAATGAATGCATGATGAAGTATGACTTTTTAAGTCACTCTGCCATTTTAAAGAATGTAAGCATTACAATCACAGTAAATTGGGCCAATGAAGTTTGTCATTTGGAAATCTCCAAACCATCAGCAATTAAAAGATTTTTCCATGAACCCCAAATCAAGTATTCTTTGGGAACTTTAATTTTTCTAAAAGTTCCTTTTGTTTCATTTTATTCCATGAAAATATGAAAGACTATTAGATGCACAAAACCAAAACAAAAATCCTGTATCAATCTGTGAAATGTTTAACAGCACCCTGAATTTAAAACGCAGCTCCAGCCAAATAACATGTATGATTTATTAAAGTTCTAAGATTTAACTTCTAGCACATATTTACAATACAAATCTTTCATTACTCAGAATAGTTCTCTTTGATATGTTCTTTAAATCAGCTGCCTTTTATATTTTGATTATAGACTATTTTAATTATGCACTAAAAAAGAACATATCTCCCACTAAGAAAATGAGCACCAGCAACTCCAAAGTAATTTTCCCAGTACAATCTCCATTAAGCCTCTAAATACTTCCTTTACTAATTCAATGAATTAGAACTCTATTGTTTACGAATCACCTTTATGTTTGTAGGCCCATAACCCTTCTTTTATAAAACACAATTGCTATGGAAGGAAATGATATTTATGTCTGATTAGAAATGAAAACACTATTACATAAATCAGTTTGGGCATTTCTTCACGTCTTGAAACATGATCGGCAATTTAGTCTAATTGGTGATCAAGGAAACTATCTTGTGATCAATTAAAGTAATTACCAGAATCCGGCAACACAACCTACCTTAATTTCGGCTAGAGTCTGCACTTCTTCAACTTTAATTAAAAATAATGAAAATTATTAAGCAAAATGCATGGCAAGATCATTGCCAAGCACGCACATGTCACAGGACAGGACCTTCCCTGGGTGTTGGTGACCGATCAATCACACATAAACATTGCTTGGTGCACCAAGGAAAGGCGTTCTTTGCCCCAGAATATGATTACGTGTCTCAACATGACTTTCTCGTGGAAAACACTGTTAACTGTTCTAGCCACTGCAAAGGGAACATCAGATGTTAATTTGTGGGCAACAGAATATTCTCAACTAGCAACATGAGAATTGTGAGGAACAGACCCAACCAAAGATGCATTTGATCCATGCTTTTTTTCTCCAAACTGTTACCCATATTTTGAACACAATAGTCAAATGCAAAGATTTCAGGGTCAAAGACATAGGTTCAAATCCTAGCTCTGCTATCTACTAGCTATGTGACCTCCGAGGAATTACTTAACCTCTGAAATGAGCCTCAGTTTTCTCATATGTAAAAAAGGGCTAATTCATGTAACATTTTACAGTATGCCAGTCATTCTATTAGGCACTCAGTTAATGCTAGTGATTATTATCATCACCAACACTTTTTTAACGTGTATATATAATGTCTGTGGCTTGGAGAGGAAGAATTCCTTTCCAAACCTAGTAAAAGAACAATTGGAAGGCCAAAGAAATTCACCTTTGCAGGGCTGAAAAACCCAGAAACATATTTAAAACTGTTTCTCTAAGTGGGTATCCGTATAGGAAGATTTCTGGTGGAACTGGCAATCTGTCAGTGAGCACCTTAGTCAAGCAGGTGACTCGTGTCTCTCTGAGAAGCCAGGTTAAAGGCCTCACCTGATGCCCTTTACCTAGGCAGTCCAGTGGAGAGCACACACAACTCCCACTGACCCCAGGGCGACTAGTCTACCTGCCTTCTACTTAATCCACTGCAGAACTTAACATTTCCAATGACTCAGGCCAAGAATATCCAACTCTGAAATTAAAACTGGCTTCCCCAGGCACTTGAGACAATGCCCTCAAGCTCCTGAGGGAGCAGCCTGCTCTACTGTGCCCTCAGTTGAATTAGTGCCCCTTCAGCTAGTGGTGAGTACACCACCTATGAGAGAGCACGCTCACCTCTAAATATTACCTTCAAAACCTATACTCACAGAACCGCAACATTTTAGAGCCTTTACAAAAAAAGGAAGTTCTTAAGTCAACATTTTTTAAAATTACTGTAATATCCTAAAAAGCCATTTGGAAAAATAAGGCAGCTCTTTTTAGCTAATTACACAGTAGCACCTTCAAGATATGCTGCTAAGTGAGAAGGAAAGGTTCGAAACAGTTTTCCTCTGCAGAATTAGGGTTCCTAATTACATTAGTAAATTCCTCCTGAATTTCTAGGCTAGGAAGACTACCCTTTGAGACACCTACTCTTCTCCAGGCAGAAGTTTAACCAACATAAACACCTCTACATACAACTTTACCTAAGAGCTCTTTGTTTCTGTTCCATTTTTAGCAAGAGTTCTCTAGACAGACTTCACACAGCTGATGAGTGCCAAAAAGGCATTCTGGCCAAGATGGTCAAAAGGTGAGAACATCTTTTCCCTGAAAAGACTACTCATTTCCAAATTCCTCTGCCCATACATTTAAAGTGCAGTTCCCCGTATCATCATCAGCTACTACTGGGCAGACCAACAGCTCAGCCTGATTAGCTCCTTCTAGAAGTTCTCACAATCTAGTTTTGCTCTCTTGATCAGCACATTTCACCAGTTTTCTAGCCATCCTTTTCCCCTAAAGCAGACGGAAACACTGGTTTCAAAATCACACAAAAAGAAACCATTTACCCAGAGTTCCCTAATGTCAAAATAACTCCTGATGCCTCACCATTCATTAGAGTTGTTCATTCGTGCCAATCAGTTTGCCTCAGAAAAATCCTGCTGGAGGTTTTTTTTCCTGATCGGCTGATAATCCATATCTGTTGCCTTTCATGAGTCTTACGAGGTAAGAGGTACTACAAAGTTCTTTGTTTTGTTTTAGCAGCCCTTTAAGAATTAGAATTTACACTGCTTGGTATTATCATTATAAAATCTAAATTTATATAGAAAAAATATCTCTAGGCTTCAACTTCATGCATCCAAACTACCAAAATATATGGACAAATCCATTTTTTAAAATTGAATATGCAAAATGGCATTCTACTCCCTACCTTTTCTTCTTTATAATCAACTGGCTCCTTTTAAGAGATGCTACTTACACTATATAATTCTACTTTATATCTGACATGAAACTGTCTAGCCCTACTATTGTAATTTTTAAAAATTTGTATGACCCGGCCAGGTGTGGCTCAGCGGTTGAGCATCGACCTAGGATCCAGGAGATCGGGGTTCGACTCCCGGTCAGGGCACATGCCCGGGTTGTGGGCTCAATCCCCAGTCAGGGCCATGCAGGAGGCAGCCGATCAATGACTCGCTCATCATTGATGTTTCTATCTCTATCTCTCCCTCTCCTTTCCTCTCTCTGAGATCAATAAAGGTATGTTTTTATTTTAAAAATCTATGTACCTAATTTTAAAAAGAGAAAGAAAGAAAACGCAAAAAGGTTTCTACTCAAATTGGGACACATTAAATTAAGCTGAAAGTCAAGATCCTGAAACAATAACCAAAAGGGTAGAGAAAGACAATGAGAGCTCAGGGCAGAAACAAGAGCTCAGGAAGTTGGGAGCACTCAAAAATCTTTAAAGAAACAAACCAATACCTAATTTGGCTCGATGGTAGAGTAAGTACATCTCCTACAAGCAGTATACATTTTGTAAAACCGTCTCATCCCACTGCACAAAACATCTGATGGTATAAAAAGGTCTGTACAAGATCAACAAATTCATACTTATTCTCTTACTTATTTTTAAAACGGAATCAATTTTACTTTTAAGAGTTTTTAAGTACAATGTTGGCAACACTGCTGATATTTCCTGTAAGAAAAATACATCACCCAAATATTCAAGCTCGATCAGACATCCTGAAGTTTCCACGGAGGACCTCCAGTGATAGTCGGCTGCGATGCATCACTAGAAGAAAACAGCCTGCCAGATCCACTTCTCAGAAAACAGTGCCAATCCAGAAGAAGCCCAGTAAGGAAAGAGACCATCTCATAAGGCGTCTGTATTTATTTGTTTCAAAAGTGCACACCCTGGTTGTGAACTTGGAAAGGTCCCTGAACCTGTCAGTCTTCAGACACTGAGCTGAAGCAAACCACAATATATTCAAAATTTATCCCCAACCTGCTATGATGAGGCTTAAGGAAAGATCTAATACTACCCTTATAGATTGAAACACGGTACTTTCTTGTTTTTTTGTTTTAAACGGTATTACTAAAGAAAAAAGGAAACTCTCGGGGCTTGAGCCACACAGAGAGTAAAATAAGCTCAGCACTACCTACTCTGTTTTTGGTATCAAAAGGCTCACAAGGTCTGGTGGGTGGTATCATCACCCACCAGAAAGATTCTAATCCCACCTCTGTCTGATTCTATGGCCTTGAGCAAATCCTAAACCTCTCTCATCGATCCTAGCCTCTGGAAATTGGAGGCTCTACTACTTCTTAACTTCACTGTATAAGACGTTCTCATAAAAACCTGCAGAGTGCTCTGTAGAGAAAACATGCTACTATAGAACACTGAAAGGTTTCCAATTTGCCTGAATCCTACACAAAGGAATTTTATGCCATTTGTTAATCTAGAAAATTGATTCTGTGGCCAAATAAACTTAGTTGCATCCTGAATACAAATGAATAATTATAAGTCTCTGTTAAAAATTCACAAATAAGGCCAATAACTCAGAAAATCATAATGAACAGAGGAAATGTTAAAAAAAATGCTTTTTACGTCAATTCTTTTTGCAATAGTCCAATACAAATTACCTTAACTTGAGCTGTTGATCGGGGAGGGTTTTGGGGGGGTTGGGTGGTGGTGTTGTTTTTAATAATTTACAGAATCCTGAAACAGAAACAAATGGTTTTCCTGAATGGATACAAATGGGATCATTTGTTTTTCTCCTCCTTAGAGCAGGCTCCCATTCGGAAACCCCCCAGAGCAGTCGCCTTCTCTGTGCATGTGAGGGCTGACCGGCAGGCAGCACACAGCAAAACTCCATCTCCGCACCAAGACCTGCACAGCTTGTTCCCAAGCCCACAGAGGAAGGGAACACGCACAGCTGGCACTAAGCGCTGGGACAAAGAAAGAACATTGGTATTGATGCAGTGGGAGTGTGCAGCCACTTGATGCAGTTACGAAAGAGAAATTCTTCCCTTTTGTTTTTAAAAGTTTATTATTTCATACTTTATGCAAATCATACTTTATCTATTAGGCAATAATATTTGAGAAATACTCAAGTGAAATTAAAGGCTTCAATAGCCTTGCCAAAAGCACTGTGATTTTCCTATAAAAAAATTATTCCAATTTGTTGATCTTACATAGGATGAAACATACTGTAACAATCTTCGTAATTTATGTCCTGTTGGGACACAATGATTTAAAGTAACATAATACAGAGCCGCATCACGGCTAATCTAAACCACCTGACCAGATAAACACCAGCTTCCCTTCTCTCTTCAGCAAGGGCATTTCTGTTTATTGTCATATCATTTCCTCATTCTAGGAACATGCAGAATAAATGCAGCCAACCTGCATTTCAGTGGGAGGCTGAGCTGGCCTTTCCCATGTCAGGAGGTTTGTGTGCACACAGGTACCAGTACAATGTCAAGGGCTTACAAGACAGAAAACAATCCAAAAATTCCACTCTCAAAATCATTTACAATGAAGCAAATATGGATTCATCCAGTACAATCTGGACCAGGTGTGGTGTTATAAACCACAATCTTTTGGAGATTTTTAAAAATGTCACTGAAGAGGTAATTCTTTAAAACAAATTATGGGGCTTACTATGAGCCAAATTTTTATAAATGCTTCAATCATGCCTCTTGCAGTGGTCACAGGCACTCATGAGCTGATTAACCAAGCTGAAACGCCCAAATTAACCAACATCTTTTGAGGGGAGAGAAAGACAAAGAGTCCATATGGCACTAACCATGGCCATTTCTGGGACACAACTACACAGGCACATTTCAAATGTGAGGTTTCTCCAGAGTCCCAATCCCTTCTCTCTCCTCATATGAACAAACCTTACTGGCTATTGGAGGTTTTTAGGGGGACTTAAAGGAAGGGTTTAAAGTTTCAATCGTGAAAGAAAATGTGCAGAAACACATGTGCATTCAGCAGATAACAATTCACTGAAAATATTTTAAATCAAAACAAAATGCCTGTCTGACCAAATTTTTATAAACTTGGTTGGGGAAGAGGAAAACAAACAATTGTTTAAGAGCGGTTTCAAATACGGCTTTCTGCTATTACTGAGAATTTTCAAAGCTCTTCATGCTCCATTGGAAACCGCTCTGCTTCACAAGCTATTCTGGTCAGTCCTGCCAAAGAAATGGTCTGATACACTTTATTACAAGTTTATCAATTTGCTTACCCAGACAAATATATATAATTATCTTTGCCTACAAAGACCAGTGTAAAACAGGATTCCTCCACTGAAAACAAGATTACTCAAACACAATGAAAAATGGAGGGGCTAGCAGACACTAGGCATTTGCATCCCACCTCCAGCTCCACTGAAGTCCCCGCTGCAACATCCTAACTCAAGTCTACCAGTCTCAGGATGTGCAGAACCTGAGCCAACTAGACCAGCACCATTTTCAGTCTCACAGGCATCTGTACAGGAAAGGAGAAAGCAAGTAGTTACATTTCTGTCACATCTTGGAGCCTTTTCACTTGGGAAATTAAAGGGAAAATATCATTTTGAAGTGGTGTGTTTTTTTCAGACAGCAGACATTCAGTAACTTGGGTTTTAATGTAACACTAAACACAATTGTAAAAATTTAAGGTGACAGATTACAAATCTGCAGTATTACTGGTGACATTCCAAGTTAGTGCTATCAACAGCGAATCTTGATAAAAAGTGTATAAAAGGGTCTTTTTTGCCCTAAAGCACTTACAGGATGGACTGAGGCCCCACTGGCTAATTCATGCTTTCGTGATTCTTGCACTTTATGTATACCTTCCCAGATTTCTAGAACCACTTCAAAATCAGCTCACATTGCCCTGAATTCACGAGGTCTCAGGTCACCATGAGTTACACTGGCATCATGCATGGGTAGGGATTCTGATGATAAGGAGCCTTGTCATCACTGGGCTACAATGTGACTGTCCCAAAGCCCTGCCCTTCTCATAATCCTGAACCTTCACTTTTTATTAATCTGTATACCAGAGGGTTATCCCACAATTCCATTTTTGGATCTATACCCTAAGGAAACTCTCACACCTGTACTCAAGGATGCTTGTTACAGAACTGATGTAATAATGAACATCTTAAAGAATCTAAATGTCCATCAATAGGGCAATGGCTAAAACTGTGGTTAATATTTAAATTTTTACTTGATTTGCAGAAGACTAGAACATTTTTACAAACAAATCTACTGTATTAGAAGCAATGTGATGAGACAGAAAAACTATCCAGTGTACAAATCCAAAACCTGGGCTCCAGACCCAGACCTTGAGCAAACTACATGACTTGGCTGGGTTGAGATTCCCATCTGGTGCAAGGAGACGATGTGTACCAATCACACAACACAGTGGCCTCACATACACAGTAACAGTCAAGAAAAGGCAATATTAGCTAATAATAGCTGTAGGCACAAGGAACCAGATATCTGATTACTTTCTGATTATTTCAGCATTAACCATAAATTATTTTATCATTTACATGGAAACACCTGAGTACACACTTTTCTGATCAAGCAGTACCTTCTGAACATAACTGATTCTTGCTGATTATGGATCTTAGTGTATCTCAAGGCCCAAGATACCACTGATTCTCATTGTTCAGTTCTGTGGATGAAGAAGGAAAGGAAAACACGATGGGCATCTGTAAAATCACAAGTCCAAGGCAGGCACTCATACCACCCTGTGAACATGTCAGGCTGATCGTGCCTGTTTTACAGAGAGAACTGAGGCTATGACAGGATAAGTCACGTGCCCAGAGTTACACACCTCATAAAAAAACGAGGCTGGGATTCGAATACAAGTATGTCCAACTCCAAAGTCCCCATGTGTGAATTTAGGACAAATCTCTGATGTCAGAATACGTTTTTTCTATTTATTTATTTTACCTAAATGTTATACCAAAAATAAGTTTCCTGTAATTTTAATTTTAAAAATTTGATTGCAAGAGAAAAATAAAGGATTACAGAGGTTTAGAAAAAACTATTATATATTTTGTTTTTATTTTTTCCCTTGTGCACTTTTTTCCACAACTGTCATGATAATATTTATTTATTGTGTATCCTGAACCTTCTTATAACGTGAAAACATCCTACTCATTTTCCACATGGCTCCTGGTCTTCTTTACTTATTTTTAAAAGCTGCACAATCTCACAAAGAATGGGTAATTTTCTCTTTTAGAAGTTATTTCATGTAAATAGTTCAATCATATAGAAGAGACACATGTACACCAAATATATCTTACGCCAGGCCTCTGAACATAAACAGTCTTTGAATTCTCTACCAATACACATTGCAGAGTTTCGGGGGCAAAATTAGAGTAACTGAATAATTAGGGGTTTACAAAATAAATGATGTCTTTTTTTAATCCTATTTTAAATGTCCAGTGAGAACATTAGATAATATGATAAAATCCTCTTTAGCTCAGCACCTATTAAAGCAACCAATTAGTTTAGATATTAACAATCTGCTGTGATAAAACCATAACAATTGAACCTGTAAGAACCTCCATCCACCAAACTTGAAACAACAGGGACAATGTCATCAAATTTTATGTGCAGGCAGTGTGTCCTGTGGTCAGATCCCCAGAGTACACTTCTCGGAGACCCAAGTTCCTATCCTCAAACACTTCTTCCAGCCACACGTGTGACTGTGGGCATGCCACCCAACTTTCACACTCAGCTCCTCTATTTGTCCAGGAGAGGACCAATGAGGGGCTGTGAGAACACGTCAAGGAGTTAGGATGAGCTACATGTAAAAGGAACCCTCATTCACTGCTAGTGGGAACGTAAGCTGATACAGCCACTGTAAAAAACAGTATGGAGCTACCTCAAAAAATTAAGAATAGAGCTACCACACAACCCAGCAATCCCTCTTCTGGGTGTCTACCCAAAAATTTAAAAACATTTACTCATAAAGATATATGTACCCCTATGTACACTGCAGCATCATTCACGGTGGCCAAGACATGGAAACTGAAGTGTTGATAGATGACTGCCTAAAGACGATGTGGTACATATATAAAATGGAATATTACTCGGTCATAAGAAAAATAAAATACTGCCATTTGTGACAACACAAATGAATCTTGATATGTTAAAATAAGTCAGACAGAAAAAAAATCATGTCACTCATATGTAGGATATAAAACAGAAAGTGACAAATGAAAACTCACAGACATGCCCTGCCCAGTGTTGCTCAGTGGTTGGAGTGTCTGCCTGCACACCGAAGGATCATGGGTTTAATTCCCAGTCAAGGGTATATACCTGGGTTGCAGGTTTGATCCCCAGCCCCAGTTGGGGTACGTGCAGGAGGCAACCAATCAAGGTGTCTCTCTCATGTCGATGTTTCTCTCTCTCTCCCTTCCCTTCCCCCTTCTTCTCTCCCTTCCCTTCCCCCTTCCTCTCTCCCTTCTACTCTCTAAAAATCAATGGAAAAATATCCTCGGGTGAGGATTAAAAGAAAAACAACAAAATACAAAGTATGGTGGTTACCAGAGGGAGGGGGATGGAGGGGAGTAGAAGAGGGTCAAGGGGGTCAAGTACATGGTTACTGAAGGAGACTTAACTTTGGATAGTGAACACAAAATGCAATATACAGATGATGTATTACAGAACTGTACACTTGAAACCTATATAATCTTATTAACCAATGTCACTCCAATACATTTAATTTTTTTTTAAAAAGGGTCTCATGTATTTGTGTCTTTAATGCTTAGACAACAGAGTACAGTCTGCCTTCCATATCTCCGGGTTCTACATCCACAGAGTCAACCAACCACGGATCAAAAATACTAAAAAAAAAAAATCCCAGAAAGTTTCAAAAAGCAAAATTGAATTTTGCACTGGCCAAGCATGATCCTGAATCCACATGAATGAAGTGCAGGCACACTCTGCTGTAGCCCCCTGCCGTTTCACAGACCCTCAGTCCCTCTCCGGCACTCATTGAGCATCACTCACCTCATGTACTGTTCACAAGCCATTTTATATAAGGAACGTCAGCCCAGCCAGCGTGGCTCAGCAGCTGAGCACTGACCTAGGATCCAGGAAGTTGCAGCTCGATTCCTGGTCAGGGCACATGCCCGGGTTGCAGGCTTGATCCCCAGTGGGGGGGGGCATGCAAGAGGCAGCCGATCAAAGACTCTCTCATCATGGATGTTTCTATCTCTCCCTCTCCCTTCCTCTCTCTGAAATCAATACAGATACATTTTTTTAAAAAAAGGAGCTTCGGCATCCACAGATTTTGGTACCCGTGAAGGGTCCTGGAAGCAATGCCATGGGACAACTGTACTGCCCTGAAATAATCATCTTAATTTCTCCAAATTATGATATTGGTAGAGTTTCATAATGAAGTCAAAGTCCTCATTAACCTCTTGGCCCACCCTAATCTCTTCCTCAAGCAACCAGTGCAAACTTGGGGCCATGCCTACCCTGGTGTCTGAGATGTATTCTTCATTGCAACCTTGAGAATTATGACCAGCTGCAAATCTGAAAACAAAAAATATGCTGAGCTGTGAATATAGGGAGTGGGCATGAAGTCAGAAATAAATTGGGGGTATTTCTGAAAGAAATGCACAATCCAGATAGCCATGATTCCTGAGACCAACAGGGCTGGGACTGGCAGAGGCTGCAGCAGTTACCTGGCCCAAATCCCCAAGGCTCGGAAAAGCATGCCTTACAATTTTTAGCCTGAATTTTCTGCACAAAAGAGGTGTTCTGCCTTAACATTAAATCTCTCTGGGTCCATGCAGAATGTTATAGAAAAGTGCTCAAATAGTCCTGTATACAGAAAGACCGAGAAGAGAGAATATACTTGGTGTACAGGCCTAGCACTCCTACCCTGGATAGTTACTCGTCTCTCAGCCTTGGCTTCCTTGGTGATAGCAGGGTTCCTCCCACTGTGTAACTTGATGAGCAGCACAAAGAGAAAAGTGCTGTACTCCCGGTGATTTAAAAAAAAAAAAAAAAAAAAAAGATTATTCTCACAGCACAGACTGGGGTCTCCCTAAGCCAGCAATCAAATTGTTTAAAAAGTGAGGGTTTTGACTTTCCTGGTAGTTAGGGAAGAATCTAGAGCTCTCTGTCTGGCATCAATGACCTATTTGGAACCTCAGAAGTGTTTTTACAAGCTCCAGTAAAAGTTTAAGGTAGTTAAGTGTCCGAGTTATCTTTCAGCTTCATATATTGTAAAAGCAGACCCCAAGTCACAAATGTCTGCCTCAGCCTTTCAGAAAGAGCACCTTTGAACCTTCATATGTGTTTCATCTGTTGCCTCCCTTAGATGCACTGACGGTTTTAGGCCTGGAGACTGTGTCCACACATGGGGGGTGCTGCACAGGATTTTAGTGGTCTCTGGTTTTTTGCACAGACTGGGGCGATCTGAATCACTCTTTCTCCTGGCTGCCTCAGATTTCAGTAAAATCTCCTTCAATGATAATGGAGGTTCCTATGACCCAGCAGATGTCCCATACATATTATTACATGGGCATAACAGGTTACGGGTACAAAGTTCTAAAAATTTCAAAATCTCACAAAAACAATAAAATCTGAAAATAAGATAATCAACGACTACATTAACACAAACTTGTAATAAAGGCACAATTCTGTCCAGCCACCTTCTGTGAGTACCACTTTCTAACAAAGCAGGGCAGTACTGAATAGTGACAGCTAAAAGAAACTCGCATACGCCTATTTTTAGAAAGTTTCGGGTTGGTGTTTTCTCTCAAAATTAAATACTATTCAGTATTTTCTTTAAATATATTTCCTTTAAATGATAAATATGGTCAGGTGTAGTCCAAATATGATATTTTTAAAGACTAAAAACACAGTTATAGTAATAGGTTTAATTTTTTTTAATTTGTTCAAAAATCTGACAATAGAGAAAATGAAGGTTAAATTAATATAGCCAGTATTTATATCATTCATTCAAGTAAAGCCTTTGGATTTTAGAAGTACAGGTAGACCCTACTTTATTAAAAAGCTTAAAAAGTTATAGCTAAATGAAGAGACTTTTTTGGTGTGGCACCTTTCTTTTGCCATTTATAATTCTGTGAGTTAGCAATAAATTACTTTGGTTATGTCAAAATAAATGGGAAATGGTTTGGGTTTTAATGCAATTTTTTTAAAAGGTGGTAATACATTTCTTTAATAGCATTCTATATGTATATATTTTAAAAGTAATTAAAATCTCTATACTTAATGCTTGAATTTCAGACAGCATTTAAGCATTCCTAACTTCACAACCTCCTAACTGTATTCTCCCCCCCTACCCCGCAGAACTACCTTAGCACCAGCCTCCCAGCCTCTATTCTCACACAAAATTAAGTCAAAGGTTAATTTCAATTCTAAGTCATACTCTAATCCTGTGCTCCCAAAGTACCCCACCCAACACACAAAACTACCATGTCAACAGTCTCTTCTTCAAAGTGGGAGGGTTCACAAAAGGGTGATGGCACTAGCTAGACAGTGAAAATCAGTTATGAAACTCAAAAGTCCCACTGATCCCCACACCATATTATAGACAAAATGGTTAGTCAGCCAAAATACTATTTTAGTATATTTCTGCTGCCATTTCTTAGTGAGAAAATGACTTTTAAAAGCTAGTCAAAGAACATGAGAGGCGAGGCTAATAAAACCGCTGCTGATTTCAGTTCTGGTACCCAAAGTCTACAGCAACAGTGATGGATCCTGAGATATGCATTATGATAAATACTGAAAGACAGCGACATTGCAGGCATGGAGACTGCAGGAACTACAGTCCAAAAACCAAAACCTCGAACCCCCACACTCACAAAGCTAAAACGTTTCCTCGTGTGAGAAACAGAACCACTACTAACAATTTTTGGAAATATTTGAGTCTTGGCTCAACTGGATAATTTTGTTCTGCACTGAAAACCATTCCACTCAAATTCCCAAAGTCTACCAGCAGATTCGTACTACTTTTGAGACACAGTTTCCTTCCAAACCTAATGAAATGAAAGGCAGAAACCAGCAAAAGAAAAAAAATTAAATAACATATAAGATGGTTTGCCATTTTATGAAAAACAAATGAAGAATTACTCTCGCATCACACTGATAAACTGAGAGGCTGCCAGTGGCTTTCAGGGCAGATGTAACATTTTAACAAATGTGATTGTTTGTGAACAAAATAATTCTGATCAAAAACTTAATTGCAGCCAAAGTGAGCCCTGGGCTGTGTCACCATAATCCATTCTGACAGGAAGCAGTGAGTGGAGATTCCTACTGTGAACGGAGCACATGTGAAAGGTCAGCTTTGGCTGGAACTTCAAAACCCTTAACGTGTAAAACAGTGTGCATTAGAGCCCGGAATGGCTAACCACTGGATTAGCGGATGTCCGCTGTGTGGGTCTGATATGCTTTTGGCAGGTAATGGTTAATTTGTAAATAGGCAATGTATTGTAACTTTCTTCTCTGCCTCTTCCCAACATTTACCAGCAGAACCCATTCTTAATTACAGTCCAGAATAAATACAGTTCAAGATTTATAATATGGTCTCATTATAAAAGTTTCTTATTTTTAAAATAAAACTTATTTAATAATTTAGTAAAGGAAAAGTTGCATATATTTTAAAAATAAATGTATATTGATATAATGAAAATTTTTTCATGTAAAAGTAATATATTTGTTCATCCAATAGCAACTATAATAGCCAAATGAGGATTTCATTAGAAGAAATATATACTTTACTCATGTACTACAATGTGAAAAACCAGTTTCACAATACTATGCTACATGGCTTAAACAAAATTCTAAATAAAAATGTAGTCAATACCAGTTTCCATTTTTCAGCAAGATGTTACTTATGAAAGAACCAAGCTAACTATTACCTTGTAAGCAAATGCATACAAAAATACTTTATACGTATTTAGTGCTGTAAAATTGGTCCATTTGGCTTTTAATTAGCCATTTCTCCTATATATAAACCATTTAAGGTCATATGTCATTAATGAGTAATAAAAGCTGGTACTGGGTACTTCAATGGTTATTTTAGGGTTAACTCATTTCTGAGTTGAGGACAAATAATATTTCTCTGAAAATGTGGTCTTCTAAAATAAGTTTCATTTCTGTTCTCAAAATCAGCGTTCTAAGGTTGTCTTTGGCCATTGGACAGATGCAGCTCCTAGGCCCTCTGGAAGCTAAATCCAGGGATCACGAAGGTGGCTACATAGCAAAGGTAGCCTCATCACCAGCAAACTCACGATTCCTACTCCCTTCAGGATGTCAACTGACACCTTTAAAAACAAAACCACACATATGCTACCAACTGGAATGAAAGACTGAAAAGAATCTGGTCAGCAAAACAAATGATCAATTTCTTATGTTTCTACTTTCCATACAGGATCTGAAACCTTTAACGTTATTTGGAAGATTCAGAATCGTCCTAATAGCCTGTTTCTGAAAGTATGGGATACATTTACCAATCTGCTGCCCTTCCTGGGCTCCAGGCCCTGGCACACGGTCCCTGCCCCTCAAGGATCATCTAGTGTGGTGGGAGAGGGCAGAAAGGTCAACCTTGAAAACCAGGTAAGCGCCCAGCCGGGCGTGGCTCAGTGGTTGAGCATCGACCTAGGATCTAGGCGATCAGGGTTGGATTCCCGGTCAGGGCACATGCCCAGGTTGTGGGCTGGATCCCCAGTCAGGGGAATGCAGGAGGCAGCCGATCAATGACTCTCTCATCATTGATGTTTCTATCTCTCTCTCCCTCTCCTTTCCTCTCTCTGAAATCAATATACATTTTTTAAAAAAAGAAAGCCAGGTAAGAAGTAAGAGGTAGAGGAGGAAGCAATCAAGAAAGGCTGCGCGAGGCTGGTGCTGGGCACATCCATCTTGTATTTTCACCCCCTTCCCCAGAGTAGAAAATGCAGCAGATTCACAGTAGGGCACCTATGTTCCCCTAGGAGCTGAATGTATCCTACGTACATGAACACAAAAGAGATGTCATAATTCACACAAAAAATATTTTACAAGGTTCTAAATTGGTCATTAATAGGTATTTTCTTATACCGTTAAGTGATTAATTACACCTGGTAACACGCTAAGTACATATAATTTTGGCCTCACTCCTAATCGTTTTTTCCGTCACCACAACCCTTTCAGCACAGTGATTCTTGGCTACTGTTCCACTTCCTTGGTGAGCCTCGGGCTCAAAGAAGCTTATGAACTTACCTCCAGAAAGACGGTCAACAGAGAGAAAGGGCCTCCATACTGAGCTCCACCTTAAAGCAGATAGGCTCACTCAGGGTTACGGGCTCCGTGCTAAGACCCCGCATGCTGTCCTACCCTCAGTGCCAACACTTACCACGATTCTCTCTCTCAGGAGCAAGATTATTGCTAAGGCAATTAAAACTACTGATTATGAAAAAGATGTTGCTTACTTCTTAGTTGGCTTATATTTGTTTACATGTCTTAAAATACTATCCTGAAGGTTGAACTTATACTTTAATTCAGTTCTGGACTGTGAGTTACTTTTCACAAATACAAAGAAATATGTTACCAGTTTCTTTTTAAGGACCGATGTTCAAATGGGAGGACACCAAAGAAATTAATCATTCAATTCTTATTTGTAGGAGCAGATTCCCTGTAACCTGTAAATTATCTTGATTTATGGAGAATCATTATTATATTCATAAATGCTGGAAAGTTGGTGAACAACATGATATAAGGACACCCCAAAATAATTTTATAACTGCAGGTGTGCAAATCATAACATGTGGGAGATGACTCAAAGGATAATGGGGAATAAAACAGTTTAGGAAGGGTCACAGAGGAGAGAAAGGATAAGGGGGCGTACCCCAATTTTCCAAGATGTCTTTAAAACCAACTACTCGTTTATAGGCAGATGCAGCGGAGCAGTCAGGCATGGGCAGCACAGTCAACAGTTACGTTTAAACAAGCAAAGGCAAATGCTCTATAATTTACAACAACCCAATCACACTGCTCATTCTTTTGAGGTTAAATGCTACTGACATAAGCTACACCTGAATCCAATCAGTGCAGAGACGTTGAGAAGATTCACACGAAAGGACTAAATTTGTCACAAATGGGTTGGTTTCCGATCTTAATGTAGCCAAGTTGCTTTACTCTGACCTCCATTGAACAAATCAACTTAATGGGCACTAGGAGTGCTATAAAACTTAACAATGGAGTGATTTTTAACTTTTAAAATATAGTTATGAAGCAAAATGTTGGATTGCTCCTACAATACTGGAAATCAAATTAAATCTAGATGTTTTTTAACAGTCTTGACAGATATAATCCTAGTTACCATGTAAATTTATGGTAAGCTGCTGTGATATTAGCCACAGGTGCTACTTTTAATATATGAGCCGCATCTGGCTGGGAATAGAATTTCTCAGAGGACTGAAAATGACCTCACTATCAGACAATGGAAGGGGGAAAAAACAAGACCACTGTGGCATATAAAGAGTTGAAGATGTGGTCCACAACTAAATATTTCATATAAAATTCATTTTAACTCTGCAGTTGTAGATTAAAGGATATTATGCTTTCAATATTTAAGAGGCGTAGATATATTTCAACCAAATATCCAAAAGATTAAGAATGTAAGACAGTTATGAATACCTTGGCTACATATATAGTACTAGTTTTCCGACCTTTGATCAAGGTTGGAAAAAATGATGCACTGAGACTTGAAAAGAAAATTCTTTCATGGTTCCCAAGCACACGACATGATTAGACACCACCAAGCATACCAAACCAAGATGTAACAATTACCGATCTCTAAGCAGCAGCAACTCTCCAGCGCCTGGCCAACATCACTGGCTATGTTTAAAGTTCTTTGGAGTCATTCATCATGCCCAAGAAAACATTCTCACAGGGTGGAATTTTTTTAAAAATCACTACAAGTAATTAGCATTCAGAGTTTGAGAACCAGCAATATCACCCAGAGACAAATACAAGTTTTTCTTACCTATCAACTGAAAAATAAAAAGATAAAAATATGTATAAAACACAGAGTGGTTCCTTTTAAGAAACCCTTTCTGAACCATTTGTAAGCCATCATTTGCCAGAGAACTGGCAAGTGTGGAAATGTGATAAAGGATTTACAAAGATTTAATTTCCTATGAAATAACTCTTCCCGAATTAAACCAGCCTTCTTTATCTGGAAGAAAAAAAAATCTCTAAAAGAGAAACATTTCTGTGAAAATATTCCCTACACCACTGCACTAAGCTGTGAGAATGGTGGCTACAAAGCCCTGTAACATAACATTTTCCTTCTGACCTTCTCAAGTAACTGGAAGAGCTTGACTTTTTTAGCTTCAACAGATCAATTCAATCTAGGCGATGATTTCTACTTACATTGTTTTTAAACAAGTAACTGGGTCTATGCCTGATCTCAATGGGCATCAAAACCCTGAGTGTCTTTAACAAGAAGAACCTGGTGTGACTCCCTCTGTGATCAGCCAACAGCATTAACACGCATCACTTAGAAAAGATGGGCTTATAAAGCCTCATCTGTGAAGATGGTTAGTTACTATAGAAGGGTACTGGCTAAATTAAATATGACCTTGCCATTCAATGGAATACTATATATCCCACCATTAAAAATCATGAACTAAGCTCGGCCGGGCGTGGCTCAGCGACTGAGCATCGACCTAGGATCCAGGAGACTGCTGTTCGATTCCCGATCAGGGCACATGCCCAGATTTCGGGCTTGATCCCTAGTCGGGGTGTGCAGGAGGCAGCCAATCAATGACTCGTCATTGATGTTTCAACTCTCTCTCTCTCCCTCTCCCTTCCTCTCTCTGAAATCAATAAAGGTATATATATTTTTAAAAATCAAGAAGTAAAATATTTTACTGACAGGGGAAAATGTTCACCATACATTAAGTGAAAAAGTAACTGAGCAAAAAAAAAAAAAAATCATCAATATGACCCCAATATATATATTTTATACATTATACATACATGCATATTCACAAAACACACATTCACACATATTATTTTTTAAGTGAGTAGAATTATTACAGGTATATTTTTCTTCTTTGTACTTTTCTGTGTTTTTCATATTATAATACATACTATGCAATCAGAAATGTAACATAGTGATAGCATTCCTGTAAGATTGAGAGGCCTGGCTGATCTCTGTGGTGTATGAGTAATCCATAAACGTTAAACCCTTCTATTTAAAACCTGCAGTTTTAAACAAATAGGAAGATGGAGAAGATTCATTCTCAGGCTTACATAACAGAATCCTACCATAAGACACTCAGAATTATAATGGCCCTGTCTTCTACACATCTGTATCTGCAGCTGTACGGTCAGTAGCTCAGAAAGCTAGAGTCTCTCAACACAGGACAAGTTTATCTTCTCTGCAGAGTTCTGACTCGCAGAGTAAAGTTTTCAAATACTCTCTGCAAACCTATCTGGAAGTGACTTTCTACTCTAGACAGTAGATAATAATCAACTATTATAATCAACTTAGCACAAATAACGTATCACTTATCAACCAAGTATTATAAATGAATGCTTTCAAGGCAGGGCCTGAGGAAGAAACCATGCAGCAATTTACAAGTCAAATTCCTATCAGTAACTCGCTACCCTTTTCTTTAAAATATGCAAAGAACACACAGCCCCCTTGAAGACCTCCAAAATAAACATTTTTTCCTAAACAGAACAAAGAAGCAGACTCAATTTTGAACACAGTTGTTCATTCAAAGTGTTGGACATTCCAAAATAACTGCAATCCACATCCTGAAGTATTCCACCACCCCTCAAGATACAGACTTGGGTTAGAGAAGAGCTGTGGCCTTCAGGTAGGAAGCCTGGCATTGGAAGGATGGCCACTGCCTGCTTCCTCTGTCAGTCTGAGCAGGTTCCTTAACTTCCCTCAGTTTCCACCATCAGCAAAATGGGATTACTAACCCCTAACATTGCAAAGCTTCTGTTATTTCATAGGTCACCTAAGAAAGAGCTACTAATGCCTTAGACTTTTAACAAATTGTTAGACTTTTCTATCTAGAATGCACCAAATTATGATTTTTAAAAGAAAAAATCAGCCAAGAGTGCTGGACCAGTGGTCACAGAACAGAAAAAGAAAAAAAGGATCTGAGATTAAAAGAATTATCTTTAAACGTACGCATGCCTAATGAAACAGGCCCTTGGCAGTCTCCCAGGGTGATACTTTGTGGAGTCTTGGAAGACTGCCGTGGGCCCTCAGGACACGTGGATTCACAAAATCTGCTGTGGGTAGCTAAAGCTGTGGAGCCAAAATACTGAGTGCCAACCTCAGGCTCTTGTTATTAGATGCAATTTACTGGAGATGCCTCAAGTGGCTCATTTCTCTGATACTTCAAACTGCCTGCAGAACAAAGGCACAATCAATGCAGCTCTTTTGTGAAGTGTGCCATCACACTGCCCTTGCACGACAGATCCTGTCACACACAGCAACTTGGTGGCCAAATAAGCTGGTCACCTTTAGGAACCATCTGTGTCTAGGAGTAAGGAAATAAGGGAGAGGAAAAGTCCCAAATGAGAGAGGGTTTTAGGTAGTAACCTGTAGGAGACAAAAAGATGGAAAACACTATCCTCCCCCAGGGCTAACACTGACTAGGATCACGTAAGGTGAACACAATCAAGGGACCTCATGTACTAAAACATTCACCTAGGCAAACTGGGCTGGGTACAAGGGAGATATACACAAACACAACCCAAGTCTCTGCCCTTAAAAAGCTTTTATCTTAGCTGGAGAGAAATACAGGTAAGTAGTTATATTTCTCTACTGCATGTTGGAAGCTGCACTTGGTCACATCCTAATTCTGCCACTGGTTCACTGTCAACTTAAGCAAACCACTTCACCCCTAGCCCTCGGCTACCTCATCCCTTCTAGTGCTAATGTTCAAAGGAGCATTATCAAAACCAGGCTGGAAGAACACACCAAGTAAGATAACCCACAGGCTGAATTCTAAATGGAAAGAACAGACAACAAACTAAAGGATCTGTGGCTATAAGGATCTGTAGAAGGGCATGAGCTCCACTTTCTCTCCAGGCTGGCCTGCACCCCCACCACCCAAACCATCCTTGCTCTGGTCATTGATGACCTCCATGCTGCTTCATCCAGTGGCCATCTTTTGGTACTCATCTTAGCTGAAGTATCAGAATTGATTCCTCCCTTCTTTTTAAAACACCATCTTCTTTTGAATTCTGTGAAACCTTGGCCTGATTTTCTTCCTATTTCACTAACAAGTTTTCCTCAGTCTTCTGCCAGTAACTCCTTTTCTATCCATCCCCTAAACGGACTGAGTTCTGAGCCCTCCTCTCTTCTCACAGTACAATTTATGCCTCAGTGATCTCATCTGTTATCTTATTTTCCATACACACCTGTAACTCCCCAATTATCTACAACCCAGATCTCTACTCTGAGTTTCTAACTCAGACATAAAACTACCTTCTTGAAGTTCACATTTAGATGTCTCACAGCAAATCTCACTTAGCAATGTCCAAACCAGAAATCTTGATCCCTGTACCCCAATCCTGTTCCTCTCCCACAATTCCACAGTTCAGTAAATGTTACTTCCGACCACTCAGTTCCTCCAGGTCCTAAATCTTCGTAACAAATCCCTGCTCTTCTTCCTCACAACCGACCCCCATTCTTCCCTTCTTTTTAAAACACCATCTTCTTTGGGAAAAACTTGGGTTTTCTCCTAATATTTGCATTTTCTATGGTTCCACTAGTTGCTGCTAACCCCAAAATATAGCTCCAATCTGTACACTTCTTTGCTTGTCACAGCCGCAGTCTACAATCTCCTAGTGACAATGTCTCACGTGGATGAACAGCAACAGGCTCCTTACTATTCTCTACATGTGACTTTTGCCCCCTCCCCCTCCACTCTGTCCTCTGATTGGTCTTTTGAAGAAAATGCATCAGCCCTTCACCTGCCTCCTTCCACTAGGCAGTCTTTTTTTGCAGGGATTGATCCTCTGAGAGTCTGGCAACAGCCTGCCCTCTTGCCTATCACTGCACACCCGCCCTCCTGTCCTCTTCCCTCCGTCTTTCTGTGCCGCCCAGATGGTGCGCACGAACGTCCTGAGAGCATCGACAATGTCAAAAGGAGAGGCAAACACCAGGTTCCTATCAGGCCGTGTTCCAAAGCCACTGTCTAGTTTCTAACTGTGATGATGAAGCCTGGTTACATTGGTAAATTTGAAATCACTGATGATCACAGAGCTGGGAAAATTGCTGTGAACCTCACAGGCAGGTTAAACAAGTGCGGAGTGATCAGCCCCAGATTTGATGTGCAACTCAAAGATCTAGAAAAAAATGCAGAATAAACTGCTCCCACCCACTGTACTGACAACCTTAGCTGGCATCATGGACCAGGAAGAAGCAAGACACACAAAAAAACATAGGACAAAAAATCTGGGATTCTTTTTCCTAGGATGTCATACATACATGCAAATAAAATGGCTCAGTGGCGGGGGGGAACATCGGCTTATTGGTTCCTTAGAAAGGCCTTCCCTGACTGGTCTCCTCAAACTAATTAGGCCTTCCCGTTACTCCCCTCATGATACTCTTCTGTTGAAGAGGCAGTATCCACGCTGGAAAATGTTAGGGATTGCCTGGGGTCAAATCCCAATTCCACTGCTTACTAACAGTGAGGTCTTGGGCAAGTCACTAAACCTAAAACACAGTTTCTTCATCTGTAAAACGAGGGAAATATTAACTACTTCTCAGGATTTTGTGAGGTTTAAATGAATAAATACAGCCCAGCCAGGCGTGGCTCAGCAGTCGAGCATCGACCTAGGATCCAGGAGATCGAGGTTCGATTCCAGGTCAGGGCACATGCCCGGGTTGTGGGCTCGATCCCCAATGACTCTCTCATCATTGGTGTTTCTCTCTCTCTCTCCCTCTGCTGCCCTCTCTCTGAAATCAATATATATTAAAAAAAAAAAAAAATTTTTTTAAATGGATAAATACATGTAAAGTATGTAAAGGCCTGGCCCATAAGTGTTCCTTATATGTTAGCTATTAGGATTTTCCTTCATGGTACTTACCACACTTTGCAATTAATTATATATTCATTGTTTCCTTTGTTTATGCTCTCCCTCCCCTACTATACTGTGTGACATGAAAATGGGGCAATATCTGCTCTGCTCACCACTGCACCCCCAGTGTCTCACTGAGTGCCCAGCTTACAGTAAGTGTGCAGAGTGCATAAGAGCAGGAAAAACTCTCTAGAAGTGGGTGGAATGTTGACAGATGGGGGTAAGACAGGTGGGATGGAGCACAGGAAGCTGAAGAACAGCTGGCATAAAGGTAGAAAAGAACTGACCTGAAATGCTGGGGGTCGTGGCTACAGTTCCAACATGGCCACTAACGTTTTGTGCTACCCCTGTCTGAGCCTCGGTTTCCCCTCTTCTCCTGTACTGGGAAGGACAAGGTGACCTCTCAGGTATCTTACAGTTCTAATCTCTCACACAGTAAAGAGGCCTCTTGTAGAGAAGTAATGAGAGGTCAGATTACGGCCAGCTGGTGGGCAGCTTTGAAAACCTCTGATATTTTGTAAGATATAGTAAGAAAGAACTGGGATTTTCTGAGCAGAGACAAACTTGGTCACCACAAAGCAGCTTGAAACCCACCCACTGGAGGCAGACAGGACCTAGAGGTGAAAGGCTGTCGGGAAGCTCCCACAGCAACTCTAGGGGGAGAGAAGGTGCACCCAGACCAAAAGCAGCCTTAGAGAAAGACACTAAGTGAAGACTGACCAGTCCTTGGTGACTGGTGACCAAGATAAGTTATTTCAGATCTGGGTGCTTGAGACAATGGTGGTACTGCTGAGAGAAACAAGCAAGTCAGAGGAAAGACAGAAAGATAAGAGTTGGATTTCAGATACTCTGAGGCAACACTAAATCCAGGAAGAGCACAGGGGCCCTCACTGCCAGTCTTCAGCCCAGTCACTGAACCAATCTGAGGTCCTCACCTTCCCAACACATTACAAATCTGATGTCCCCTCTTCCACCTGCTGACCTCACCCTTAGCTCCTATCCTCAAAAAAAAGCTTATCAGACCTTTGAGGACCAACTCAAAACTCCCCTTCCTCCAGGAAGCCATCCTGGAGTACACCTCCTTCAACTTATTACCACTTCACATGTTAATGCCTGGTTAACACAGGAATTTTAAAAATCAACTATCCTGTACAATTCAGATTTGCCACCTCCCCAACAAAACTGGGAGCTCTTCTGGGCAGAAGCGGAATCATGTACTTCTTTTGCATCTTCCTCCTTCTGTGCCTTGGGCCCAGAGCGGTGCTAGCCCCTCAATGGTTGCCAGCTCAAGGACCTCACTACCTACTGATCCCGGCACAGCTACGGTTGCTGGCTCTCGGTGGAGAGGCCATGTAGGTCCCTGCCCAGACCCAACTGGGTCTGCTCCAGGGGCCTGATGCATGTCCACAGCCAAGGCTGCAATGTTGAGGACACGGCATTTGAAGTCAATTTGAGGAACGATATGGAAGAAGGCCACAATCCTGCCTGGCCAGCTGAAACAGAAGCAAACAGATTCATTAGCTGTGTTTGCTGTTTTAATGAGACTGATTTTAATGATACAATTGAATGACCTCTGATTGCTCAACAATGACACCTAGGTTACTCCTAAACAAGTACAGCTTTGTTTGTTTTAGTTGGTGAATAATCCCTTTCTCAGGGAAGTACAGTCAAACCCATTTAAGGTAGAAAAGTAATCCAACAGGTAGCCCTTAGAAAATAGGATATCTCCTAGAAAAAAAACAAAAAAAAAAATACCTTTCTGCATCACAGTAGGATCTAAAAATGTTGCTGTAGGAACCAGAGATGTGAGTCTGACACCTAGTAACTGTGACATGACCAGAGTGACTACAAGCAATTCCATGATCTCAGTCTGGTTTAGTGTCCTTCTGTAAAACTCAATGAATTAGTTAGAATGTTCTTTTCCAGCCTGGATAAGAAGGACAATGTGATGGTAAATTATCTGCAAAACAGGGGAGAAGATGTACAGCTTTGTTTTGTTTAAACGGATGTAGAGCCCAGCCGGACGTGGCTCAGACATTGAGCATCGACCTACATTCCAGGAGATCGAGATGTGATTCCCAGTCAGGGCACATACCCAGGCTGCGGGCTCGATCTCCAGTCGGGCGTGCAGGAGGCAGCCAATCAATGACTACTCATCATTGATGTTTCTATCTCTCTCTCTCCATTACTCTCTCTGAAATCAACAAAGAGATATATTTTTTAAGAAACAAAAAACCTGGATGTAGAAAAAAGAGCAGAACACAGAGAGCTCAGAGATAGGGAAGAAGACCCTCACCCACCTGTCCAAACTGGTGGGATGAATCCTTCCTAAGGACATAGGGCAAATGGTCAAGATCCCACCACAAACGTAGGACAGTGTTGCATTTGCTGCTAGGAAGAGGTGACTAGCTGATAAGGCCACTCCATCAAGACCCAACATCTGATATTTTAAAACAGGTGAATGCAAGTTTCTATGTGACAACCATAACGCACCAAAACTACCGGCAAAACTTGCTATGCTAACCTGAATGCTATTGATAATGGCTGTACTGAAGCAATGGGCTGGCATACCAAAGAAAACCAGAAACAGAACAGAAAAGAACAAGACTAAAATACTTCTAAGTTACTATTTAAGGTCTCCTTCAAATTACTGTCTGTAATTATTGAGCCAGCAGTCCATTGTTATTAATTCATACTCAACCTATTTAAGCGGTACCAGCAATTCAGGCTGAAAACAAATGCCTCAATAATTTCCTAACTTTTGAGTGTTATTTTCTTGTCAGTGAAATTTAAAGCAACCCATTTGTGACCACATTATACCAAGTTAATCTCATCTAAAGTGCTTCACAAACCCTAACAGCTACACTAAGGTTTTACACTAATAAAGGCAATTTACATAAATGAAATTTATGTCAATGCATTTCATGACAAATTTTTTATTTTATAATGATTATTGTACTTATGTGATAACATCTGTTGATATTCACAGTCTAAACCTGGCAAAGATTTAAACCCACAACATTTTCCATGCATCATGTACATTATCTGTGAAAAGCAATAAAAAAAAGCAATGAATGCATTAATCATACCAATATCATCTGCAAAGCATAAATCTGAAATACCTTTCACGTCAGCTCAAACTGCTTTTTATTTTTTACACACCTGATTTTACGCCATCTGTAAAAGGGCAAGACAAAGACTGTTGAGGAAATTATATTTCTTGGCTGTTTGACTTTTACAAAATACATGGCTAAGTTCTGTAAACAGAAGATTTACTATATGACTAAGAAAAAAAAGATGCAGCTAAAAGTCCATTTTTATTAAAGGACTGTGTAATGACCACAGCATTTTCACACTGCCATGTGGTGTCATATTTGCATTTTTGACACCTGTTTTACATTTCCCCTCGTCTA
Source organism: Miniopterus natalensis (assembly GCF_054644295.1). NCBI lineage: Eukaryota > Metazoa > Chordata > Mammalia > Chiroptera > Miniopteridae > Miniopterus > Miniopterus natalensis. The sequence goes on from NC_142084.1 coordinate 20,826,086, forward strand.
TCTATTGCATGTGTTTTTACAAATACACATCAGGTCTAAACCTGTTCTATAACCTAAACAGCAGAAGCAAGACTCCAAATGATAGCATTTTAGAATCTAACACCAACACTGATGTCCCCACCACCACCTGACAAGGTCAGCATGGGCTGCCCAAGGCTCCCTGGAACTCTAGAATAACTCCAAAGTGAACACCAACATGAAACCACCCAGGTATTCTTAATAGCTCCTTAAATCTTAGGTAAAGTATGCTAAAGTGTTAGTGTCTCTACTCTCCATAACATGACAACCAAGGACACTTTCTCAGGTATCTAGGTGGCTGTGGTTACAGTGGGCACGTGCTAAGTGCAAGCTACTGTGTGTGATAACAACGCAAGTTTTTACTTTTCCTGGCTCCCAGACACACAGACATCAGCCTATACTTTCAAAGTAAAATGAACCTGGCCAGTGTGGCTCAGTTGGCTGAGTGTTGGCCCGTGCACCAGGAGGTCACTGGTTTGATTCCCAGTCAGAGCACGTGCTCAGGATGCGGGCTCGATTGGAGGTGTGCAGGAGGCAGACGACTGATGTTTCTCTCTCACCGATGTTTCTATCTCTCTCCCTCTCCCTTCGTCTTTCTGAAATCAATAAAAAATATATATATTTTTTAAATAAATTAATTAAATAAAAGCAAAATGACACTTCTGATCTATACGATGCCTAAGCCTTGGGACCATCCTCTCTAGTGCTTCCCTATCCTCACCAGGCTGAGTTCCCGCTTTCAAGAGTGCTCAGATGTGACATTTATATTATCACATAATTCTGATGTGCATCAAGCTTTGGTGCTCAACAATGAACAATAAAACCTGAGCTAATTCGTTCCCAATAAGAGCTGTGGAGACCTCCACCACGTCCTGCAGAAGACTGAAGTTTTCATTGGCAGTTGTCTTTCTTCTGATATCATCAAGCCTTTGACGTCACTAAGTGTTTCAAAATGTTAACCATAAGCCTATTATCAAATTCCTCAATAAAACACTTTCATAAAGTAAGTCAGCAACAGTAACTTTCAACTGCTCTACAGCAGAAGCTCTGGGTACAGGAAGAAAAACATTTTACAAACCCCAAACTCACATATGGTGCTACTGCTGCTAGATGCACAGACAACCCTACCACCATCACCAGCATCACTGCCATGGCTTCAGCCATTCAGAAGCCCCTTCCCATTCCAGCTCCAAAAGTCTTTTAATGCAGCAGTTACAATAACCAAAATGTGATGAACAAGATATGGAATAAATAAAGCCTGGACTTTGCTCTGCAACAGATAATACACTTCGACAAGCTATCAGATTGAACCACGTAAATGTGCCACTTTTGTAGGTCAAAACTGGCTGAATATCAGTCGGTTCATATGATTCAATCTAACAAAACCAAATGCCCTGTAGGCAGGCCCACCAAAGAAAGTACAGACAAGGGACAGGAGCTCCTCCAGGAAGGCATGGAATCACAGTTCTTTCTCACAAAACTCAATCCCTTTCTCCTGCATCAAAAGTGTTCTCCATTACCAATTAGAAACTCCTCATGTCCTCCACCCAGAATTCTTCATTCACCCAAAAGGTACCAAACCGGGCCAGGTGCCCCGCCACCACTGCTTACCTATTCCTCATACTAAGCTTATTTCCATGGTGAACAATGGTGGACCCAGTATCCAGAAATGAGAGAATGGGGATAGCCTTCCAAGGAAGGTTGTGTTGTGCCTGGCCAGTCTGGACTCCTGCCCTAGAGGGCTCCACCTGCTGGCATCTGGAGTAGCTGTTTCCTGGGTTCCAAAGCCTCCGGTTTTGGACCCACTTGTACAGCTTAAAATTTCCTCTGATTTAAGCTTCCCACTTGTTCCCATACATAACAATGTATAACATTTATCTTTATGGGACATTCACACTCACATTTCTGACATTTTCTTCTTTCAATGCAGGCACCTTGCAGTCGCCGAACACCTAAGAATAAGTTTATATGTCACTTAAAAACCTCTCCCTCCTTATGTCCACATGAAAAGAAAAAAAGCAAAACTCCTTTACAAATGCCAACCCCACCCTGAGTCCAAGCACTCCAAGTATGGAATTTCCTGCCTCGAGTCCTGGCACTGCCATGCTCTGACTGCTCACGGAGTTTCACCATCACCACTGCAGTCCACCAATCCACAACGTACTCCAGGTGCACAGCCACCAAGGAGAGACAGCGAATGAACAGCCACTGAAACCTATGGCCACTTCACCCACGTACACTCTTAGAATCCCTGGGGAACTTTCACATTTATATTCCCTAAGTATATGCACCCATCTAAGATACCAAATGCATGTGGACTATTTGGAACTAACTATACCCTGGAATAAAGCCTCAAAGAGAAAAAAAGTCCAAATGTACTTTGCTGGCCATTTACTTTTTTATAGTAAAAACTAAAATAATGCAAGGCTTTGAGAAAGGTTTTTCATCCACATTCACTAAAACTGTTTCTAAAATGTACGGTTGATTTTCCACAGTAATAAAAGAAATGAATTCTAAAGCAAACTTGTGGTGCCATTTTTTTGAGTGAGAGAGGTAGGAAGAGAGAGAGAGAAAGAAACATGGATTTGTTGTTCTACCTATTTATGCACTCACCGGTTGATTCTTGCACGTACCCTGACCTGGGATTGAACCCGCAACCTTGGCGCAGCGGGACAACGCTCTAACCAACTGAGCTGCCCAGTCAGGGCTTGTGACACCATTTTACACACAATGCATAAGCAAACCATTTAAAAACTGTAACACCCAGCCAAGTGTAATCTTACTCCTGAAGATTTACTGTAGGTAAATGAAAAGACTATTTAAAGAACTGAAAAATGTTCATACCTATTGAACCTATTGAACAAAACAGAACATATTTTTTACCTGTATGCTCAAAAAAGATTTAAAAATATATATGCTGCCCTGGCTGGATGGCTCAATTGGTTGGAGCATCATCCCGTACAGCAAAAGACTGCAGGTTCAATTCCCGGTCAGGGCACATACCCAGGTTGCGGGTTCGATCCCTGGTCAAGCACATATGGGATACAACCAATTGATGTCTCTCTCTCCCAGCAATCTCTCCCTCTCTCTTTCTTCTTCTCTCTAAACATATGTTCAGATGAGGATTAAAAAATATATATAAACAACACCCAAAATGGGCCGAACTCTGTTAAGGGAAAGCAAACCAGTTCTGACGATGGCTCCCTCCATTTTATAGAGTTTAAGCCGGAAAGAGTGCTGCAGCTGCCAGGAGCACATGGAGCACAGTGGGCCTCTCCTAACTTCTGCCAAGGGCAGGGCTGCAGCGAGGGAGACATGGTCTACCCAAGGTATGCATGTGCACATGAAAATGCCTGCTCCCAATAAAAAATTATAGGCCCACAGAACTATAATGGACATCCTCACATATTTATTTTGCATTCATGCAGGACTTTATCTAGATAAATTTTGAGATTAGGACAGTGGGTACGTGCATTTTAAAAGCTGACAGACTTTGCCCAATTGCCCTCCAAAAAGATTATGTGAAATGACACTCCCACCTCCTCACTATCTATCTCATCACAGCTGCACTTCCTCTTCACCAGTTTAGGCTCTGTGGTCCAATGTTTTTCTCTCTCTTGCCCCTGTGTTCCTCCATTGTACTCACTTGGCAAAAGTTCAGCCCTTGTTAAGCCCAACTTAGCACCTACTCCAAGCCTGTGCCCAAGCAGGCTGGACAAAACACACAAAATCTTCACTTTAAATGTCTGACCATAAATCTCCAGTGACAATGAGAACTACTCAGCAACCAACTACGTTTCCCTAGTTAGTTCACTGTCATTGTCTCCATCTCCAAGATGACTATTCCACTCCTCTTCCTATCTTCCCAGATCTCCAACACTCCTCCCTCTCACCCCTGCTCATTCCCAATTGATGAACTCACTAAAAAAATAGGGACAATCAAAAGAGAATGATGTCTTCTCCCTTGGGCAGATGCGGCAATCTACTTCATCTACATGCACGTAACTCTGCCTTCTTTCTTATTCCAATGGACATGCCATGCCCTGTGCCTCCACTTCCCTATTCCATCTCTTTTTTTCCTGCTGACCCAGGTCTGTGCTCTCACAATTATCCCCTCTGACAACTCTCAAACTGACATCTCCAGCCTGCACATCCATCTCATATATCCAACTACTGACCCAATAGCCACCTGGGTGACTAACACTGTAAGTATCTTAAACCTGACATGTACAAAACAGGATTCTTAATTCCCTACCCTGCCCTCCATGCGATCTTCCCCAGCTCAGTAATAACACCATGGCACCACCCTTCACTCTACAGCTTGAACTAGAACCTTGGGCTCACCCTGGACCCTCCCTTTCCCCCACATCCACACTAACATGAAGTCTTGACTGTTCTATCTTCAAAATATATGAGGAATCCTACATTTCTCTCCACCCCACTGCCACCTCCACAGTCTCCCATCATCTCTTGCTTAGCCTACTGCAATGGCAACCTACACAGCTTGGCTGCTTCCACTCTTGCCCTCCAACTATCTAATCTCGACAGAACAGTCAGAGTAATCTTTTTAGAACATAAACCAAATCACAGCACTTCTCTGCTGAAAATCCTCCAACAACTTTGCTTCGCAGAATAAAATCCAAACTCCTTACCATGCTGACAAGGCTTCTGTGCTCTCAGCCCTCCCCCTCTTCAGCCTCACCTCTTACCAGTCTCTTCTCCTTTCTGTCCACTCAAGAACACTGGCCTGGTTCTTCCGCAGTCATGCCAAGATCATGCCTGCTTCAGGAATTTTGTACTTACTGTACTTGCTCTTTCTTTAGGTCTTCACATGCTGAGCTCCTTCAGGACTCAGATGTTCCCTCCCCAGGCGGGCCTTTCCTGCCCACTCCTTTTTTTTTTTTTTTTTTTTTTTAATATTTTCACTGATTCCGGAGAGAGGGTGGGAGAGGGAGAGGGAGAGAGAGAGAAACATCAATGAGAGAACATCAACCAGCTGCCTCCTGCATGCCCCCCACTAGTGATAGAGCCTGCAACCCAGGCAAGTGCCCTGACCAGAAATCGAACCCACAACCTTCTGGTACATGGGACCATGCTCGACCAAGCCACACCGGCTAGACCAGACCGCTCCATCATAAATAGTGCGCTCAACCCTACATCACGCTCCATTCCAAAAGCCTATTATATTCTTCTTCCTGGCACTTATCGCTACCCAAATTCATGTTATCTATTCGTTAACTGTCTATCTTCCCCACTAGAACGGGAGCTACAAACTTGAGCTTATAGTGCCTGGCACAGAGACAATGCTTTATAAATATTTGTTAAGTTAATGAATATTACTTTCACAGTAAAAATTAAACTAATTTTTAAAAACGTAACTGCATGTACAATTATCACATTGTAAATTACTAGACTTATGGAGAAAGGCTATAAGTTATAATGGGGAAAAACTTTATTTATACCAACTGATTTTAATGTTTTATTATTTTATAATTAAAAAAACAACAGATTTTCTATCCTAAATGAAAGATGAGTGAGGAGCTGTCAGTGCCAGAGGGTCACCACTCTAAACACCAATTGTGAGGAAGAGAAAAGCAGCCCTGACACCTGGGAGGTGGCCTGGGACTGTCAAATGGCCTTAGTGTTGCTAGGAGCTGGCCTGGAAGTCACACCTAGGCCTTAGTGTTGAACATAAATATCAACGTCAGACAAGGCCATTCTGTGGAGTTTGCACCCACCTCTCCCAGAGGCCACCAGGACCCAGTAGATCCCCCTCAGAGAAAGCTGCAGGAGTCCAGATGGCGGCCTTGAGCCACACGTCATCACCAACCTTTACCTCTACCTGATCAAATCCTATGCTGTATTTGAGATGACCAGGCCACTTCTAGGAAATTAAGACAAAAATAAGACACTTTATAGTGATATCTGAATACAGACAAACCATGAACAAAATAGTCATTCCTGGCTAATAAGTGACTATTGCTTTTTACCAATTTCTGTGTTAGGTAAAATTTATTAAAATACTCAGTTATATGTACATCAGAAACTAATATAACTAAGATAACACTGCGTACCAACTATACTTAAATAAAAACATTTTTTGTAAAAGGATTTCTTCAATTTAAGAAAAAAAATACTGAATTTTAGAATTACCCATTTTCTGACAGCATCCACCCCAGAACAAAGCCCTAATTCCTTAAAAACTCTCCCAACTCACTAACACAAGTCCAAATCCTGTAATGTGTCTAACACCATCTTCCTGAGATGGCCCACAGTTCCCTGTGCTTTGTGTTCTCCCTAGCTTCAACAAGCAATAAGCCCAGCTTTTCAACCAATCTGTGTTTCCGGTGGTCTTTTGCTGGTGGGCACTGACAGCTATCAGGACATCAGTTGCCATGATAAGCCACCATACATGCAGAAGCCATAGGAGCCTGGCTGTAAAAATGACTCTAGGATATAACCTCAGTGCTGGTTCTCTGAATACATTCCCTGACATCAGATGATTTTCTTGTCATCTGCCTCTTTCTCCTAAAAAGCTGTATGAAGGGAGAAAAAAAATCCATTTAATTAGATGTCCTGGTAAATAATGTTACAATTAATCAAGGATGGCCTGACAGCTTCCCTTCCTTCCCATTTCCGAAAGTCACCCAGCACAAGGTTAGAGTAGGGCTGAATGACTGACTCATGGGCAGAGCCTGAGGCAACACTACTCAAGTACTTTAAGCCACATGTTCAAGCCCAATAAATTAGCCCAGGCTTAAAGAAGTCAGGCTGTACACATGTAAGAATTTTAATAAGCTTGGAAAATGCTACCTAGAGCTTATGCACAAGCTTACTGTACCAATGGGATTCCCTGCCACCAGCCACAGAGTGCTAAGCCCCTGACAAGAGCTTGTGAGCATACGGGGCAGCAGTGACAGGGAGCCAGCTTGGTCCAGGTTTCCTCAGGAGTTGGGAGACTCACAGCAGAAGGCTGGAAGCCAGATGGATGGAGAGCAAAACAGGGCACGCAGCTCAGTGGAGCCAACAGCATTTACTAGGAAAACACGTCGGAGCTTTCTTTGGTGGAAATCTGGTCCTCACACACCCTTCCAGAAATGAGCAAACACTGTAATCAATATCTGCATTTATCCAATACCTATTTGTACACAGAACTATGTTAGGTACAAAAGAGAGTTATTTAAGCAAACATCTGCCTTCTAGATGCTGACACCTAATATAAATAAAAACAATAAATCTATCCAGGGGATTACCAAAAGAACTGAACAAACATGAAACAGTCAGAAGTATTGACCTTATATAAATGCAATGGAGTCAGAACTGAAGGGTAAGTCATGGGAGATGACTCTCTAAACAGGGTGGTGCCCTAATGGAACAGTTACCTTGTTAAGGCTGAGTCTCCACCTGGAGATCAGCTTTTAAGAAAAGTTTCAAGGGCTGGCTTTTGGGCTTGGGGGAAATAAGACAATCAGAGAAAAGGGTGAAGCTTGGGAGATGATTTAGACAGAAATACAACTAGAGGGAGGAAGAAAACTTGACAATCATCCAAGAAAATCAGGGGGAATCAGTCAAGCTGGTGTGTGTTTCTCAACCGTTATTACTTATGGCCCCTTTTGATAAACATAAAAAAACTCACACTCTCTTACCATGTTATTTAAAATGTGAAAGGAAACTAAATCAACACCAAATCAAAGCAATAGTGGTTTCAGAATTTGATTTTCCAAATGACACAAACCACCCTATTCACCTAGAGCTAAATAAGAATCACCCACTCAGTTGGGTGGTATCAAATGTCAACAAGGATTGAGTAACTATCATTGAATTCTTAAAGAAGAGGATTTGGACCCTGGATCCACATGGGATCAAACAATCAGTAGTGTTATGAAGAGTTAAGATGACAAAAACAGACGAAGGTACTAGCAAATATATGTAATAATTACCTGATTAAAATTTCTGAAGGAGAACTCTTTGTAGATGGCATCTCTCTCTCTTAATTCCGACCATCCTGCTGCTTTAAGGTCGAGTATAACTTGGTTCCTCTCCTCTGCTGTCAACAAGTGAGCATCTGCTGACTATGAAAAGAATACATTTAATATCTGCAATATGGGAGTTTAAACTCAAATATACTTATAACTCTTTTCCTTATTAAATATGTAGAAAAAAGTCTTAAGGGCAACACTTTCTAAACACCTTTGGTGCCTCTGGTCTCCAAATACAAACTTCTCAAAATATAGACAAAAACAAGGCTAGCTCTGTACAACATAAGCTGCTTCGATGGTATGGCAGGTGTCTTATTACCCCTTACCACTGTCTTAAACTTCACAATTCAGTTTCTCTCATTTATTACAGATACAACTGAGACTGACCATTACCACTGGCCATCCTACCAATGACCATTAACAACAGCCAGCATTCCGGGACTTAGGAAACTAAGGTAAATACACTCACCCAAAGAAACCCTGCAAGTACACTGGCAGGACTAGGATTAGAACTCAGGGCTATAAACTCCTGTTCTAATGGTCTTTGGATGGTCCCAATACTGACATGGGACTTAATTATCTGGGTTCACCATCCCCTTTCAGATCTGATGAAAACTAATCCCCAGAGGAGGAAAGAACAAATGCACATTTACACAGGATTTTGATAATAACTTCTGGGGTCCACAGACCCTCTGGACTACAGATAAAAAGCCCTTTGTCTTAGTGAAGTGAGTTTTCTCAGACCACAAGTAAGACAAACTCCCTCCACAGCCTGGCTAGAGCACTGCCCAGTCAAAAGCACCTGTGTGTATTGTTCACCTTGTTCCTGATCACCGTAATGATGACATTCACAAACCTGGAGTTCTGTTGGTTAACAGGCCCACACTTCCCATACTTTTTGTTTTTTAACTGAAAGAAACCTAAGCATCATGGCCAGAGAGAGAAGAGAAGGGCACTCTACTAGAAGTCAGAAGAGTTTCATTCTCATTATGACATACGTGCCAATCAAAAACTCTTTCCTTACCACCCTTGCCAGTCTGGCTCAGTGGTTAGAGTGTTTCCCCTCAGACTGAAGGGCCCCAGGTTCGATTCTGGCCACGGGAACGTACCTCAGTTGTAGGCTCCATCTCTGGCCCTGGTCGGGAGACCTGCAAGAGGCAACCAATCGATATCTCTCTCTCACATCGATGTTTCTGTTTCTCTCTTTCTCCCCCCACCCCATTCTCTCTGAAAAGCAATGGAAAAAATATCCTTGAGTGAGGATTAAAAAAACAAACAAAACAAAAAAAAACTCTTGCCTTACCTATTTGCAGGGCTGCTGCAAGTTTAGGTAAGAGAGGGACT